>NC_141545.1:1485639-1834389 GCF_021556685.1 Rattus norvegicus
TTAGCGTCTTGAAATCCGAGCCATTCCTTGCCCACTTCTATTACTGAAACGATAATTTGTTGACTAAAAAAAGTAAAAACATTTGGCACCATTAACTGAGGAGATCCTTGCTTCTGCCAACTGAGAAGTTAAAGATGTCATCAGATAGACTCTTAGGCATATAGAAAAGCTTTCCCGTCTGGCTGCAACTACGTTTCTGGTGTACCTACTGATGTATTCTAAACTTGCTCTGATTTATGACTTTCTTTGTTTTGTAAACCTATTAAAGTTCAGGAAACTGCTTGTTAACCTGTGCTTCCAGGCCATAAGCCAATCAAGATGGAAAACAGCAACAAGAAACCACCCTGTCCTATTTCCTTAGAGCCGAGGGCTGTGCTGTGTTTTTGTCTCCTTGTTGTTTGGTTTAGTTGCATAGACAAAGGTTTCATCTCAAAACGTTGCTAAGAACCTACCTCACAAGCCCCATTTCTTTCTTCTTGGTGAGAGAGGTAGGTCATGGTTCCAGAAGGATAGGATGGAATGACAGTCTGGTAAGGGAAGAGCATGCACTGCTGGGGTGAACAAGGAGCCTAGCTGAAGAGTCTTTCTGTAAAGTGTGGTTTCTGGTGAGATCCCACAGAACTGCAGAAAGTGGCTAGAAAGGGGGAAGGCCCTTAGTGATTGTCTGGAATTCTTGCTGTGCTGCTAGAGGAAGCTGAAAGGTTCCAACAAGATTCATGACCCCCAGTATTCTGTGCCTTTCTATTCTGCCCCATGGCCCACCAAAGCCAAAAACACAGTTTAGATTGTTTGGTGCTTTAGGCCAAAATGGGACATTGATTAATGTGAAATTCTAATTTTCATTACAGATATGTTTAATTTATGTAGTAATATACCTAATTTATGAGAGTACTAAGAGCTAACATTTCTCAGTATTCACTATGGGTCAAATCGTCGCCTCAACTCGCATGAGTGTCCCATTCACAATGACAGCCTCCTCATAGGGAATGGGGTCAGTCCTCTCGCTTACAGAGGAAGGGAGACTTGACTAGCTAGTTTTGTGTCAACTTAATAGAAGCTAGAGTTATCTGAAAGGAGGAAAACTCAATTGAGAAAATGCCTCCATAACAACTGACTGTAAGGTATTTTCTCAATGACAGATATGGTAGGGCCCAGCCCACTGTGACTGGGACCATCCCAGGACTGGTGGTGCTTGGGAGCTAAAAGGAAGCAGGCTGAGCAAGCCATGAGGAGCAAGTTAGCAAGCAGCAACCCTCTGTGGCCTCTACAGCAGCTTCTTCCTCCAGGTTCCTGCCCTGTTGAGTTCCTGTCCTGGCTTCCTTCAGTGATGCTATGAGGTTAAATCCCTTTCCTCCCCAGATTGCTCTCCTTGTGGTTTCAGCAAGGCAGTGGTAACCCTGACTAAAACAGTTTAGATCAGTACAGCCACGGTTGTTACCTCAGACTTTGTGTGCTTCCAGAATCCATGTTCTTAACCACACAGAATTCTGGGATAAAATTAACCACTGTGTATAAAACTTTCAACTCAAAGATAAGGAATATTGGAAGAGGCAGACAGCACAAAATGGCAAAAAACAGGAATTAGCAGACCTGGACTGTCCTCAGGAAAGTTGGGTCTTGATTCCCCTGAGAAACAGAAAGAAGCCTGAAGCAAGGAGGAATCAGAAAGGACCTAGGAAGCTCTTTCAGGAGCTTTGTAAGCTGACAGGTTTCTTGTGTGTAGGTTCTGCTGCCTTCCTTCACATTCCTTTCCATTTTTCTGAACCCATACCACTCTGCCCTGGAAGGATTTCAGTGGTAATCATTCTCTCTGAGAGTGCATGAACTCACTGGGCTGCTTCCAAGGGCACCACAAGAAGAATTTACAATTTATCAGACACTGCTTTTTTCCTCTCTAAGAATAAAGAAAGAAAGAACAGAACAATGCAATATAGGTTAAGCGAAAGGTCTTAAGAGGTAATAATCAGTTTTATGTGAAGTATTTTCCTTAAATTGCCTTTTACAGAGTAGCAGGTGTCCCCCAAACTTCCCAGGGGCTCCTTAGAACATTTCTTTCTTTTCATTCTTCAGTTGGAGGTGAGGGAGGGTTGGGAAGCCACTGTGTCCACTTTCATTGTCCCTTCAGGGAGCCCAGCAGGAGGCTCTGCTCTCCAGAGTCAGCAGAAATGGCATGCATCAGCAACACTGAGCCAGGAGATGGAGACACTAATTCAGTGTGCTAGCTAGCTGGTGGCTTTAGGGTAAGTCTCCAGTCAAAAACCTTATGAGTAGGGCTCTGCAACAGGACAAGCTTGGGAGCCACTTGTTAAAGCAGAGAAGCCTACTGGAGGAAGGAACCATGTCACCAGTGCTTCATGGATCCCTTTCCTCCACAACGGAAAGACACTGGGGAGAAACATAACTTTCTTCTATGAAAAGGCATTTTTTTAAAAAGTTAAGCATAAGAAAAAATTAGACCAGCAACGTATAATGGAAATAAAATACAAATCACATTTGTGATTTCACATTTTCTAATAGCCCTATATTTTAAAAATAATAGGTCAAAAGAAATCAGCGAAATTTGAGGAATACATCATGGTTCTAGTCAATGCATTATCATTTAACATATGATCAGTATAGACATTACCAATGACGTCATTAACACTGATGTATTTCGTATTAAACTCTGTTTTCTAATATGCATTTTACACATGTTGGCACAAAACAAAGCTCTTGCATCCAAGGGGCTAAGAGTCAAATAAATGTGACCAGAAAGGTGGATTCAACTTGCTGGATATAAGATGAGAGAGAGAGAGAGAGAGAGAGAGAGAGAGAGAGAGAGAGAGAGAGAGAGAGAGAGAGAAGACAGAGGAATCTAGAAGAGTCCAGAGCAGAAAAAGAAAGCTGTAAACTGAACATTGCCAACAGACTGGACAGGGCCAGACTCTCTGCAGGAGCATAGAGAACAGAGAAAAGAGGGAGAATAGCAGGGTTGTAAGGAATTTGACTGGCTGGGGGCAGGGAGCCTGTGAACGCAGGAGGCTGGTATGCTGGCATGGACTCTGAAATGTGCACTAATACCTGGGTACCAGTAACATTGAAGAAGCCTGGATCTCTCACAGGGTAATGAGAACCGCAGGTACCCATGTGTCCCTTCTCCTGGGTAAGAGGAACAGAAGCTAGTTTCACAAGTTCCAGAGGAATGCTGACTCTTATCTAACTGCCACAGGCTGAGCTCATTGGACTTCCCCTAGCGATTAGGGAACTTAAGTTTCCTATGGACCTGACACCAGGGGGATAGTAACATGATCTTTTATAATAATAAAAAAAGACAGTCTAGAATCAATTTACTAAGTGAATTAATAGGGAAATATAGGATAAGTCGGCTAATACCCCAGAAGGGAAATCTCTGGTACAGGTTTCAGATGCTGTGAGATGACATTTGCACCTTTAGGGTTGTTCTGATCTAAGTTACAACATCTCAAACATTTTACATAATAGTCACAAGAATGAGGGCCCACGGCTTGCCAAAGAATGATACCCGCACTCATTGAGTGTTTTATTCTGCAGAAATCCAGCATGCTGGAGTCCCCCATTAGCAAGTCAGAGAAACTACCAATAAGTTTGCAGGCATGATTTAAAGTACATTAGGGAATTCTGGAGTAGGTGACTGTACTGGCTGGTTTGTGTGTCAACTTGACACAAGCTGAAGTAATCACAGAGAAAGGAGAATCAGTTGAGGAAATGTCTCCATGAGACCAATATGCAGGGCAGTGATCTCAACTAGTGATCAAGAGGGGAGGATCCAGCCCATTGTGGGTGGTGCTGTCCCTCAGCAGGAGTCCTTGGGTTCTATAAGAGAGCAAGATGAGCAAGCCAGGGGAGGGAAGGCAGTAAGTAACATCCCTCCATGACCTCTGCACCAGCTCCTGTTTCCTGACCTGCTTGAGTTTCAGTCCTGGCTTCCTTTGGTGATGAACAGCAATGTGGAAGTTTAAGCCGAACAAACCCTTTCCTCCCCAACTTGCTTCTTGGTCTTGATGTTTGTGCAGGAATAGGTATCTGACTAAGAGAGTGACCTCTATGTTAATGTCAGGTCCATCTCAACTATATGGGAGTGTCAGGGCTGGAAACTTGTCAGGCAGGTCTGAAAAGTGCTGGTGACCCTTAGTCCTTGCCTCAGACTAACTTCTGAGGCCTGGACTTGCCTGGAATTGCCCAGTTCATGGAAACAGATATTTAGGCCTAGTCTCCTTAACTGCCAAGTTGAAGCCTGTTGTGGAATCAGCCTACCTTTCTCAACAGTGCTATCAGGGAACATATAGGCATTGATAATAAGTAACTATGAAGGAAGTAAATATAGGACAAGATCTAGAACATTTCATTGCTTAACAATTTCCACGTTCTAATCAGACTGTGATCTTTAACTCAGATGTGGCTTATGCTCTACAGTGGCTCCTGTTGTGCTGAGACAGAGCAGGAACAGATGCCGATTACGGTCCTTGCAGGTGTGCATCTCCAGAAACTGACCTTCCTTCCATCCACTCTTTGGGGCTTTGGTAATTGAGTTTGCAGAAACAAATCAACGATTGGCAGAAATAAAGGAACAGAATTACTAATGTGCAAGTAGACAGCTGTCACGCTGAGCATGAAACTCAGAGACGAGCCCTGACGATTGTGGCTTAAGGATTCTTTATGAGGAGGACAGAAGTGAGGCCACACCAATTTCAGAGGAGGAGTCAGTGATTTATAGGGGACATGGGCCAGGCACATAGAAGTGACAGCATCTGGGAACACAGTCTGCCTGGGATCTATGGGCGTGAGTTCTCTTCTTGTCTCCTGCTTGTTATCCTTCAGGAAGTTCATCCTTAGGAGCTTTACACAGATAAAGGAGCTTCAGAAATGATACCTAGCTTTTATTTCAGGTGCAAAGGAGGACTGACTGCAAGCCAGAACTTCTGAAGCTGGTTTGTTAATTTAAAAAACAAACAAAAAACAGACAAACAAACAAAAACACCAGGCTTCACTTTGAAGTATTTGTGTTTTCTGAGTTCCAACACATTGCTTTATTCAGCTCTTAAGAACAAGATCCAGGATTTCTAGGAGCATGACATGTAATTCCACATTACTTCAGCTTTTGCTCAAGTAAATAGCAAACACCTTGAGTACAGAGTCGTCCCTTAACCCAAGTCCTACAGTCAATGTCTGGGCCCTGGGCGCTCTAACAAGTTTGGATAAATGACCACCAAATGCGTGTGTGTCTGTGCCTCTGTGTGTGTGTGTGTGTGTGTGTGTGTGTGTGTGTGTGTGTGTGTGTGTGTGTGTGTGTGTACATATACAACTAGCCACATTAGGAGGAAACCAAATAATGAGACCCACTGACTCATCCAGCCAAGTCCATCTTCAGGCTCCTGCACAGGATTAGGCTTGAATACAAGGTGGTCAGGATGTGGTCCATCCCACCCATTGTTGATCCTGGCACTGTCTCAGTGGCACTCTCTCCTTGTGAAATCTCTTTCTAGGGAACAAGTTACTTTCTTTTCTTCTTCTTCTTTTTTCCCCAAGGAGAGTCCTTGGAAAAATGCAATTCCTTGGAACCTCTAGTCCCAGGGGCAAAAGGCACAAGGATGTCTCTCCTTAGAACATCTGATTCTACGATGGTGGTGATAATTTGCAGCCTGATCTGAATTATTCCTATGTTTGAAAGCAGTGTTTAGAATTTAGTGGGTGATTTATCTGTCTGTAGGGTTTATATAAATACTACTTACTAGTCTTTCATATTATTTGGTTTTCTTTTAATTTTTCTAAGAGAAGACATGGGGAATCCATGGCTGGATTTGAACTCCTGATCTTTCTACTTCTGCTTCTGCCCAACTTCTACATGCTTGCAAGTATTGTAATGTGCTTTTAGTATTACAGGGCATGCATGTGCCACCAGGCCTGGCTAGTCTGCTAGTTTTTATGCTATTCTATTTTAAATGTCTTATTTTTGAAGTGATCTCTATACATTTGTATCCAACCATGCATACAACTCCAGGCGAAGGTGCACCCCATATAATAAAGCCAATACTAGTATATATCCATATCCATATATATATACATATCCATATATATCCATATATCTATATCTATATCTATAGATATCAAAGTAAGACTTGCTCTGCTTTTCCTTCCTTCCTTCCATAGCCCAGGCTGACCTTGTACTCCCTATCTAAGCCTCTCATGTGCTGGGATTGTAGGTGGATTCCATCACTCCCAGTCTTGATAGTTTTACCTTGGAAATCTCTTGTAAGTTTATGAACTTTAAATGTCTGTTTTTGTTTCACATCAGCCTTCTTGGGTTGGTTCAGGACACACTATCCAACACAGGACCCCTTAGCATTAGTAAAAACAGCAGCATAAGAAAAGTAATTCTCACCTTCCCTTCTTCCTTTCACAAACTATAACATCTAGGAAAATTTTCCTAGATTTCCCCTTTTCCTTCCCCATACCAGATAATATGACCCTCATTTTAAGAGGCGACTTTCCTGTACTCCGGTGACAAGAGCACTCTACTCTTTTAATCTTAATCTCTTCCTTGTACTAAAAAGCCATAGATTATGTAATTTATGAACAACAGTTTAGGTAATTTAGCTCTCAACTCTAAAAGTTGGCCTCCAATGCTATTTCTCTATGACAGACCACTCTTCCTTAAGACTGAGCATGAAACTGCACAAGTCGGGACAGGAGAGTTGGCTAAGTGGTTAAGAATGCTTGGTACAATTACAGAACATGCAGGTCTGTAGGTTGATGGTATTATGGTGAAGGTAGGCCAGAAAAAACAAGGCCTGTCATAGGACAGAAAGGAAGGGAAGTGGGAACTCTCTTTAGAAGTGAAGGAGAAGCAGGAGAGAAGGAGTCAGAGGGAGGGAAAGGACCTGGGAGAACATGGCAGCAGATGTTAAGATTCTTTTCTGTGTATAGATACAGGTAATAGTGAATATTTCCAAGGGATGGGTATGTACAGGACTTTGTGTTGTCTAGATGGGCAAATTATCTTATCAATTGGATCAGAGGTTATTATGTGATGTGTTCTTTCATGTGGTGACTTAATTGAGTTCAAGAGAAGGTGTGATGGCAGGAAGCACCAAGCCTGCCACGAAAGTGGGGTGTGTATGCTTGGTGTGGAAACAACCTGCCTTGGGGACTTAATGGGTAGATAGATTGCTGCCAGTTTCAGAGAGTAGCCATCAGCAGTGTGAGATCGGAGGGAGCTTAGCAGGTGACATATTTGCTGACTGAGATGAAAATACCCCACAGATGCCGCGTGTGTTGATACTAGTGGGGAATAAAAGAAACCATTTTTATTTTTTATAATAACACAGGTTTGGTACCCAGCACTCACATGGTGACTTCCAAATACCTTAACTCCAGTTTCAGGGACATAATACCCTCTGAAGACACTCTTCCTCAGAGAGCCCCACCATGACCACTCATCATATTTTGCTCGAAACTCCTATCTAAGGGGACCTGCTTAATTCTGCTCTCCTAAGTCTACTTCCTTCTCTATATTCCCAGTATTATCCAGTCTACTTTCCCCCACATGTCCCTGAACACTCCTCTCTCATCTATCCACATTCATTCCCTCACTTAGAAGATAGTACATGGTATAAACCTGATGAATATTTATTGACTGCATGAATTTCTGCTATGAAAAATGAAGTATACTGTTTAAACTTCTAAAATAGTTTTAAAATATTTATTTTTTCCCCACACCTTCCATAAAAAACTTATGGCCAATTTTATTCAATCTTGTGGGAAAATTTGTCTTTTTTGACAAGGTGCCCTGATGTCTTTGGTTTTCTGCTGTATGTTTAAGGAATTTTATTTAGGGCATTAGCCTGAGGGCAACAGAAAAGTGACAGATGTGTTCTTTGTCCTCATTGTTGAGTGCTGCAGCCACCAGGCAATGTGTGGTGACCAAATACTCAAATACACCATGTAGCTCATGCAAGTGAGAAGGAGAATTTTTTTATATTATTTCACTGTGATGGGTTTGCATTTCAATGGCTGCATGACTAATGGCTTATATATGGGAGAGAGCAACTCCATCCTTAAATACTGTATATAAGCTGTTTTGTTACCAAACTGGCCGACAATCTCCTTCTTATTTAAGTGCAAGGATACTGGTTAAAATCACCTCCTATCTCGAATATGTGAAGGTTTGCAGAAGAAATAACTGGTTGAGAATAAAATTATCAGCAGACATAAAGCTTTTAATTAAACCAAGATGGTCAGTACTCTGAAGCAAGGCAGGGCATATCCCAATCTCTTTTCCTCTCTTCACTGCCAACCACAGCAGTGACAATAATTAATACCCATGCTCCTCTGCAAGCATGGTCATCATCAGTCTCATGGGCACAATCCCTAAGGCTGTCATCACCCCATTTCCCAGATGCAGAAAGTGAGGTTCCAAGAACACTACTTGGCAACAGCAGACCCAAGATGCTAAAAGTTTATGTGGTCCCAGGGACAGGCCGCAGGTGCCATATCACTTCCCTTCCCACACCAAGATCCCAGATATTCTTATAATAGATGAAAGATCATTTAAGAGCATCTCTTGCCAGCACTGCTTCTTGTACACATCAATGCTGTACACACACAAAAGACTAGGTGGATTCAAATCACAAAGCAAAACTGAATTCCACGTCATTCATTAAATTATTGAGCGTATTAAAAATGGAAGTGTGAGAGGGGCATTGGGACTCTAATTTTGCAGCACAAACACTTCCACCCACATGCCAACCTCTCATTATGGTTCTGGGAAGGGGGCACAGATGATATTCATAGCCTTCATTTCACTCAGCTCTTGCTAAAACTGTGAACATACTAAGTCATCACTGTAGTTCATAGCAACAAGGAATCCAGCCCACCCCATCAGGCTCTCCTCTACCTGTAGGGGAGCCCAGCACTTCCTAATTTCACATTAATGAAGAGCAGACTCCGTCTTTGTTTCTATCTTGCATTCCATTTCCACAATAATTTGAAGAGCATGCGGAATGGGGATCACGTGAGGAAATGTAAACAGTGCTCAGTTACCACAGTTCTGAAAGATATGTTCTTCCAACAATGTAGGTGACTACTGTATCCAAGCCTCAGGGCCATGTCCTTGACCTGGTTACTCCCTGAACTAACACATGCATAAGATATACTTTTTCAAAAGCTGACTCCCTGAGTGTTCTCTAAACCTGCACACATGCTACTGGAGAAATGGCCAGAGGAAACTTACCAATACATACGACCTTTAAGTTGTCTTTCGAGTGTATATATGTTGTTCCCCAGTCTAGACATTCTGACTCTATCCTACACTTTCCTACATGACAGTGGCTGCTCTCCATCTTCCTCACTCTCCTTCCCTATCTGTGCCTTCAGCCATTGGCCTATTTCTCAGAGAAAACAGAAATGGCCAGAAAAGAAGCTTTCCAAACTCCTTCGGACAAGTGTCCCATGGACCCCGTGTCCCCATTTGTGAACAGTGCTGCCTTTATCTGAATCCATTTCTTTCTCTTCTGTTAAACTCCCAGCCCATGAGTGCCAGGGTTAGTCTTGTGTTTGTCAGACTTACTGGTGGGAAAAACTGTCTGTTAGAAATCATGTAAAGGAGGGAAATCTTTTGCTTTTGTTTCCTTGCTTGTGGTTTCAGTCCAGGTCAGCTGGTTCCTGAGGAGAGGCAGAATATCCTGGGAGGAAGCTAGGGTGGGAGGAAAGCTCCAATCGAGGAACAGCCAATTGACATGGGGGCCAGGAACCAGAGTGTAATCTTGACCTATCTCCCAACATCCTTTATCTGAATTGGAACCCACAGCCTCTGGAGAGCCACCCACATCCATGGTGAGCTGTTCCTTTCTAAGACCGCATCCCAGCCACTCAGAGGCATGCTTTACTAATCTCCTAGGTGCTTAATACCATCAATTCCATAAGCAAGAGCAGTCATCACAATTCCCATTTTAAACACTATGTGCTACTTACCTTCTTATACAAACAAACACCTCTGTCAACCCCACTGCCACAGCTAATAACCCTTCTTCTCCTATCTTCTAGAGCAGAACTCCCTGGAAGATCCCTTTCTGTGTCCTATCCCCTTTTGCAATTCTCAGTTGACTCACTGCGTAACAAACTGCTTTTGTTCAAATTAGCAGTGACTGCTACATCCGGAAATCCAGTGGCTCTTAGTCCTGTTATCTGTTTTGATACTGGCCACTCCATTGTCTTGTATCTGCTCTCCATTTGGTCTTCAGGAACCCTGCTTTGCTGAGGAATCCTCAGTTTCCCCACTGTTCTCCCCTGGATTGAAGAGCCACACAGACATTTGTTCTTCATCTCTTCTCTTCTCCCATTCCCATGCATTTTCATGGCTTTAGCTACATGCTGGCATGCTGCCCTGTGTAATCCAAAGGCAGTGTCCCCTGATTCATAGCCAGTTGCTCATTTCCCCTGGGAATTCCAGTGTCTGGTAGATCTCTCAAAACTTAGCTTGTCCCAAACTAGCCAGGGACATTCCTGAAACTTGATCGACTCTGTCTTCTACTTCTGAGTCTATGACAAGTCCAGCCTCCTGTTTACTAGGTCAGTGTCTTACCTGACTCCCCCCTCCTTCTTTCTCTCATGTCCCAGGCAATGCACCACGGTCCACAGTGTTTGTGATCCAAGTGTGCTGAGCCTCCGTCCACGTTTCACCCTCTGTGCTCTTGCTCAGCCCCACCAGGTCCTCATTAGCTGACCTCAGCTGTGATGGCTTCCTGAGTATCTCCCTGCTCCTTGCGTTGCTCCATAGAAGTCGATTACAACAGTCAAAGTAGCTCCTGTAAGATGTCAGTCAGAGAGTGTTCGTGTAATGTCATTTGCCTTAGTATAAAAGCTGGAGTCTTGGGTGATGGGGAGATGGCTCAGCAGTTCAGAGCGTTTGTGACTCTTCCAGGTGACCCATGTTTGATTCTTAGCACTAATGTCAGGTGGCTCTCAACTGGGAAGGATCTAACTGCAGGCATTTTTTCAACAGCTCAGCCCATGTCAGCACACAGGAACAGAATAAAAAGGGGTTTAGGCATGCTGTCCTTGCTCCCCCTTACTCTGATGAGACCCCAGCCTATGGGATGCTGCTGCTCACACTCAGGTGGACCCTCCTATGTCAGCAAATCCTCTGAAAATGACCTCACAGACCGAGCAGTGGGTGTAGCAGAAACAAAAGATTGCAGGTGTTTTACATGGAGATAAACTTCTAAGAGCTAATACCCTACTTTTAATCAGATCTCTGGGACCCCAACCTTCAAACCATATAAATTCAGCAGCAAAATAGTACATTCTGAGGTTGAACTTTCTTCTCTGCAGGAAGAAGAGAGGAACCTGGTAGCTGGTTTGGTCCAAGCAAAGTGCTTTCCCTGTGCTCTGCTGGAGGCAAAAACTCCTTGAACTGAAAATAGCCAAGAAAACAACTATAATTTCCTCCTTGCTTCCTAGAAAGGATTGAACAAAAATGCTCAGGACCTCCCGGGCGATCATAAAGAAGTTTAAAATTTCAAATATTATTAAATACGTAAGTAAATGGGAAAAACTTCAATTTCTACCAAGTTCATTTTTTCTAAGATAATAATATTCTCTGGGGGCTGGAGAGATGGTTAAGAGCACTGGCTGCTCTTCCCGAGGTCCTGAGTTCAACTCTCAGCAAGCACTTGGTGGCTCAGGACCATCTGTCTATGAGGGGATCTGGGGCCCTCTTCTGGCATGCCGGTGTACATGCAGCAGAGCACTCATTATCTAAAAAAGCAAACAAAAAACAAATAAAATTTTAAGCAATCTGAGGTTATTTTGTTCCATAAAACCAGAAGACCTTTGCTAACTCCTAAAATCCTGTGTGAGAAAAACACAGGCTTTGTTGCGAGGGACTTTTATAACGAAACCACTCCCAGGAAGGAAATTTGAGAGTGGCTCTCCCCAGGAGTGAGTGAAGTGGGCAGGAAACACCATAACATCTACTTAAAAGAGTGTCTATTGTGAGAAGTGCTGATATATTTTTAAACACTTTAATTTGGTACTTAAAATAATTATATGAAATATACAAACACATGCTATATTCTTTTTAAAGCTCTCTCTGTGTGTGTGTGTACAGTTTTGTGTATGTGTGTGTATATGTTTGGGCATGTGTGTGTACATGTGTTTGTGTATGTGTGTGTGTGTGTGTGTGTGTGTGTTTGTGTGTGCATGCGTATTCTCAAAATGTGCACCAGTACATACATATGCACTGGTTCAAGTGCTCCTTTTTGAGCATATATGACATATATGCATGTGCCCATACAGGATAGAAGATGGTACTGGGTCTTCTGTAAATGGAATGATTTTGAGCCACCTGATTTGTATGCTAGGAACTGAACTCCGGTCCTCTGTAAAATCAGCAAGAACTCTCAACTCCTGAGGTAGTACCCCGCAAACCCTGCTCCATTTGTAATGTTTTTTTTTTTTAAACCTGTCTATCAGTACAACATCAGAAATATTCCAATACTACTCTTTCCAGAATTCTATTCACCTTCAACCAAACAGCAAGGCTTAGCCAATGGCTCACCCAACCACAGAGCTCAAAGTTGTTTCCAGAGTTCCCTATGCTACACCGGCTCGTCTCTTTCCACTTGGAATCTGGGCACTAAAGCATCTTCTCCAGCCCCATCAACAAAGGCACCGACTCAGAACAAGAGAGCGACTGATAAAATACTTGAGTGACCCTAAGTGCTTGTAGAAATCTGATGGTCAGAGCAGGACGGCAAAGGAAAACATAATGCTGGTTAACAAAAAAAGTTCTCCTGCTTTAGAACCGACGGTTTCCAGAAACTTTGCTTCAGCTGAGCCTGTTTCTTCATCCATCACAGGATTACCCTGTAGGGTTAGGTACTTCAGACATCATGGTGGCACATGGTGCATTTCAATTTAGAAAGCCTCATAAGTCACTTCTAGGAGATGCCAAAGAAGACAGTAAGGGAGTACAGCCCTCTCTTGCTTCTCACAGAGGCAGAACATGCAACCTCTGTCCTTCACTGTGTTATGGACATTGGGGCCCTGCTTACAGGTTGGAGATGAATTCAGAGAGACTCCATAATTTATGGCTTTAAGTATGAAAAGAGATGCAAGTGAATTCAAATTAAGTAATTGCATCAATTATTTTAAGTGTTTGTTTGGTTTTCATTATATTTAGGAACCTTCGAAATCCTCTCACTTAAAACTTATCTCAAAAACAAGTCTGCTAAAATGATTTAGTAGGTGAAGGCCAGGGTTGGCCACAGGCATATGACAACTTGAGTTTAATTCCCTAAGATCCACATGGTAGGAGACCAGAGCTGATTCTAACAAGTTATCTTCTGTCCTCCTTGTGCCTATGTGCTCCCCTCGCCCACACAAAATAGCTACATTAAAATGAAATAAGAAAAAAAGAAAACCTCAAAAATAACTTCCCAAAATTAAAAATAACATCACTATATACATTTATGTAAAGTGTAAACGTTTTCATATTGCCTAGATATTATGGTGTCATCCCAGTAGAATAACTATTCTTGATACATATTCATTCACTTTAATCAGTTTTCTTGCTAAACATGTCTCTAAAACTATTTCTGCTTTTCTTAGTGTATTTAATGGGTTTATATTATTTTCATTATATAAAACATGTAAAATTTTTCACAAGGGTATATATGGCTACAAATTTGAAGTTGTTGATATTTTATAACTCTTCTCTCTAGACCACACTATATTGATTGAGAAATGATTCTTTCTATAAATGCTGGGGTAGCTGGAAAATTCAGGAATTTTGCTAGCCACAAAATATTCTTGTCTAATTTAAATATTTTAAATATGTATTTCTCCGCCATTTAAAATTTTAATTTCAAATACTTTTTTAATTTTTGAAAATTTCACATTGTATTTGCATCATTTCTTCCACTCCCTCTCTTCCTCCAACCCCTCCCATGTCTCCATTAACACTCCTCTCAAACTCATAACCTCCTGTACAAGTATATATGTACACACACTCACGGGCACACACACATGCACGTGAGCACACACCCAGACACACACACACCCAACCTGCTGATCTCACTTTGTGCTTTTTATATATACATTTGTCCAGGGCTGAATTCACTGAGCACTGGATAAAAGCGAGACATTTCCTCTCCCCTCCCCTTCTCGTGTTCAAATAATTACTCTGGACTCTGAAGGACCCTACCACTCACTCACAGGCGGTGAGCTCTAGACTTTATTCCTGCTTTGAGGTAAACAGTGAGATTCCAACATGAATCGCAAAGAGGGAATCTCTCAGAATCCTTTTCACAAACAGCCATGGCCAACAAGTTCTTGACTTTGGATCTCTAAAACTCAGACAACCCTTTATTAGCACACATGCCGTGGGTGTCTTAGAGTCCACTGAGCAGCTCAACCAGCAAACATCTGCTAGTTGCTGTTCAGTCATGATGGCGGGCCTAGTTTGCTTTGTAGTGCTATGTTAAACACCATGTAAACTCTGGGAGGAGGGATTTATTTGACTTACAGGTCTGATCATTGAGGGAAGCCAAGCAGGCACTCAGGCAGGAGCAGAGTTGGGGACTGTAGAGGAGTGCTGCTTGCTGGCTTCTCTCCAGGATCACATTCAGCTGCCTTCCTTATACCTCCCAGAAACACATGCCCAGGCACTTCACTGCCCAGAGCGGACAGGGGGCCTCCCACACCAGTCAGCAATCAAGACAATCTACCGAGACATTCCTACAGGCCAGTAAGATGGAAACATTTCCTCAACTGATGTTCCTGCTTCCAGATGACTCTAGTTTGTATCAAGTTGGCAAAACTAGCACAGGGAGTTTAGATGGCCAGCCATGGGGGCAGGGTGTGGGACAGAGAAGATCTATTCTCTGCCCTGGAAACAGTGGCTCCAAATACTTGGCAGATTACTTGACAGGCAACAACACAAAAGGCTATGTTTTCTTAGCATATCACACTGGTGGGGCTAGTGAGATGGCTCAGGAAGTAAAGGCACTTGTCATCAGGCCTGACAGCCTGAGTTCCATTCCCAGATTCTGTATGGCAGAAGGTGAGAATGACTTCTTCAACATTCTTCTAACATCTACATTGTGTGCTCTGGCAAATGCATGTGCACACAAATGTGTGCATGTGTGTGTGTGTGCTCACGACACCCCCACACACATATAAAAATCAACAATAATAAAATTCAGCGCAACCCCCCCCCCCGAAAGGAAAACTCATCCTAACAGGAGTTTTAGAACTCAGAGTTTTCAAAGGAAAATTGGGGAGAGACTCATCTCTGGAAATGAAGATCACTAAGACACATAACTTACAGGTTTCTAACTCATCTACTCTCCTCAAGTTTAAACAGAAATTTCCAGGTCCTGGCTCAGTTCTTCTTGAGTTCAAGATAATATACTAGCAATAATCAGAGCCATGGGGCTAACACCATTCCTTTTCCAAACAAGTAATACAGTAATAACTAATTTTCTAGAGAAGGAAATAATACAGTAGGAATTGAAGCAAAATCATTTTACACTAAATTATACACGAAAACTTTAAAAATTAAAACAAACTATTCAAGGAGATCTCACACTTGTGGTAGTAAAATGAACCACATTAATGAACCACAAACGCTGGGGCTTCACTACCAACCCCATGGCCACCAGCCCTGTGGCTACCCAGTACTTGCAATGTGGCTAGTTCAGAGTGAGCTATGCTGGAAGAATAAAATATGTCTTATATTCAAAGTATTTAGCACAACAGAAGAAATGAATACCGAAATAGTTTTATGGCTCCATGTTGAACTAATGTTTAGGATAAATTGGTTTAAGTAAATGACATTACTGAATTTAATTCCACCAGCTGCTTCTTGCTGTTTTAATGGTGATTCAAACATTGAAGAAGAAAGTTTCTGAGCAGAGATCCACAGAACTTTCTCAAACTGAGCAGAACTTTGGAGTAGAAGGTAAAAGATTAAGGAAAACACCTGTTGAGATGTTGCAGCATGGAATGTTCTTGGGAACATCAGGCTACTTGGGGATAGATTATCTGATGAAACGAATAGCAACCATGGAATTTGGGTTTGTGCGTGCATGCATGCCTGTGTGCCTGTGTGCGTGTGTGTGTATGTTTGGTACTTAAGAAATTGAGGAGTAGCCTTTTTTTCTCCTGCTAAATATGATCAGCCCCTGGCAAAAACCTTAGCCTTCTGTGGAACTGAGTTTGTGAATTAAGGGACCCAAAGCACAAATGTCTCTTTTGAGGTTAGTGTCATATTGCAATCTCTTCCAGTTCCAAGTAAGATCAACAGTCACACTGTGTTCCAGACAACAACCCCAAAGTGGAATTGGGTTATAGGAAACCATGCTTATTTCTTTCTTTGCTTTATGCCTTTGTGGATCTGATTTCCACACACTGAGCAGCCACTGCCCGGGACTTGCCTAGCTGGAGGGATTCACCCAGTCTCTACCATTTCCTCTTCCTCAACTGCCTTTTGGGATTTACATTTGTCTTTTCCTCCTATGGGCCATCAAGTATGCAAATTCACTTGGGTTTATCTATCTACAGGTTTTGGTAGGAAGGCATCATCCCAAAATGTCATCAGAACTGGAGGAACTCAAATTTGAAATCCAGAAGTGTAAATTCGAGAGGCATGAACTTTATCAAATCCTGGACCTTTATATCTATGATGATTGGGACTGCAGGTAGTCATTATGCCCAGTAACCTGTTCGCTGTCTTGTGCTCTCTCTCTCTCTCTCTCTCTCTCTCTGCTAACACAACATTACCTCATATCACGAGAGAGTTTCACCTCTCATCCTGGATCTTAAGGAGCTTTGGCAGGCATTGGCTTGTGAGATAACCTAGGTGCTGTGTTTTGGGTCAACCTCCTTTGCACTTGTCCCTGAGCTTGTATTAAGGTAGATTCTGTCAACAGACGGAAGGACCTGGTCACACTTGATGCATCTAAGTGAGGGAATGAGATTCCTGCATGCCATCACTCTTTTACTCTGATTTTGTTCATTATACACAGATTCTATGGCACCTCCATTGATGTAATTGGCATCCTAATTGTGTTTGTATATGGGATGGTATATATGTATGTGAAAGTATTTGTGGGTTTTATGCTTATGGTCAGGGAGTGTGGGGAGTTTGATGGGATCTGAGGATCTGTCTGATGGACAGTTTGCAGGTCATGATAGCGTGGAAGCCCACATGGACCAACAGAACTCTTTGCACCTTCTATTTACTTTGGTGGTAGATAGGACTCTCCTGAGGGAAGGAGGGGTTACAAATCCTCTTCCCTGTCTAAGTAGTTATGCCCTCTGGGAATTCATGTAACAATAGGAAGCAAGGTTTGAGAATCCCTGCTTTCAAAACAAAAGAAATCTCATCATAATTATCTGTTGGACCCAAGGCTGTGACACAGACTGGAGGAAACTTCTTACAGAATTAGTCAATGCCTTCATGCTTACCTGGCCAACTCTTGAAAGTCAGTTCCTTGGACCTGGTAACCTGGCTCTGTTGTCCTGTGCTCAGGATAATAAGTTTAATCAGCACAAATAGGACCCAGTTCAAAGGAGCAAGTATGTGGTATAAACTGGGTTTAAGTAATCCAGTCAATAGTCTGATTTCACGTAATCTTTTTTGACTGATTTGAACTTCATTATTTTTTTGACTCTATTGTTCTTTTTTTTTTTTTTTTTTAAGCTATCAACGGACCTAGAAATGGTGATTGTGGTAACAAATTCTGAACATTTGTTGTTCCCAAACAGGCATTTCACAGGTTCCACCCATTCCAGTACAGAGGGTCTTTGCAGAACCACATCTCCATAGCCTTTTTAGGAGTCCTTATTTCAAAATAAATGTTTGCTGATTTGCGCAGAAATATTTCCTTGAAAGAATTGTTGTTGGAGTCTCACTGTTGTGTTTTTACTCCAGTCTTTGTGTTTGTCGCATCCTTCCCTCCCCTCTCATTTCTTAAATTTGAATTTTTATTGGATTTTTTTTTTTTTTTACATTTCACCTAATTCTGAAATCATGGGTTCAAATGGTTATTTGTTCCTTGGGCCATGCCCTAACACAGTCTGGATGTTGAATTGCCAATACTTCAATCTGAACATGCGATGAGAATGATGGCTTTGCAAACGATAACCAACTCAATAAGTGATGCTATGGAGAGGTACAAGGAGCTCATATGAGTGAACAGTTCCTACCGGTGAGTCACTGACAGAGATGAGAACCCAGCACTAGGCAGGGAATGCTTCTGTCCTGTATGACTTTGAACAAAAGTCAGGGCTCTGGTTCTGTAGTGTCTGACTCTTAACAAGAAACCTGCCTCCTGGCAAGGGTCTTAGATTTGTAGCTCTTGGACTCAGTCGTCCTACCTGTGAAGAGTGTTTAAGACCCTCCAATTGTTTTCCACATTAATGATCCTCTACATAGAAGAGGTTCGCACCATGATGGGAATATCAATCAACTGTGAACCTCTAGGTCTCTGACAGGAGATTTAAAGATCTGTGATCCATGAGAAACACATGGAAAGATTGTATAGCTATTGGGTCTTCAATTACCCCTCAGAGGTGATTTCCCCACTATGTGAAGATGGTTTTAGCATACCATGGACATATAAGCACCCATATGGACCATTTCTTCTTCCTTGATTCATATAAACTCTCTTAGTGTCAGGATTTTCAGAAGTACTTTGATTCATGTGGAATGTGGATTCTGGACTTGACCTCCTGTAATTGGTGCTAACTTGTATACTGTTATTCTGGGGATATCTGGGGATGAGGATCCTTGAAGTAATGATTGTACTGGCAAGAGTGATAGGTACATAGAAGCTGGCTGGGATTTACCATTTTTTGTTTCTGGTTCAGCATCAGGCACTCCCAGCTCCTGTGTGAACAAACTCAATTGAAGAACCATATACAGATTTTGCTGAATGAGAACAGAGAACTGCTGGTGGAGCAGTCTGAACTGCCAGCATCCTATTTGGAGGCAAAGGGGTTCTGTGAAGAGTCCAGAATGAACATCTGTGTCCACAGTGCCAAGCAACAGCAGGTAGGGTTAGGTCTCAGGGTCAGGTTGTCCTCGTGTTCACCATAAACATTGACAAACCATTATAACTGTCTATTGACTGACCTAGGTCGCATCCAAGTGTTCATTTATATGAAAATTTACAAGGCTTTCTGTGGAGATAGCCCTTTTTCAAGAAACTGCATGTTTGTAAAGCAAATGCTCCTGCTCTTCAAGAATCTGCAGTTTATTAGGAAGATAGGTTGATCACACATCACAACACTACATGTCATTATGTGTGGAGGGTGCTATGTGGGAGCTTCTCTTTAGACTTGCACAGGGCTTTGAGGGATGAAGAAAAAGCCCAGAGCTCATTTTCTTAACAGAGATCGTGTGAGAATCCAGGAATTAAGTAGTTTGTAAGGAGGAGAGAATGGTGGAAATGCCAAAGAGATGGTGTTTATTGTGATTTTGTTCTTCCTCCCCCTTTTTCCCCGTATATGAAGATGGTGCCTTCATGCTTCATAGATCTTGGATAACTGACAGAGTCTGAGTAGCAGCCTGTCATTTCTATCTCATTTGAGGGCTCCTGGAGAGTTCATATCTGGGCCTTACAACCTGAAGCTGGTTTGAAGAGCAGGGATGTGGAAAAGGTTTCTCAAAGGCTGAGGGTTGGCATTAGAGTTGTGACTTCAAGAAAAAAGTTATTCATATATACCCCCAATTCTCACTAAGAAAGGTGCATTGCTGTGAGGACCTGCATCTTCAGGGGCATGTGGGGAGGCCAGTTAATGACATGTGATTTTGTCCAGTCATTCTCTACCTTAGTCATTTGAGCTAGATCTCTCCACAAACATGAAGCTTTCTGTTTTGTGCCGGAAAGCAATCTTTGCATCACTTGTCCTGTTCCAGGAGGAGCCCCTTCTCTTATTTGTCTCAACACACCCTTAAACCATCCAGCTATTTTAAAAATATGGATTAGATTCCTTAACTTTACCTGAATAGAGGTATCCCCCTGGAAGATTCTGGTGTGTCTCATTGGCTTCACCATGATCATGTGTAGTGAGCCATATTGGATTTGGGCCTGGCTGCTTTGTAACTGCCACAGTAAAAGTCATGGGATTGTTGGACAGAGGCCTCTCCCATGTATTTACGACACAGGAAGAAAAGACCAAGTAGTAAACCCGGTGTCTCCACTGCATGACCTCTGCTGAGCCCGGCTGATGCATGTGGAACTAACACACCTGGACCACACCTGGGTGGTGGTCAATTTACTTCTGCCTTTTGCTTCCTCAGCCTTTATCCTGGAGATTTAGGCTGGTCTTCTCGGATTTCTCCCTAATTAATTCAGGTCTCCTAGTTGGTCTTTTGTTACCGAAGTCATGAGCCAGGTAGTCACGAGCCAGGGTTTCCCACTGTGCTTCCCAGTTATTTTCTACCTGGAGACTTGGGTATATAAGTGGTGAATAAAGCTACAGGAGACTCTCACTCTTCTTCCTCACTCTCGCTCTTCAACTCTTCCTCTGTCTCTGTCTCTGTCTCTGTCTCTGTCTCTAATATATATATATATATATATCTTCCTCTCTCTTCCTCTCCTGGCTTGACACGATAACCTGTGTGTGTGTATGTCTGTTTCTTTCATCCCGTAGGCTTTCGCCCGATTCTCGGTACAGTGTCAGTGCTGGCGCCGACAAATGGAGGTCCCACCGAGATCGGAGAAGAAAGGGGGTACCACCTAAGGGACGTCCCTGGAGCACGGCCGGCATAGGAGAAGGGACGGATTGGGGTAAGATGGGCCAGAAAAGGCCTGGATGATTTGGACTAGCCTGAGTAAATCTTGTCATAAAAAAGGGACAAGGTAACGGTAAAGTGTTTTTGCATATGCGTTCTGTTAGAGTTATATTTTAGTCTTTGTACCCTGACTAGAGATAGTTTACACCCTAGACATGAGAGAGAATGGGTTTGGGAAAAACAGTCCTCCCGGACTCTCCGAGGTTGCTTTGGAGAAAGAGAAAAACCTTTTCAGAGCTCTCCTAGGAACAGAGGGAAAGCAGGAGACGTCCTACCTCTCTGCTGGCTCCTATTGGAGAAATGCTTATTTCTGGTTCTGGGTTCCATAGGTAGGATATGTGTGTCCCTTCGGTGGGACACCATCTAGTTTTTTCCCTTTATGTCTATTGTCTGTCCTTGGTGTACCAAGCTGTCCATGTCTGTCAGTTTATGTCTGTGGTTTTTGTTTCTCTTGTTTAAATGTTTTATGTTTCATGTTCAAAAGAAAAAATGGTAAAAACTTTATCTGTCAATCGTTCACATCTTGATTTGGTTTTAACTCGTTTCAAAAAGGAAAAAATGAATAAAGAGCAGTTTCAATCGGCCTTTAGAGCCCTGCACCTGTAGCTAGGAGCATAGGTCAGCTGGAGAAGCTGCCCGGCGGTGAGCGTCTACATGAGCTGATCTTAAAGTCGCCAGCAGCTCCTCAGCTTCTATGTTAAGGGAGCGGATGGTTGTTTCTCTTAGAAAAATCCCTGACTTATTCTTAGCAGGTGACAAGGTACATCTCTTAATATTACAGCTAGAAAAAGTAAAATTGGTGCTTGGTCTAAATATTAAAGATATGTGTAGCCACTTCAATTTTGTTTCTTATTGGTTTTAAATGTATAAATATGCTCTACATGCCTTGGTTATGGACTATTGGCTTTTAAGTTATAGGATATGGTTAAAAAGGTATAATGTCAGTACCAAAAAGTTGACATAAAGCTGGTAATTTGGATAAAGTCATTCTAGACAACATGCAGCCTGAGCCAACCTAGGGAAATAGGTCTAAATTGAGAAAATATTTTTATGGAACTCTTATTCTAGAAACCAGGCTTCTAAAAGAATTTAGGACAATGTCTCTTTATTGAGGTATTGGAGACCACAGCATCGTGCATTCATATGTAGGAATTGGCAGTCAAACTTTGTAGCATGAAGGATAGACTTGGTGTTTTGGAGACTGGATTTTGGAGACTAGATTGTTAGAGGTTGAGTTTTGCTTTCTAAAGTTGTGGTTTGCCCTGAAGTTATCTGTATTTTAATGCTAATTCCACTGCCCCAAGGACAGCTGCCTAGTCACATACTCAGAACTCTGGTGACTTCCCAAAGTTGTGGTTGTGCTCTGGTGTTTCAAGGAGAATTTAAGGATTGTGATTAAGGATTGCCAGTGTTACATTGACTAACTCAAACTTATTTATAATTGAGAAAAAAATCAAACAGGTAGAGATTGTTACAGGATTTACGAAGGATTGATGAGGTTTTAGAACTTGTGAGAGCATTACAGCCTGTTTGCTTACTTCAACCGCCATTTCAAGATAGATTTAGAGGATTGCTAACAGCCTTGTATTATGTAATTTTGTCGCTTCTTCAATGTAAAAAGTTAGAACTTTAAATCTTTCAGTGTATATGGAAATTTTTACTACAAATCTTTGCTCTCAAAATGAGCTTTAATATTTGGGGAATAGCTGTTACACTACTCCAGAAAAGAATATTTAAAACTAATTTTAAGCTTCTAAGGATATGTTAATTGCCAAAGTACCTCACCTTACCAGAGGACTTAACTTTGTTTTCCTCATTGGAGATATAGCTTCAGTTGTGTTAATACAGAATTGTAGGCTAGAGTCATGGAAGTATTTTAAAAAGAAACCTGGTGAAACATACCTTATTCCAAACATCAATCAAATTGGTTATTACAAAATACTGATATTTGGCCTATCACTTATACAAATTTTTCAGGCAAAATTGATAATTTTACTCTTTGCATGCTTTTGGATTTACTGTAAATTGTTCATGCAACCCATAGAAAATGTGCTTACTGTATTTATAGG
This sequence comes from Rattus norvegicus, assembly GCF_021556685.1. Classification (NCBI taxonomy): domain Eukaryota; kingdom Metazoa; phylum Chordata; class Mammalia; order Rodentia; family Muridae; genus Rattus; species Rattus norvegicus. Next base: position 1,508,530 of record NC_141545.1, read on the forward strand.
TGTTTCATCTAATGAAAAGGCTACATTTATGATTGGATCACTTGTTTATTCTCTTGAGTTTCTGCTGCTTCAGCACAGATTATTAGATTATGTCCTGTAGCCACTGTTTTTAAATGTTAAAAAATCAAGCTTTCAATTCATATACAGATAGCCAATGTGTGGCTTGTGGTTTACAATTGATTTCAATTACTTAATACTTTGCTAGAGGCAAGTTTTCTACATGAAATCAGTGAGTGATGATTTCAGTGTAAATTGTCTGACAACTCACTGTCCTTTCAGTGCTCTGGCTCAGAGAACTAAACAAAACCATAGACCCAGCTCTTTGAAAATGGTAATGGAGTTGATAACACACCCTCACGAAAAGAGGAAGACTCCATTTGCTTACTTTCAATGCCCAGCCTCACCCTGCCAACTCAGGGATTTCTAAATAAGGCTAAATCTGGACCTTGTTTACAGGATTTGACATTTCTAATTAATGCTTATGTTTAGGCAAATAAAGCTGGTGAGGGGCTGGAGAGATGGCTTAGTGGTTAAGAGCACTAAGTACTGTTCCTTTATAGGCCATTTAAGAACTCAAACTGGATTGCCTGGACCCCTTAGCAAGGGAGGACAATGATACCAGGCAGATTATAGGCCTTACATAGAAACAATTAGTCAAAAAATCTCATTCTTTATATCACCAAAACAATAATTTGGTAAACAAGTCAATTTATAAATACTCAGTGTCCTCAATTTAATCCTCGAGGACTTATCTTAATAAATAATATTTTAACAAAATTTCAATAAATAAAAAGGGGGAGTTATCCCTGTATGCTAAATAATACTCTTTTTATTTCAATTTTAAAATTTGAATGCCAAGGTTTATGGCACCCTACAACTAGGCATACTTCTGCCTAGGTGAAATAGAAAGATCCACATATTGGCATGATCCTGTCCAGGTATTTTATATGGGGAAGAGGGAATCTTTGTGTTTTTTCTACAGGATGCTACAGGAGTGTGCCAGCTGCCTGAGTGGCTGGTGAGACATGCTGATCCTGGGAGCATGAAGATTCAGCTCTCATGGTTCGGGTTCCTGGAGTCATTCCTGTGCCCTTAGAGGAAGACGGAGGATTCCCCCTCATCTTTTGTCATCACAGAAATTCTGGCGTTGCTGCAGTCATTGTGTCCCGTCCCACTGCGGCCTGCGCTCCAACCCTCTGTGCACTGCTGATTGCTGGAGAAGACTGGACTCCAGCTGTTACCCCTGCCCCCCTCATTCCCCTGGTGACTCTTGCTGCCTTGACTGGTGTTGTTATCTTGCAGTCTGTAGCTTCACAGGAATGCCATCTGTGTGAAGCTGCTGTGGACTGGGGAACTCTGCCCTGGTTGTGCAGATCTCAGAAATGGTTCCATTGTCTGCTGGTTGTTCCAGAGAAGAATGACCGATCCTGAACTGTCCTGGGAATGGCTGCTATTGTAGCAGCCATTACTGCTGCAGCCATTGTGTCTGCAGTGTCTTGAGTTACCCTCCCCCAATCTATTGTTAGGCAAGCACAGTGGGTGAACTTTCTGGAGTAGTTGCTAACAATTGGGAATTCTAAATTTTATTATAGGAACAGCTTGACTACGGCCCTTGGTGGTAGCAGCTGAGGAGAACCAGATGAGGTGCCCACTACTTATCGGGAGAGGCTCAACTTCCACAATCTCTTAAATTAATGCCATCTGGCCCCTGCTCTTTCGCCCCTGGGGTAAAGTAAGAGGAATGAGAGGATGATCCAATGTAGCTATCCTCAGGGACGGGCAACTTCCTCTGACCCTTGACCAATCTAAGACAGGAACCTTGGGGGTGACAAGGTGATCCTATGACGGATAAGGCTGGGGTTTGAGAGGTCGATCCTAAGACAGAGGTGGCTACATCCCGTTTAAATGTACGGGCCAGTCAAATGCTCCTCTGCCCAGTTTCTCCCCCAATAAACACACACGTATAGCCCAGAACGGTGTGTTACAGCATAAGTTCATTCATAGCCATTGGGTTGCAGTCCTAACTGCAAGAGTGGCTCGCCATGGCCGAGCTGGGCACTCTGTGAGGCATGTCTGATCTCTCTCAGACCACTACTTCCACCTAATAGTCTTTTATAAAAGAATAACGGGGGAGATGCAGTGAGCCATATTGGATTTGGGCCTGGCTGCTTTGTAACTGCATGGCCACAGTAAAAGTCATGGGATTGTTGGACAGAGGCCTCTCCCATGTGTTTATGACACAGGAAGAAAAGACCAAGTAGTAAACACCCGGTGTCTCCACTGCATGACCTCTGCTGAGCCCGGCTGATGCATGTGGAACTGACACACCTGGACCACACCTGGGTGGTGGTCAATTTACTTCTGCCTTTTGCTTCCTCAGCCTTTATCCTTGAGATTTAGGCTGATCTTCTTGGATTTCTCCCTAATTAATTCAGGTCTCCTAGTCGGTCTTTTGTTACCGAAGTCACGAGCCAGGTAGTCACGAGCCAGGGTTTCCCACTGTGCTTCCCAGTTATTTTCTACCTGGAGACTTGGGTATATAAGTGGTGAATAAAGCTACAGGAGATTCTCACTCTTCTTCCTCACTCTCGCTCTTCCACTCTTCCTCTGTCTCTGTCTCTCTCTCTATCTCTATCTCTCTTCCTCTCTCTTCCTCTCCTGGCTTGACACGATAACCTGTGTGTGTGTATGTGTGTTTCTTTCATCCCGTAGGCTTTCGCCCAATTTTCGGTACTGTGTTGATGCTGGCGCTGACAATCATGCATGGAATCTGTAGTGCATCCCTCAGCTGACATTGCTTTGCTGACTATGTCATGGGCATGGCATTCTTTTAGGAATAGATTCCCTCACAATATTTTACACAGTGCTGCATTTAAGAAAAGTCAGTGTAGGTTATTTCTCTAGCCTTTTTCTGACTGCCATTGAGGTTGTTTTAATATCACCTGAACTCTATTGTGATGAAAAGTTCCTGGTAAGTGACTATAAGTCACTGTTTTCTTCTGATGTTTTCAAAGTCTTCTATGAAGGAAACAGGGTAGTGTTAGTGAGGGGCCTACAAAGAGTCAACATAGAGCTTGATGGAGTCTTTTCCTAGAAATCTCTCTCTTGGGAAGTTGATGTTGTGTTGTTTAGGCTATCTGCGCAGAACATGTAACTTACTTGTAGGACCAGCCAAGTATCTGCATAGAAAGGTTTCCTGAAGTGGAAATGAGTACAGGCCAGGGCAGCACAGCCTGCTTGAGTCTAAAAGACTTGTACACAGCGTAGCTCCCACTAATTCCTCACTCAACAGAAATATGCTGCATAAAAGCAAAGTTTTCATTTGTCAGTGTGTGTGGATGTGTGTGTGTTTGTGTTTGTGTGTTTGTGTGTGCGTGTGTAAGTGTGTGAATGCTTGTTCATGTTTGTGTGTTTGTGCAGTAGTGAACGTGTGTTTCCCTCTATTTCCACGTTTAATGAGAAAAGTACTCTAAGTGTTCACTTTACATCCATGAAACATGAAATGCAGCTACCTAATCATTTGACATCTCCATCTAGCTCTGTACAGCAAAAGGACCCTTAAGTTAGTAATTTATTCAGTTTTCAAAAAATTGTAACATGTTTATCTTGTGAAGTCTGGGGGAGGGTGGAAAATATGTTCAAGTGAGTCGTGTTTCACAGTGTTAACAAATGGTACAGTCCTGGAACTTGCAGGTCCCTTTTTATTATGGTATAGAAGTAGGACAATAAAGTCCTTTAGAAAGCAACCCCCCCGAAATGGCACAAAAACACCTGTAAATTTAGATTTTCAAGTGATTAGGGGCAAAACTACTGATCTGTATTGAAATCCTTTGGAGCACATCAAAGGAATGGAATACAGGGAGGTAAGGGCAAGACTTCTCTATAAAGTCCATGAGTTTACGTTGCTTCTCTTTTCTTCACTAATTGTGAAAGGTGACTGGAAGTTTATGTCACTCACTGTGTCTTCTCCAAGGTTGGTTTCCAAATTGCCTGTTACCATTTCTTTCCAGCTATCTTGGCACAGTTACAACTTCAGCTGGGAGTTTGGCTTGGACTTTATTCATTGAGAATTTCAGTTGCTTGGAGTTGTATCGTCATCCAGCAAAAGTTCCATAGCTATGCTATGGTACAAGAACAGGGCAGTTTCAGGAGCCCCTTTAGGTGCACAAATAATCTAAAGCACTCCCCTATGTTATCTGTGTAGCATTCTGCAAGTGCTGTTAATCAAAATCATTTTTTCTGAGTAAAGTTCAGCCTCAATGGGGTTAGGAGAAATGAGGACCTTCAGATGGGTCTGGGAGTGTAAGAACAGGTAGGCTTATGAGAAGCCATGTTCATAAAGTGGAACAGAAGTTTTAGTTGACACAGAGATTCCACGTCAAGGAGGAGGTGTTGCCATTGCAACTAGGGCACATCAGGGTTGTAGTGATCCCTAGTGTAGCCCTGAAGGAGAAACTCTCCAGATGTCCGTCAGCCAAGGAGGGAAAATGCAACATAGGTTGGAGCCCTTCAATGGATTATGATTCAGTGTAAGAAAATCCATGTAAGCATTTACTTACTTAACCCAAATATCTGTGACACAATCACATTATAGGGAGAAAAATTGTTCATTTGGATTCTGGATATGGAGATTTCCTATGATTCTGGGGGCATAGCTTTGGGCATGAAGTCAGTCAGGCTGTGGTAATGAGAGCTCCTATTAAAAGAAGCTGCACACTTTGGGGAAAGTCTGAAACAGTGAACAAAAACAAAAGTCTAGTCCACCACGAATATATGATTCTTTGCTGGGAAACAACCTGCTCTACACAGCCTTGGGAACTTGATAAGCCAGATTGGGCAATATGCAAGAACCTGAATTCTATGTCATTTTATGAGATGACAATACATCACTGACTGAGCTGTGTATAGGCTACGGCCGCTATGTACATATCCCACTCAATATTTGTTTTTATGCTTCCAGAGTATCCTGGGGAATCATTACATTAAAGATTAACTGGGAAAGTAAACACTTGACTGCATTGTACTATGCTTATATTGTGTGAACACAACTGTCTTGTGTGTTTGAGAGTTGGTATTAGTGTGTCTGTGCATGTGTTTGTGTGTGCACACATGCATGCATGGTTCCATTGACAGTACACTCATCTGATGACCAGAATAAGGAAGGATTAGAGGAAAGAATGCAGGACACTCTGAAGCAGAAAGAACTGATCACCCAGGAAAGTGACTTGGGAGAAACAATGCAGAAGCATTCAGATATCTTTGAGATCAGGTAGGAACACAGGCTGGCAGAAAGTAGCCAATTGGATTTCCTGTCCCTATACAACTATCCTTTTTGGGTGGCTGACCACTGACATGGTTTTCACCCTCAGGCAGCTAAAGAACTACTCAGAGTATTATTCTGGAACAGTTTATGTGAATTTTGTTCATGGAACAATATGTATGATCCTCAGGATTTCTTCGTATTTTGTACTTCTTTCTTCCTGTGAACTCTCTGATAAGATCTGGGGATATTTTCTCCTCTGTCCTCTGACAAATTGCATTACAATAATGATAGTCTTACAGGTGTGCTGTTATGTTTCTACATCACAATCACCTTTAATGTTCCATGTGTATGCTTGGAAGATATGCATGGAGAACATTCTCAGTGATAACAGGATCTATGCAGTGCCCATGGATTTGATGTGAGATGGTTTTCCTGTGTATTTGCAGATAGAGCGGTTACAAATGGAATGTACGCAGGTTCCTTCACTGCCAAAATAATCGTAATCTTCACTTCAATTCTGGTCAGGTTCTCTCTAATGCATCCAAACTGTATTCTAGGTTGGTCATATCTCTCTTGAACTGAGGTTCAGACATAGTTACAGTGTTATTATTCAACATAATATACCTGGACCTTTGAAAAATATGCTAATTTTTCTTTTAATACTAGTACAGTGTATAGTTCACAGTCCAGTTTCTAGCAGTTTTTAAAAGCTGAGATATAAATCCAAGCCCAGGTACTCTATGACACTTGGGGATGCAGGGAATGACCTCAGCTGACAGGTCATGCTGGATTGTCCAACTGAATAGAGCTGCTGTTTTAGGGAGAGCTGAATAGACAATCCCTCAGTAACCCCTTTTTCCCTTGCTCTGCTAGGTCTGAAATTCTCCAGCAGAAAGTCAAACATGGTACAGACCAGGACAAGTTCTCCCTTGGAGAGAAGTGCTATAGGAGTAGTACTAAATGTGCACAGCAAATACACCACTATTGCATCTCATCCCTACTATCCATCGCAATAGTGGCCTGCATTTTCCTCCTTTAGTTTGATTTCTTTGGATTGAATAGACTGTCCTTTCATCTCACCTCTCCCCAGAAAGAGTGCACATTTGGAGGGACTCTGAGAAGACCTGATGCACATCAATTAAGAGATGGTGGGCATCTAGGAAGAGTCTACCTATCCAATTTTGTACTTGTCCTGATAGGTCATCCAGAAGAATTTCAAGGAGATCAGTCCAGAACCTTGGAAATACGTTGAGACCAATACTGTAATGTATTTTATACTCGGTATTGGATGGCCTTGTCCTTCATACCCCACTCCAACAGAAGAGACCTCCTTACATTCCACTTGAAAAGATTATTACCATCAGTAACTGCTTGTCTACTATGTTCCAAGGTCAACCACAGGCTATAAGTCTGTTCTGCAAAATGAGCAGCAAAAGAATGTTTAGCACAATTCCTCTGTTTAGATTTTGGTTGGAGTTTTGATTATTTTGGTTCTTTGGTTTTTCTTGTATTCATTTGAAAGTTTGTTATTTATTTGTTTTTGTTTTATTCTTGCAGTTGATTCACTATTTTGATAAGGATATAAACTGTATACATTTCCTATGTGCATCTGGTTACAATTGAGTATATTGGATGTATTCTCTTAAATAAAACAGTGATCTCAAACTTCACTCTTAAGAACCTCCTTTATTGAGGTGTGGTGTCACCATCTGAAGTCCCACAGCTGTCAGAGAGGGATGGATCTCTGCATTCTCATGGGAACTGGGCATCATAATTACTTCTCAGTCAGACTGAGATACAAAGGCAATTATTCTTTCTCTGTAGACTGTGTTGCCAACTCTGTGAATACCATGTTCATCATGCAATCCTTGTTGTCAAATATTTAGGTACCACTTAATTATGCTCTTTTGTGGATGACAGTGTTGAATAAATTAATGGGATATACATCAGGTTTTCTGTAATATTTCCCAGGAAATAAAAACATGGGATAAGGGAGATTAAAAGCAATCAGGAATCCAGCACCCAAATTTTGTTTTGGAGAGAGCAGAACACCCAGAAGTTTGGACGATCCTTACCACAGGACAGAACGCCACTTCTGCCCACCTCTGCCCACATTCCTGGCCCAAGAGGAAACTGGACAGTGCCTCCGGATACATAGGCAGGAACCTAATTGGTCCAGCCTGGACCCAGATCTGAACTGGATCCCGAAATTATTTGAAGAAATCCAAAGTCATAGAATTCTATGTTTCCTGATTGTGGCTTTTTTTTTAAAGCTGTAAATGCGATTTTTGTTTTTTGTTTTATTTTGTTGTTTTGTTTTGTTCTTGGATATTTTTTCATTTCCATTTGAAATGTTATTCAATTTCATTCACTTTCCTGTTTTCCCAGAAATAAGTCCCCTTATACCAGGCACTCCCCTTCTTCTATAACGTGTTCCCTTCCTATTGACCCCCTTTCCCTACCTCTGACATTCCCCTACACTGGGGGTCCAACCTAAACAAGACCAATCATTTCTCCTATTTGTGCACAATAAGACCATGCTTTACTACATAAGCATTTGGATCATGGGTCGGTACATGTATAGTCCTTGGGTAGTGGTTAAATCCCTGGGAGCTCTGGTTGGTTGGCATTGTTGTTCTTATGGGGTTGCAAGTCCCTTCAGCTCTTTTAACCCTTTCTCTAATTCCTCCATATTGGGTCCAGTTCTCACCTCAAAGATTTATTGCTAGCATTCGCCTCTGTAATTGACATGATTTGTGTGTGCCTCCCAGTAGATCTCTATAGCAGGCTCCTGTCCTCATGCACTCCTTAGCCTCATAAATCTTATCTACTTTTGGTTGCAATATATATATATATATATATATATATATATATATATATATATACACACACACATACACACACACACATATGCACACACACAAATATACATATACACTCTATCAGTTTAACAGAACTTTTGGTTTTCCATTCCAGCTTCAGAAAGGCTTACAATCTATATTATATCTTGGATAGCTTGTATACTATCTGATAACCATCCAATAAAGTATGCATATTCAGAGTTAAACAGCCTGACAGGCTATGAGTCTATAGTCAGTCTTCAACCCTGTCAGAAATCTCAGAACGACCAAATAGCTATACACATAGGAAGCCTCACACGGCTTCCACAACTGAGAGGTTGTAGAGACAAATCTCCACTAGCACAGGCCCCTGTTCGCAACATGTGAGCTCAAGTCTTCAGCCTTCTGGCCCAAAATCAACTGACCAACTGTTGAAATGCAGATTCGAAAGGGCTGATCACCCCATCTTGTCAGCAGGGCTTATCAGTCAACCCCTCTGCATAATTTGTCCTTTTCTGGACAGTATCAGTCTGGAGATGAAACAGGCAGTTTTGTCCAGTGTCTGCCTAGCCACAAAGTATTGCCTCGCCTGAAGGTAGAGATGTTCAAAGTCTCGTTCAACCAACCAAAGGGTAACTGTTAGGAGCAGATGTGTCTCAAGAAAAGATAAATAACTTTAAATCTCAAATTTTGTGGATTTCTGACGTTTTTGAAAACCATCACAAAAATAAAGCTGCAGCAGGATGCAGACTTCATTTTTTCCCAAACAGATTTGAGTCATAATTCATGTCTACAAAATTTGTTCTTATAAGCCATTCAGTGGGTATTAGTTCTTTCACAGCCATGTGCTCAATACTGATTTCAAAGACTTTCATCTTTCCCAAAGAAAGCCCATACCTCTTAGCAGTATCAGTCCACATCCCTACAGCCCCTGATATACCAACCCACTTCTGGTCTTTAAAGATGTTTTCATCATGGATTTCTCATGTAAATGCAATCATATACTGTGACGGCATCTTAGCACAGACATGTTAATGTCCATCCATGGTTTAGTTTAAACTTCATTCCTTATTACCACACTGCATGTATACCACATTTTACCATTCATCTTTCGAACCTTTGGGCTGTTTCCACTGGTTAGCTATTATGAAGTATGGTAAGTAAAAACTTTTATAAGTTGTGTGTGTGTGTGTGTGTGTGTGTGTGTGTGTGTGTGTGTGTGTGTGTGGTTTTGATTTGGGGAAGTGATTTGCAGGGTGAACTTATATTTCGATGTTTTGGAAATTGGAAAAAACCATTTTCCAAAATCACTGTTTCGCTTTACGGATCTCTGAGTAATTCATGGGACTTTATTTCTCCACATCCTTGCCAATACCGGTTATTGTCTGTGTTTCTATCTCAGCCACCTTGGCAGGGATGAGATCGTATCTCACTGTGATTTTGATTTACCTCTCCTTGATGAATAATAATGTTGATCATATTTTCATACGGTAGTTTCTATTTTAAAACAGGGTTATCTTGTCAAATCAAGGGGTATGTATTCTTTACACATTCTGAATGCAATTTTCTTACCAGATGTTTAATTTAGGCATATTATCCTTCAATTTTCTTTTTACTTTCTTTATGATGTCCTTTGACATCATATGTAAGATTTTAACCTGATTAAATTAAATAAGATGTAAGCTGGTTAAAACTCATTGCTTTAGTTTTATACCTGTTCTATTATAAAATAGACTGGCGAAAGCAGCTTAGAGGAGGAAGGGTTTGTTTTAGCTCACAGTTCCTGAAGTAGCTGTATCCAGTATATTTTATCTGTTGACTTGGGTAGGCTATAATACCTAGATATTCAGTCTTGCTGTGAGGGTCTTTCCTAGATGTACACATCAGGTCACTTTAAGTGTTGAAAAATCATCTTGAAATCTGGCTGGTCCTCAGCTAACACTAACAGCCAAACCACGCCTTCCTGGAGAAGAAATCAGCCTGATGGTTTGCCCTACAGATTTCCAGTTGTCAACTCCATAACCTCTGAGATAATGTTTAAGTAACATGCAGCTCATGGTCTACCCTACCGCATCCTAAACCACATGGCCTTTGGAGAACAAGGTGGCTAAGAGCAGCCAGTTAATGGACACCAAACCCACCTTGGGAATCTTGTAGAGTTTTGTTCCTGAAGCATTGGATAAACAAACCAGGTTGCATTTTCTTCAGCCCAGTGGATCCCGACCTTTTGATGTTTAGGTGAGAGCATTTCACAAGACTGTTATAAAGAAGTGGGAGTGGGCCTTCACGTCCTTATGAAATTTGCAACCATCAGTTTACTCAGGTTATATTACTTGGTTCCATTCACAGTACCCTGGGGGCTATGCATTCAGTTTTCATGGCTGCCGCTGCCTAATTCATTGGATTGTGTGAATCACAGTGAGCCAAGGGTTACGGATTACTTATCTTACACTGAGCACACTCTATTTAATAAAGTCACAGCATTTATCTTTTGTAGGAATAAAGGAAACAGAATAGACATACTGTGGAAGCTCTTTAGAAAGACTCACTTCCATTATGACTGATTCAATGCATTTTAGCAAAGGTAAAATTTACTGTTGCTTCGTGCCTTTCAGTTGTGAACACTTGACAACAACCTCAGATAGTTCATGGAATATCATTTCAACAAGACAAAGCAGAAATGAAATGATCTCCATACATCTTGTGCTTTGAACTTTGATTCCTGATGATACTTTCTCTGACTCATAACATGAAATCTTCTCTCCCAGAGCTCTTCTCTCTTCTCTCCCAGTGCTGGGCAGTTGGTAGGGCAGCTCACAGTCACCCGTGGCACCACCAGGATAAGCAACTGATATTCTACAGTAGACTGTTGTATAAGCTATGGTGATCTGTAGTGACAGTTTTGTTTTCTTTTTTAAAAACAGGAATATTATAAGACTATGTTTGTATTTTAATTCCAGTTGTGGGGATGTGGAACCTCTTTGGACTGTCCACAGCAGCTGACTATGATTTGCCTCATGCTCTAGCAGAGGCAAGGTTTTACCTGCTGTAGATAGTTTCTACAATTGTGTAATGTTTGGAATTCTAGGAAGTTTTCAGAGGGTATAGAAATGCTAGAGCTCCTTTAGGTGGGGAGGGTGGCTGTTGTTCATTTAATGAGGTTGGTTGAAGTTTTTTAGTAGCATGGTCAAGAAGAAACAATTTAGATGCAGAGATTTTCCTAATTTCTCTCTCTCCTCTCTCCGTGTTTCTCTCCTTTCTAGTGTTAGGGGTTGAAACAGGGATTAATGGATAAGAAAAAGAAGAACCCCTGAAGAAGGAAAGACAGGCTACGCTGATCAGTATCTGGATTATATGTGCCTTTAACTTACATCTTCAGGCCTGGTTGGATTTGTCAGGATATAAGGACATTGAAAATGTAAGCACATTGTAAAATGATATGCAATAAAAATAGAGGTTATTGAAATTAAATTTTAAAATCATTCACAAACATAAGCCATGAATATAAAGTCTTTGCCAGGAAGGGTTGTAGCCTTCATGATTTTATTGTCACCAATACCATAGGGATTGGTACAGAGTAACCATTAAATGTTGCATGAACATATTCGGCAATCAGTACTTTACAGGTCCCTGAGGAAAATTCATTATGGCCTAGCATGGCCTCAGTAGGTCTTTCCTAAAGGCATGGCTTATGTGAACTCTGGCCTTCAACTGTATAAATGAATATGCACTTGGCTCAGGTAGGAATTTAAGGTGGGACCTGTTCCTAGGTGGTGAGAAGTCATTTAAGCCTACAGGGATGGTGCCTGCTTCTCAGGTGCATCTTCAATTGGGAAATCTATAGTAAAGCACTTGCCGAATCATCAGCCACAGCAAGCCTACTGTTCCCAAAGCTGTGTGAGTAAGAACATTCCTTTTGTTGCATTGGCCTCCAACAGCAATGATTCCAGAACAATCACGAGGACTTCTAGCACACCCAGACTGATCTGCAGAAAAATTGAATCCATTTCCTGGAAAAGGTAATTTTTAATTAACCCTTTCATCCAATAAGCACAAACAGTAAAAATGCAGTGACTAAGTCATCAAAAAATATACAGAAGGGAGAGTCCTTACTTTAAGGAATTAAAAAAATCTAACTGAGGATAAAATGCAACGGATGAGAGCTCATCTTGGCAAGGACTGTCCAAAGACACAGGACTTAATTCTGAGAATGTGATTTCTAAGGGGAAAAGAAAATGGGGTGGTTGTTGGCAGCACATGCTGCCAAGATTGACCATCTGGCTGCCCATGACCTGTGATGTGTATCTGCACAATCAATCAATCAACCAATCAGTAAATAAATGGAAACAAAGTTTAACGGGGAACCAGGAGTAACTTAAGGATTTTTCTCAACCAATTTTTTTCATTGTTGTAGAAGTCCCATTCAATGCAGCAAGATCAGAGAATATGGAGTGGAGAGATGGCTCAGTCATGAAGAGCACGTATTGTTATGGAAGAGGACCTGATTTCAATTCCCAGCACCCACCTTGGTGGCTCACAACTGGCTGTAACTCCAGTTCCACGGAATCTACCACCCTTGATTTACCTTCTCACGGACCAATGAGTGCACGTGTGGACATGTGAGTGCATACACACTTACACATGCACCAAGCACGCACACGCCCTTAAAATAAATCTTTAAAAGATTAAAAAAATGTGCTTTTAAAATGCACAAAAAAGAAATAAAGCTTGTTGAATGTGGATGGGAAACCATTTTTAAAAGACATCAAGGGGTTGGGGATTTAGCTCAGTGGTAGAGCGCTTGCCTAGCATGCGCAAGGCCCTGGGTTCGGTCCCCAGCTCCGGGGGAAAAAAAAAAAAAAAAAAAAAAAAGACATCAAATGATCAAATGGGGCTGTCTTGAGAAAGCAGATCCTGAGGTGAAGAGAAATTTGACTTGTGTTTCCTTCATGTGCTTCAAGGCAGACTGCAATTTGTATTTTACGAAAACTATGCATTCCAGTGCTGCATTCAAATATTTCTCATCAGCATACTCACAAAACAGCATCCAGGCAAGCCAGAGCCAGAGGCAGGGGTTCAGGGGAGAGGCAGGTTTGAAGAGGGTGGGGGTGGAGTTTAAGTTTGAAGAGAAGGAAGTCCTGAGTAAAATGGGAAACCTTGCAAGCCACCTGTGAGAGTGCTACCATGGTGACAAGCTGTCCTGTTCTCACTCAAGTTGGGTGTGTCTGTGTTTTAATCCTCAGAAGAAAGATGAAAATCTGGGTGTGCACAAAGAAGTTCTGTTTAACACTTAAGCAGGAAACCATATAAGCTTGTTTACCTCTTCCCTACTGTTTTGTTTTTAAACATTCTAATAAGTGAGAAATTAGAATCAAATACTATTTCAGTTTCATCTCATTTACCAGTTATTAATTTTGTGATTTTTTTAATATATATTTTTCTATGAACCATTTAGAAGTCAGATGCTGGAAGTGTAATCATGGTAGAGCACTTGTCTGGATGCCTGGTCTAAACCCAGTACAAGGAAGCAAGAACCAGTTATAGGCACTGTGTCACCTCATCCTTAACATGTTCATGTATGCATATATGTATGATCTATGTCACACACACACACACACACACACACACACAGACACCACAACTTAGGTTTTATAACACAGTTTTAATACTTTAGTGATAACTATCCAGTTTAGACAGCCTAAGAGGCCAGCCCTGTGATAAATACTTTGGATCAGTTAGCCCACCAAGCCTTTCAGTAATCTTTTGAGGGAAGTTTGATTGATGTTCATTTGATTGATGAAGAGCATGCTAAGATTCTCAGCTCTGATTGGTTCCAACTTCACAGAGAAGACAGGTATAATTGAGAGCCTAGATGCAGGGAGCAACAGGAAGTTGTCATTGAACTTCAAACAGGGAGAGTCATAGTAGAAAACTGTTTAGAAATGTTTCCCAGAAGGAGGTAGGTAGCCTTGAGCTGGAGTGACAGACACAGACTTCTACTAATGTCAGGCACTGGTGTTCTAATCATGGACATTTATACATTGTTTCTCTTTTCATATTCAAAAGTGAAACAGTGTTATGAACATTTACTCATAAAGCTACAGTGGCAGACTCTTCAATAGAGGTGATTACAGGTCTATTTTACTCCAATAACACGAAGTATTTTCCTGGTAGAAAACAGTAAGGTACTGAAACTTTTTCTCTATGTGTAGCTGTAGAGAGACTGTTTAATTCAGAGGAACCCACAGGGTGAGTCCATTTATAGCATATCTTTTATGTGTGCAGAGACATCTCCCAAAATGAAGACTATTGAAAATGCAGATAAATGTGGTTTATAACCCAACAAAACAGGAGGGCAGCTATGCCACAACACCCTGCTTTTTGTGCTTTTCAAGGCAACGGTGTTTAGAGGTGATCTCTGCAGGTACCTGAGTCAGAAGAGTGGAATGAGAGGCTATGTTTTATGCTTTATAAATGCTTTACTGACAAGGGGTGACTGGCTAGTTGTTTTTTAATAAGGTGGTGAGTTATTACTTTGCCTGTCAACTCCTAAGCACCCTCTTTTGAAGGGAACATGAACAATCTCATTGCCAGTACTTTCTCAGTTAAGCACCTAGCTTCGATGAACTGTTCTGATTCAGCGAACTGTTGTCAATCTCACTTTTACCTGGGTGAAAATTACAGAGGGGACCTAGGGTTACAGTAACCTCAGAACAGGTGGACAACATCCTCCGCTGGCAGGAAACGAGGTTGGCTTGCCTCACTCCAGGTCAGAATATGCATGAAAACACACTAGGTAGTTATTCATATTGTCACTTTTCTGGGGGTTTCAATTTTTTGTCATGACCAAAAAGGTCAATGAAAATATTCCACTGGCCACAAACGGTGAACTTTGTTTTGTAATTTGTACATTCCGGTGTGATTTAAAAGTCTCTAAATTTTATTTTATTCTTTTTTATTTTCTTGAATTAAATCCAATTGTTTTGGTCCTCAAAAATTTTATAGAGCTGAACGTTACATATGTGTTATATATGCTCTGAATGTGAGTATGTGTATGTGTGTGTAACATGTTATCTGTATATGTATATATGCCCATATATACATATATATGTGCACATCATATGTACACATGTGTTACATGTCATCTGAATGTGCAGGTTAGAAGAGTTGGTTGGTTCACTCTTTCCTGTGTGTGGGTCCAGGGATTGATGTAAGGATACCAGACTTGGCTGAAAGCCCCTAGACACTGAGCCATCTTGCCTGCTTTGATCAGGATATTTAAATTCTTCAGTTTGCTGATTAGTAGTGAGCTCAGCTATGGTTCCAACATTAGACTGGTGAGTATAGATCATCTATGAGTCCTGCATTCCCTCTGAAAGTTTACAAGAGAACCTTGTTTTGCCAGCCAACATACCCAGGTTTGCACATTGCAATGAAGAGAATGAGCTTAATCTTTTTGGTGAACTCAGCCTGTAACCCGCTGCAAGGGAACAAAAGCTGTAAGATTATTTTAATGAATATGTGTGGTATGATGTATGCGTGCATTCTTCTTCATATGTGGATGTACATATGTGGGTAAAGGTCAGAGGTCAGTCAGGTGTCCTCAATCACACTCCTCCTTGTTTTTAGACTTATTTATTTGTATGTGTGTATGCATGTGGGATGGGTTATGTATCTGTTTGAATGTGGATGTGTATGTGGGGGCAGGTTGTACCTATGTTGATGCCAGATCAAAATTCTACATTCTAATGTGGAAAACATTCTTGATCAAGCCCGAGCTCCTAGCTTCCAAGGACAAGGCTTTTTCTATGTGGTCATAAGTGGCTTTTCCTGAGTTGTATGCAAGGCCATGCTTGGTTTTATAACTCCACCATGCTTTTTATTATAGGGAAGAACTCCATAACCTAGTGACCTCTCTCTGTAGGTTTATATTAAGAGCAGCATGTGTTTCTTCTACATACATAGCCTGTGAAAGCTGAAGTGGAATATACTATCATGTATAACTCACTCTGTTATCAGGACTGAGGCACATGTTCTCTCAGCTGCTGGGAATGCGATCCAAGGGCAGTCACCTCTCCTGAGCTTATGTCCTCTGACCAGGTTCCTAGTCCTTAGCCAATGGGGAATTTAAGGCTGGGCCTCCTGCTGTTCCAGTTCAGGCTAAGACTTCAGGGTCAGGCCACACTCCTGAGCCCCACACAGCGCTGCCGGCATACTCTTGTGACTGCAATAGAGGCAGAGTGCTCTCTGCCCAATCCTCTTCTCTCCTCTTTGTCACAGCCATGGTCCTCAAGAGCACTGGTCAAATACATCTATCTCTATCTCAAAGTTAAGTTCCCAGATAATCAATCACCATAACTGACCATAAATGAGGATTCACTCTGTGTATGTATATATAATGTTGTAGAACACAGAATAGGGATTCTTAGTGAAAGCTTTGTGGATATGTGTCTTTCCTAGATGTCTTTGCAGTAGGATTTTTCTACATGACTTAGATATCCTTGCTATGAGGTCATTACCCGCCACCATGCCATTTCACTTTTGTTTTTCTTTTGGATCCTAATGCTGTTTGACATAAAATCCAAGGCTGAACTTCCATACTGGGCTATGGTTTCAGACTTGATTTATAGCCATGTGGCCCTCGGGTTGCTGCCTTTTGATCCTAGAGGTTTATTAATCTTTCTCGAAAGGCTTCCAGTACTTGATAGGATTGTACTATATGCTGTCAGAGCAGAGTTACACAGAATTCATATGCTGGCCTTCCTCTGATGGTGCTTACCATTTCCAAGTCCTCAAACAGGGCAGCGCTTAGAAAAAAAAAAAAAAAAAAAAACCACTGCAGGCAAAGAAATCATATATGTGGGTCTACCACTGGCTCCATGAGAAATGAAAGAGGAATATAGTCTTGGCTTACTGGTAGTATTATCCCAAATCTAGGGAAGGGGACTCCTAGAGAGTACTAAGCCTTCTCCTCATCCATCAGAGTCTGTTTTGCCTGTAGCTTTCATTTGGTCGGTGTGGTGACCTTAACATGTTCTAGGTATTTCTGCCATGTTACTTCTCTATATCTAGACATGACCTCAGGTGTACAGTCACATTGGAAGTATAAAAAGCCTCTCATCTGAACTGTGAAATTCAATGTGTGTTATATTTAAAACCACAATAATTGAGTGGCCATTGCCACAGTAGATATTATTAGGGGGTTTCTCCCCCACCATAGGTCATTTAGTTCCCAAATAAAAGACACAAATCTTTTAGATTTATAAGAAGCCTGAAAGTACTAGAACTGGGCAGACATCAACCCTCTGTGCTATTTTTCCTGCTTCCCTGTCAATAACCCTGAGGTATGGCTTACCATGCCCTGCCTGGGCCACACCTGTTCTAACAGGCTGGCCCTCATGGAAATATACTCACGATCCACCTACCCTATGGGTTGGTATCTCCTTCCTTCTCCTCCCATGTCCTTTTCTTCTCCTTGTGGACCCTGCCTGAGCCCCCAAGCCCTGGAAAACTTTGCTCTGTCCCCTCTCTTCTGCCCAGCCCATGTTGTAGGGATTTTTATTAACCAGTAAGGGATAACTCGAGAGACAAAAACAAACAAACAAAAATCTGGTATACTTGAGGATCTCCTTGTCCTGGAGCAACCAGATCTTCGGGTACAGAATTTAGCATTTGAATATACAGCGGGACCAGACCAACCCATTATATGCCAATCTACTTTGTAGCTAGACTCAAACCTTGGCTCTCACACCGGTTAGATGTTCAACTGTGGAGAAGTTATTTTACCTGTGTTTGACTCAATTCCCTTATCTGCACGGTGAGGACGAAAACGAGTCTATAATTCAGACTTGTCTTGGGGACTGATGAGTTAATGTACCAGTATTTAAATATTAAATACCATCTACTTTGCATAATTAATAAAAGTCTGTGGAAAGGGCAAAGTAATAAGGCCAGAAGAACATTTGATTAACAAATAGGGCCTTACAACTACCTCTAATAATAAACTGAGAATCAGGGAATGGTGGAAGACTAAGGCTAGAGAATTGGGAAATCAACATTAGCCTGGGCCACATAATAAGATCCTATCTCGAAATATCAAGACAAGTCATGGTCATAGTAATTATAAATCAAGAAATAGCCATTGTAAAGAATTTACAAAAAGCAAAGCAATGAGCAGTGTGGATGCTGTGTGTCTAGTCCCTCTGCTGTCCATCTCTGGGACCAAGTATGCACCAGATCAGTGACTAGAATGGGGTGCTGAGTGCCTGGAGCAAAGGGATGCTGGCTGAATGGCCACATTTGAGCAGCACTAAAGCCGGACTAAATGCTAAGAAAAAAAAAAGCGATATCCAAAACATGTAAATTTTAATGTCCTCCAGAAAGGCAAAACAACAATAATTTTACTGTTTGTCAAGCTGCTTGTGTCACCAAACTTCTAATATTGGTAAGGATGCGAAAAACTCTTCTGATGCAAACCAGTTGCCAATAAGAAGAACAACCACTGTCCTTAACAAGGTGACCTGGATGCTTTCAAATCGGCTGAGGCAGCCTTAACAGCCATCAGAGTAAGTTAAACACACAGATATCTGTCATTTCAAAAAGGGGTAAATGAAGCCTGACCCCACCCCCCCTTTAAGGAATAACAAGACTACTCCAGCATTGAGGCTTACAAATAAAAATATGCCAAGAAACTTCATAGAATATACATTTCTCCTGTGTGCTACTGAGTGTGTGTGTGTGTGTTTTGTGTGTGTGTGTTTTGTGTGTGTGTGTGACTGTGTATGTGAGTGTGTGTGTGTTCGAATGTGTGTGCATGTGTGTGAGTGTGTGTTTGTGTGAGTGTGTGTTTGTGTGTGTGTGTGTGTGTGTGTGTGTGTGTGTGTGTCTTTGTGCACTAATGCTTCAATTAGCTGCTATGGTGAATACTGTCCCCAACTCAATTATGAAGGTTAGTATTAAGTTGTAAGTAGTATGTGGAGAGTGGTCACAAAGAATAATCAGGAGTCTTCTTCTGTTAAGTTGTCTGAGACTTCCAATTGCTGCATGCTGTGAGTGGGCCTCACATCTCAGCACACTAACACTTTTATGTACAATTCCTGTGTGTTTTGCTTAAACAATTTTCTATGAAAAACTTTAAGAATTTTTTTCTCCCTTTCATTTTTTGGGGGGGAGCATGGGTCTTTTTTTTATTTTTTTGTTGTTTGTATTTTGTTTTTGTTGTGGTTGGAGGTGGTGATTTTGTTGTTGTTGTTGTTGTTGTTGTTGTATTTTATATTATTTATTTAATTTTTCTTTCTTATTTTAGGTCCACAGGATTTTCTGTAGCCTGTGAGGAAGTCCTAGATTTAGGACACTGGATCTGTACACCTTAGAGAATTAACCACTTCACTGCATTTTTTTTGTTTTTTTGTTTTTTTTTTTTGTTTTTTTTTTTTTTTTTGGTTTCTGTTTTTCTTTTGAGATCTCACTGTGGGAGCAGAGGAAGCCCCAAGGAAGTGAAGCCCTGAGTGGATGTGTGCAGTAAGCATGAGCATGTCCATGCCAAGGACACAAAGCCATTTATCCATGGGGAAAAGGCAAAGGCCCCCATGACCCTTGAGGCTCAGACACATGCCAAATCCTTCTCAGGATGGTGTTGATAGTGTGTGCAGAAAAAGTCTACTCTATCTTTTTCCCTGGCCCCATCTGGATATTTACAGCCTGAAGACTGCTCCCTGCAGAGACTGCTCCTACTGAGATTAGCTAAATCTGCCCCTTGTCATTTATATATACATAGTCCTCCCCTCCTTGTTTATCTGCAAGTAATGCCCACCTCCTTGCTGCTGTGTGCAACAATCCTGCTTCCTGGCCAACTATATTATAAACATGCTTAGCTTCTGGGATACTGCATTTTCTCCAGCCCTTGGACCCAGCCTTCCCCAAGTATGTGTGTCCAATCTCATTCTTCATTGGACTTGGCAATCTCAGTCTGCTCCACTTTGAAGGAAGTGCTTACTAAACTGAATACTAAAGGACACAGTGGATTAAGCTCCCTATCAAGTGTCTTTGGTGAGGGTTGGGGTGGGTGTGAGACCAGTTACATTCTGACTATTGCAGAAGAGTAAAGGATTCACAGTTTGCTTTTGGTAAAGGTAAGCTCCCCAAGAGGCTGTCATTGCCAACCTTTTCCCAAGTCACTTCTAGGAGGTCAACTGACTCCTAGGTGAGTCCTTGGTTACACTGCTTCAGTTTTCTGTGGCTACACTGTCCAAATGGTACCCACTGCTCACACATGGCTATTTGAGATGAACTAAACTTAGAACTAAAATCTTCCTCTTTAGTCACAGCAGGCAAAGGAGGAGGCAAACAGCCAGCCAGAATCCATAGCCAGAAGCACAGCAGATATTGAATATTTCTATCATCTAGAAATTACTCATGGACAGCAGTGGTCTAGGTTCCTGCTGTCTGGTTTTTCCTTCAGGGAGAATTACTTGTTGTACCAATATCCAAAGGTTTATTTTTAAAACAACTTTACCAAAATATGACTTACTATCCCCTAAATTAATCCAGTTTAAGTCTACAATGCAATGGTTCCTCATAAATCTACCCAAGTTCATCGCAAGACCACGGAACAAAAGAAAGAGAGTGCATGCAACTCTATATAAAATAAAGTAGTATGCAACAGTAATGACCACTGCATAATTATACTGCACTACTTTTGAATTCTTCAAAATTCATGCCTTTTATTGATAGTTGTACAAAAATACATATTCTAGAGTTGAAAAAATACTATAAAGTATTTCATTGAGACTTTAATATTTTTGTATCTTTTGCTAGTATTGTTAGATTCTTTATAAGAGTTTTACTTTATGGATTTTTTTTTCTTTTTTTGCCAATCTGGTCACTATTTGATGCCATTTCAACGTTCTCAGGATTTTGACAAGAATATTACCACAATGATATAGTGATACTCATTTTCTTTAGGCATTTACATATGTATATACACATATATAGGAAGTTATATATACATATTTTTATGCTATACTGTTAGAATCCAATTCTATTATACCTCAACATATACAGTTTGCTCAATCTGATTTCTGTGAATATCATCAGTCATGGGGAAATAGTAAGAGCCTGAATAAACATGGACAATATTTGCAGAATGCACATAAAATTGAAGATGGTATATATGCAAAAATGTGAAGTATATCACTTACAGCCTTCATATCGAATGCACTTTAAAATGTTTAATAGATGAAAAATATTTCAATTATCTTTACCCACTATTTTGTTTTTTCTTCAAAATATGTCTCCTGGATGATTTGAATTATATGTGCTGTTCAAGATTCTTTTGACAACTGTAACCTAATGCCTTAAATGTGTTTCTGATATTTCTATTCAGTTGATCACTGTCCAGTAATTGTACCAAGTTGATAGCTGTAATTTTATTATCACTTTCAAAATGTAAATTTCATGGGTGAGTATACACTTTTGATCCTAGCTCTTGGGTGGCATAGGCAGGTGGATCTCTTTTTTGAGGTCAACCTGGTCTACATAGTGAAACCCTATCTTAAAAAATCAATCAATAAATAAGCAAATAAATAAAAAGAATCTAAAATATTTGAAATTCATATGAACACAACCACTCTTTAATAACAATTGATTTTTACTGCAGATAATATAATCAATTTACAAAATGTTACATAGTGTCATATGGGAACTCAATTTCACTGTAAATTAAACCTGCTTTTCTCTGTTCATTGGTTGTTCTTAGTTAACATTTTCATACACATATACAATTTATTCCGATTATTCTTTCCCCCACATCATCTCATCCCTTCCCCTATGACTTAAACATACATAGTCTTCTAAATTTAGGCTTTCCAATGTCTGATTTGTCTCTTATTCATTATACATTCCTTTACTTTTCCATCTACATTTCATGGTATCTTAATAAGAAACCCATTCTGTCATTAGCATTATCTCAGTGTTTGGTAGGAGACATTCACATTCTTCAGTAGCTTGTCATCAGTGCAAGAAATGACATCGAGGTCTCTCTCTGTGTCTCTGTCTCTTTCTGTCCCTGTCTCTCTCTCTGTCTCTGTCTTTGCCTCCCACTCCTATGTCTCTATGTCTCTATGTCTCTCTGTCTCTCTCTCCATCTCCTCCCCAATTGTTTTGTTTTCTAATATAAGGTCTCAGACTGTAGTCTAGGCTAGCCTTGAACACAAGGCAATCCACCACCATCAGCCTTGTGAGTGTTGGGATTGCAGGCATACACCATCTTGCCCAGTGAATTTTATGACTCCCTTATATCCCTTTACCATTTCTGAATTATTTTTAATATTGCTGTGACCCTTTTCTAGCTTCTAGAGGTAGATACATTAACTTGATTAGAAGGTTTTAGTTTTTAAAGATTTATTTATTTATTTATGTACATGAGCACTCTGTTTGCAAGTGTGCCTGCATGTCAGAAGAGAGCACCAGACAGAAGAGGGCATTAGATCCCACTAAAGATAGTTGTCAGTCACCATGTGGTTGCTGGGAATTGAACTTGGGAGCAAAGGAGAAGTAGAGCTCTTAACCGCCAAGCCGGCTCTCCAGCCTGATAAAAAAGATATTAAATTTCATTCTTTTTTGTGTTTGTTTGCAATCTTTCTTCTGGAGAACATTGTGATGGAATGTCCAAATGGTACTTAGTGGCAGTTGGTGTAGAAGGAGCCATACCTGTGTTGCTAATTTTTTATAGTCAAGTACACGGATACAAACACTCTACTCCAGGGAGAATCTTGACTGTCTCTCTGTTGGATGGGTTCCCTTCTCTTCTTCTTTACTTGTAAAATGTTACTCAGCTTTTGTAATTTTATGATGAAGTTGGGGCTCCAAAAATTCATACCGTTTCGAAGAAAGCATGCTGTACCTTAAAACTTTATCTTAGAGCAATTTAAGTAGTATAGGAATGACTTATTTTTTAAAAGCTTTGAAAGAACTCATAACTAATGTACTGGGAAAATATCACCTAGCTCACCCAACTGTTTTCTGTTTCTGACTCTGTGTTTTTATTACATGCCTGTGCAAAGTCAGGAAAGCATGATTATTAAATCAATTAGTCATTCACTTGCAGCTCAGAATAATGGCTTTTTGTTGGTTCCTTTGTTTGCAGGCTGGGGATGAAACCCAGGGCAAACCCTTTACCACTAAGCTGAATAACTAACACTGAACAGTATTTCTTAAAATGTAATAAAAATCAATTTAACCTTCTGCTGATCACAGTACCTTTTTGCTGTTTTTTTAGTGGTTAATAGTCTGCCAGTTTGTCCTGATTTGTCAGAATGCATACTACTTTTGTGTTGGATTACTTTATATGATTGTGTTTTTACTTTCTTACTGTGTTTTGGCTCATTACTTCCGTGCTAGGCATTTTGCGTACAGAGTTAATATGTGTTCGTTGTTACTCCAGTTTCCTTCTGAGAGGACTAGTGTGGAACATTGGCTTTTATTTTTCTGACCTTGTCTCTGTAGAACACTATTCTTTTTATTTAAATGTAAATGTAATGGGAGAATGTGCTGTCATAGAATTCATGCTCTTGTTTCTTGTTTCAGCAGAAGGGCATTTGTCTATTTCTATATACAATTAGTTTGTGTAACTAAAGAGCATGTTTTAACCCTTTGTTCTCTGTATACTCTCCATATGTTGCGTAGTCTGCTTTACTTCTCCTGTTCCCCTGTCAGCCGTGGACTTTCTTTTCAATTTGTCTGAAGATTCTGTCATATATTATAGTGCCTTCACCTGCAGTCATATTTCTCAGGGTCCCCTGCTGTTCCCATATGTGCTTACAGAGGGAGCTTCCAGGATGTTATGACCCACCCATAGGTTCCTATTCTCAGCATTCAGTTTAATTCTTGCTGATCATCTGCTCTCAGTGTCCTGGGATTCTTAGTCATCTCAGCACTTGCCCTTTGCAGAGAGCCCTCCTGCCTGAGTCATGTAGCCAACCCTGTGCAGTCAATGGCCTTGCTGAGGTACATTTTGTCACAGGCTGATTGGAGATACTTTGTTGGACTTCCTAGATAAGCCATTGCATCATCTAAATGAAATAGGACTCTGGCAGGCAGTTTGGGGAAAGTTCTCTCGTTAGCCTCCTCCCTGACCAGTGTGAAATTAGTACAAGCAGTTCTCTCTGTGTCTCCTTCATTTAATCTCAAATGTTCCCTTCCAGAGGAGCTTGAGGTCAGGTGTCCACCAGATGGGACCGAGCTCAAGCCCCACCAGTTCTTTAGTTTGGAGCAGCTGGAGTAAAAGGAAACTCGGGTTTTAATCTTTTTCTTCCAGAATCCTTCTGCCTTAATTACATCCCACCATCATCCTGGAAGTCCAAGTCTCACACTCCTTTAAATACAGGAGGAGTGGAGGAGGCAGTTGAGTCTTCTCTGTGCAGTTCAGAGATTGGAGATGTCTTTGGTAGAGTAGGGTGGGGTTTAAGCTACTCCGGAGTATAAGAGAGATCTCACTTCTTTGTCAGGACACTCATCATCCTGACTCCTTATTTCTCTCCATAAAATGGGGAAAGAGCAGTAACAGCCCATGTGTATTTGTGTGAGTTAAGAGAGGTGACTCTGAGAAACCTTTAAACGAAACCAGGTGCCTGATACAAACTCACTGCTTCTTTGCTGAGCTACATGGATGAGCCTCAAGCTTACCAAGATGGTGATGAAAAAAAAATAGATAGATAGATAGATAGATAGATAGATAGATAGATAGATAGATAGATAGAGTGATTCATGCTCCCAGTCTCCTATGTACAGAGTTCCCCGAGGCATTTTTACTCGCCAAATAAAGACTGCGGTGTTTCCCAACACACCATGTGAATGTCCGTGGCTGTCGAAATTATTTCGTTTATGTTTTTCACGTTTGTCGTCCGTGTCACTTCAAAGGCCATTGTGACTTCATTCTTGTTATTGATTCATATATGCTTTCTATTTCGTTTCATTTTTCAAAACCTTTTTGTCTAAATTGTATTTGTCATTCACCTTTATTTAAACATTTATTAAAGTCCAGTTTGTCATTTCTTCGTATTTACTCATATTTATTATTATTTTATAAATTTATTCCCTCATTTCATTTCAGTCATCTATATTTGCCCTTCATCTCGTTCCCACTTTATGTCTGTTATCATTTAATTGTTTTATCTCCCTTGTCCTTCTGGGTCCCTGGTCTTAATTTCTGCTTTATTGTTTTTCTTTTTTTTAATTTATTTATTTAATGCATGTGAGCACACTGTAGCTGTCTTCAGACACACCAGAAGAGGGCCTCAGATCACATTACAGATGGTTGTGAGCCACCATGTGGTTGCTGGGATTTGAACTCAGGACCGCTCTAGAAGAGTGGTCAGCGCTCTTACCCGCTGAGCCATCTCTCCATCTCATCTGTTTTATTGTTTATTGTTTATTGTTTATATGGGTGCCAACAATATGGTTCATCTCTTCTTCTCTTACACGTGGCATGGTGGCCAAGGTGGCAGGAAAACCACACAGTGAAAGAAATTGAACTAGAGCACACAAGCAAGTCTCCCTCCCAGACATGAATAAAACTGAAATTAGGCTAAATGTACAATGAAAGGAAGCTGGGTGTTCGTGCATGTCTTTATTTCCATCATTCAAGAGGCAGAGGTGTTTAGAACTGTGTCTCTGTGAGATAGAGGAAGGCAGGCAGGCAGGCAGGCAGGCAGGCAGGCAGGCAGGCCTGATCTAGGTACTGATTTCCAGGTCGATGTGCAGACACCCCTGACTCAAATAAAGGAGTGAAAAGGAAAAAAAAATACAATTCACCTGGAAGACACCAGACCCACTCTGCCTGCTCTGCCTGCACAGGCTCATGCTGCCATCTGCTGTCCAGCCAGTGTTCTTCCTTCTTCGAAGGGTCAGCCAGCCATCAGATGCAGTGAACTAGAAAATTGGGATTCTCAACTGAGGCCTGTTCCCTCCCTCCCTCCCTCCCTCCCTCCCTCCCTCCCTTCCTTCCTTCCTTCCTTCCTTCCTTCCTTCCTTCCTTCCTTCCTGGCTTACAGACAGCCAGGTCCAAGCCCAAAAGAGTCCAGCAAGGAGCTTAGAGACTATGAGAGAGTGCACAGGTGTTCTAGGGAGGAATCAGCTCACCACCCAGCATCCCGATTTGGGTTCTTGTGCAATCGACACAGGGAGATTGACAATCTGGAATTTAGTGAGAAATCAAACAAGGGACACAGAATGCAAAATATTTATTTACACAGCAAGTGGGTCAGTTGGATCAGCAAGCTAGGACACCCCCCCCCCCGACCCCATCCCAGCCCCCTACCACTGCCGGGTCTCCCTTCACTGTTATCCCTTTCTCATGCCTCCCTCAACATGGGCACACAGGACCAGGAACATGTTTCTCTCAAAAACGCTTTTTCTGCTGTGAACTCAGACTGGCAGAGAGTGAGTGGGTGAAGGATCCCTAAAGACCAGAGGGTTTATTAGAGGAAGGCTACCTCACAGTGTTCTTCACACCAGGAACAACAACAACAAATGTTGGACAGGAGATGAGCAGGGATGCAGGGGGAAATGGGAGGGAGGGTAGGGCTGGTGAATCTGTACCTCCCTGAAGGTCTGCCTGTGAAATACTGGTTGATATATGCCTAGTTGAGTCATCATTGAAGAAAGGACAATATTCCCATCTCCTGTGGTTTTCAATGGCAGATGACTTCATTGCCAGAGACTATGAAATTTTTTCCATTTTCCCCTCCAAGAACTGTGTTTAGATCTGTTACAGACAGGCTCTGTGTTTTGAAACAAACACACACACACACTCACACACACACACACACACACACACACAATGAGAGAGAGAGAGAGAGAGAGAGACAGAGAGAGACAGAGAGACAGAGACAGAGAGAGAGAGAGAGAGAGAGAGAGAGGAGAGAATAGAGAAAGATACAGAGACAGACACAAGAGAATTTGATCTCCCCCCCCCACCCCTAGTTTTTCAGACTGGGTTTCTCTGTATTCGTCTGTAGGGCAGGAAGGAGTGAAACTCTCAGATTCACCTTTCTCTGCCTCCCTAGTGCTGCTTTGATGGTAGTTTGAGGAGATTGGGATAGGAAGCAAAAAAGCTTGAGTGCTGATATCAAAGCCTCCCCTCCCCCTCACATGCATCCACGCGTACACACACACACACACACACACACACACACACACACACCTACCTGTCTCCTTCACAAAGTTATTAAAAACTTCTGAACTGTGATCTAGAAAGTGTCTGGATCATAGCTTCAGAGTCAGCACATCCTCTCCATACAGAAGACACTGACTGACAGACAGACAGACAGGCACACACACACACACACACAAATACATATATATATATAATGATGTTTAAAAAAAAACAGTCTTCCTGTTTAACAGAGGTTTAAAGGGAAGCTGGCTGACAGAACGTTCTTGTGGTTTTTTATTCCCTTTTTACCAAACAGGAGGTTGATTTGTTGTCCCTTTTATTAAAAGCCAAAGTATTAATTGGCGAGCCAATGTTTCAACTTTTACCATTCTGTTCCTTTCACCAAAGAGAGGGGGTGTTGTTTCTTTGGCTTTTCCTTTTTGAAACGAAATGCAAGGAGCTCGACCAGTTGGCCTAGTTTCCTGTTCCTTTTCCCTCTTCCATGGTATGCTCAGTGAAATAAAGTAAATAAATGAAGTTTCTAGTTATGTATTTGTTTGGGAGACCCGAACTCTCTCTCAAGAGTTCCATCTCAACACCCCACCCCCACCCCCGCCCCCCTGACACCACCACCCACCCACCCCACCCCCCACACCCCCACAAGGCCTCCTCCCTGTATGTGGGGGGAGGGGGAGGGGTGGACAGGAGCTAGTTGAGAGGGGGTGGGGAGGGGCGGGGCTGTAGAATATGCAGGTCCGTGAAGGTCTGTCGGGGAAATACTGCTGCTGCCCTAGCACGCTTCAGTGCTGAGCCTCTTTAGGGGGGTCAAGTTTTCTGCCTGAAATCAGTGAGTGATGATTTCAGTGTGAATGTCTGAATGCTCGCTGTCCTTTCAGGGCTCTGGCTCCTGGCAAATGACTGACTGAAGGAAACCTTAGTTAGACTCACACCTAGGTGTTTGGAAGCGGTAATGGAGTTGATAGCACACCCTTAGGGAAACAGGAAGACTTCCCTTTGCTCACTCTCAATTCCCAGCCTCGCCCTGCCAGCTCAGGGATTTCTAAGTAAGGGTGGATCTGGACCATATGTACAGGGTTTGGCGTTTCTGATTCATGTTTAATGTTTAGTTAAATAAAGCTTGTGAAGGGCTGGAGAGATGGCTCCGAGGTTAAGAGCACTCACTGCTCTGCTCTTCCAGAGAGTTCCATTCCACAGAAACCATATAGTGGCTCACAACCCTCTGCAAAGAGATATCCCATGTACTCTACTGTCGTGTGTATATGAAAAGGGCTTTAATGTACTCATATAAATGAAAATAAATAAACCTTTAAAAGAATGAAACAAAATGAAGCTTGCAAAGAAATTGAGCATCTTAAAATGCCAGGTACATTTATCCTCTCCTTTTATTTTATTTCGTGGGTGGATCACATAACCACAGAGGTGGTTCCCCTTTTCTTAACCTCGATAACCCAACTGGGACAGAAGTGCAAACTATCATCTACAAACAAAGTACAAATTTTGTTTTCTGTGCAACATTCTGATCATAGTTTCCCATCGCAAAGCTCTTTCCAGATCCTTCCTCCCCATCCACCACCCCGTTCTACCCCAGGTCTGCCCTTAGATGTGGTTGATGCATACCCAGGTGAGTCTCCATTGGAGAAAGGATGATATTCCCATCTCCTATGACTGTCAATGGGAGATGACTTACATGCCAGTGACTTTGGACTTGACTCCATTTTCCCCTCTGAGAACTGGGTTTGTATCTGTTGAACGCAGGCAGGCCCTAGGTTTTGAAACAAACAAACAAACACACCAAAAAATATTTAAAGCAGGCAACAACTGCCTGCACGCCAAGAGACTGTTGACTCCTCTTTGGAGCTAGTACGATGTGAAACTTGCTTAATAAAGTAGAATCCACACAGCACAAAGGGAACATTGTGAGGGGGAGAAAGAGAGAGAGAGAGAGAGAGAGACAGAGAGAGAGAGAGAGAGAGAGAGACAGAGACAGAGACAGAGAGAGAGATCTGTTTATCTCCCTCCTCTAGTTTCTCAGACTAGAGATTTCATCTTCCTCTGTCTCTCGAGTGCTGGTGGCTTTGCTGCTGCTTTGGGGGGATTGGGATAGGGATAGGAAGAGAAAAGGCTTGAGTGCTGATTTTAAAGCTCTTTCTCTCTAAAGCGCTCTCTCTCTCTCTCTCTCTCTCTCCCTCCCCCTCTCCTTCTCCCTATCCCTCTCTCTCTTTCTCTACACACACACACACACACACACACACCCACACACACACACACACACACACACACACACACACACTTCCTAGGATGACAGAAAAAAATGAAAAGGAACGCACCCATGGTGATGCATGACTTTGATCTCACTTTGGTCTCAGCAGTGGAGAGGAAGATAGGAAGACCTATCTAGAGGCAATGTGAAGAAGGCCTATGTCAGATGAGTTAATGGCTAGGGAACTGTTACCTGACTAGTCTGCCATTTTGTTGCAGTTGCTAATATTATAAGGACACTTTGTCATTGGTTGTTTCTGCTGTTACTGCCAGAATTCATTACATATTCTGTTAGGTTCTTCTGTGTGATAACACACTCAGAAACCAAACACTGTAGAAGTCAGTCTAACTGCTTTCTTTGTTGTCTAGTTACCTGCAATAATCTTGGACCTAAACTGAACACCCAGCAGCATTTTCCGCACCCACCCATGTATAAGCTTTTATAAGCTGGACCACCAACACTAGATCAACAGTGCAGACAGAGACTATTTGGAACTGGAGTTCCATTTTGAGTTTTTGTTTGTGTTCTTGTTTTTTTCTCCTGTCCTGTCCTGTCCTGTCCTGTCTGTCTGTCTGTAAATCCACACATATAGTTCTTTCCACGTCTTATATTTCAAAACAAATAATGCTTGTTGTGATTCTCACTCATTCAAGGGTACTACTCTCTAGATCAGAGGAGCCCCCTTACAGTTCTCCACAGGTAGTGATGACTGGACTGTTCAGTGCAACTAAGCAGGAATTTTATGGTTGCTGCCATTATTCTTGATCTTACCCAAGGTAGGGTTGGGGACATGGTTGCCAAGATAGCGACCAATAGACAGTAATTGAAGAGATGGAACAATAACCTACAATTCTCCCTCTCTGTCACAGTTTCTCTGTCACTCTCTGTCTCTCTTCCCTCCTTCCCTCCCCCCTCTCTCAGACCTGAATGAGCATTGGAACTAAAGTAAATGTACATGTGAAAAGAAGCCAGGTGTGGTGCTGCATGTCTTTGATTGCATCACTTGAGAGGTGAAGGTGGGTAGAACTCTGTGAGCAGGCTGCAGACCTGATCCAGGTATTGATTTCCAGGGCTTATGTGCAAAGACCCCTGACTCAACTAAAGAAATGAAGAGGAAAATAAAGAAACAGATACAATTAACTCGGAATAAACCAAACAAACTAAGAAAAAGGAAAGGCAGTAATGGGGCGGCCTGGATTACAGAGGAAGGGCAAACATTTATCTGCCATTGCCGCCTTGTTTGAACACACAAACACACACAAGGGGGGGGGGGAGAGAGAGAGAGAGAGAGAGAGAGAGAGAGAGAGAGAGAGAGAGAGAGAGAGAGATATCAATTTGTTAAGCTGTTTGTCTCCCTCCCCTAGTTTTTCAGACAGGGTTTCTCTATGAATTCCTCTGTGGACTGGTGGCTCAGAGGGCAAAGCTGCTGGCTGTTAAAGGTCTAGGTAAAACATGAAGGCCTAGATACAATGTGAAGGCCTGAGGGAACTGTTAAGGCCTAGATGCCCTGTGAAGGAGGCCTACATCAGGTATACATATATACACAGATATTCATATTCATGGATATGTATATGAATGTGTATCCTTTATTTTATTAGCTTATTTTTAGTAGAATTTCCATGCTCATCAAAAAGAGGAAATTTTGTTTGGCATCGGATTCTTCTTGAACAAAAAATGGATATAAATAATCCCATATTCAGATGTTTTTTCTAATATTGAGAAGATATTCCCAGATATGGTATTAATCCATCATAGTCCATGTGTGAACACACAACAGACTTAGTAAGAATTTTGGCAAATGGATTTTACAAACTTATATAGGGTTATTAAGAGCAGTGGTAACATTTTTTAACTTGATATTTTATATATTTACATTGCAAATGTTATTCCCTTGCCCAGTTACCCACTCTCCCACACTCCACCCCCTGCTTCCATGAGGATGCTTTTCCTCCCATCTACCCACTCGCACCTCAACACCATGCCATTCCCCTACACTGGAGAAAGGAGCATTCACAGGACCAAGGGCTTCTCCTCCTATTGATGCCAGACAATGCCGTCCTCTGCTACATATGCAACTGAAACAATAGGCTCTTACATGGGTACTATTTGGTTAGTAGTTTAATCCCTAGGAGCACTGGTAAGTCTAGTTGGTTGATATTGTTGTTCTGCCTATGGGTTTGCAAACCCGTTCAGCTCTTCCTTCACTCCTTCGTTGGAGTCCCCATGCTCAGTCTGATGGTCAGCTTCAAGCATGATTGTCTATATCAGTGAGGTTCTGGCAGAGTCTCTCAGGAGACATCCACATCAAGTTCCCATCAGTAAGGACTTCTTGGCATCAGCAATACTAACTAGGTTTGGTGGCTGCATATGTGATAGATCCCCAGATGGGGCAGCATCTAGATGGCCTTTCCTTAAGCCTCTGCTCCACTGTGTCCCTATATTCCCCTCCCTCTTGATTATTTTGTTCCCCCTTCTAGGAAGGACTGAAGTGTACACATTTTGTTCTTCCTCCTTCTTGAGCATCATATGGTCTATGAATTGTATCTTTGGTATTCCAAGCTTTGGACTAGTATCTACGAACTGGGTTAGTTCACTCAGGATGATATTTCCTAGTTCCATTCATTTGCCTAGGAATTTCATGAAGTCATTGTTTTTAAAAGCGTAGTAGTACTTCATTGTGCAAATATGCCACATTTTCTGTATCTATTCCTCTGTTGAAGTGAATCTGGGTTCCAGCTTCTGGCTGGAGGGCCTTTGCACTAGAACCCAACCAGTCTGATGTCTCTCTCAGACATGCTCAAAAGTTGTTGTCCTGGGTGATTCTAGAATTCCATAAATCTGGATATAGTATTTTGTGTAAAATTACGAAAGCATTTTAATTAAATTAAAATAAAGGAAAAGTTAAAACGATGGATAAACTCTCTTCCAGCTTAATCTTTTCTTGGTTATTATCAGTATCTAAGATACATGCTGGGTGACGACAGCAAATTAAGAATTAGCCTGCAGTCCCTTAACTGTTTTCTATGCATCTGTAGGGTTGTGTGTTGTATGAATGTAGGTGGATGTGAGTGTGTGGTGTCTGTAACTGCGTGGCTTTACCCATCTGTGCATGTGTTTTTGGAGTCCTGAGAAGGATTTCAAGGGTCTTCTTTAGTGCTGTTCACTGTTCTTGACATAAAGTCTCTTGGTGAACTAGAAATTCAGTGTGGGATTGGAGAACTGGTCAGTGATCCCTCAGGATTCAGAGGTAATAGTTATGTGTAGCCATCCCCTATGCCTGGCATTATGTATACATGCTGAAGATTCACACCCAGGTCCTTATGCTTCTACCCACTGAGCAATTTCCCAGTCCTAGAGTGGTGAATGTTTGCTTAAGATTTGATAACAGACCTTAATTGTTTTTTGTTTTTGCTTTTGTTTGTAATTTTCCATAGGTAACAAGCAGGTGGATATTATAAAACACACCTGAATAGACCAGAAAATAAAAATAGGGGTAGATGCATTACAAGAAATCTATAAAACTGTATTTTGCGTACTTACCTTGTGAAGCACAGTTAACATTTCTGGGTTTGCCTGTTATATACAACATAGTTTGATATAAGGACAGTTTGGACTCTATAAATGGAAAAGTAGTAAGAGAGATACATTTCTTGAAATAGTATAGAGAATGTGATACTTTATCACATGAGAATTAATAGCCTTCAGCAGAGGAAATGAGGGAGAAGTGTGTATGTACCTTTTGCAGCACAGTCTCTGGAATAAAACAAACAGGGACATTTAAAGAAATATATAGCAGTGTTTAAGACTTCATTTCTCTTCCAATATTTGCAATTACATAGTCAAACATTATATCTTGGAGTCATAGATCACTGTGCTATCTAGGATTGCACGATGAGGATGGCATAGTGGCAGTATAGTAAAATAACTGATAGGAAAAGCAGAGAAGTCACCCCATTAGGATTCATATGAATTGCATTTCCTCCCTGCTGGGAACTAAGCAACAATGGGGACAACTGTACAAGTACCTCTGTAGTACTTTGGTGTCTTGGGGTTATGTCCAGAGGATATACAGCTGGAGCACATGGTGTTATTTTTGTTTGTCTGATTGAAAATGTGATTGCTGTTAGTAAACATTTTTGTGAAGATTGCCTGAAATTTATTTGCACTTTATTAGAAATTGTAGAATCATATTTATGATTTGCAGTCCTGGGGGTACTGGTGGTTGTACATGGGGAACAACTAAGTTAGCCAATGATTACGTCAGACAATGCTGACGAAAAGAACATGGGATAGCACAGTTACAGCTGCCTAAGAACTGATAACCACAACCTTCGGGAAGAGTCTCTTCCCTCAACCTTGACTCCTTTAAGACATTGGCTTCAGCATCAGACAGGCCTTGACAAGTGTGATCCTGGGTAAGGGCATAGAACTAGTGTTCCAGTTATTCTTTTGTCCAGGTCTTTCAGACAGCCTTGGGCAGTCCTGGCTCCCCACATTTATAGGTACTTCATAGTATTCATAAGTCTTTCCAGCTGGATGTGACTTTTGAATTTTCTTTCATAAGCAGGGAAGTGTTAGAGCACAGTCCTGTCTAACTGGCTGCTTTCCTCAAACCTGCCATCCCCTTTGTAACCTCAATATAATTGATAAGCAACATATTCTGTGGCTTTGTAGTCTCTCTGTCCCTTGCATCTGATTCCCAGACGCCAAAAACCTTTAATGGTAACTCTTCCTCCACCTTTTTTCTTTCTGTGATTCATCTATTAGTCTAGATCACATGATGGATATCCTACCCAAAAAATCATATGATTGAGAAACACCAAACTCCTATAATTTCTTAGAAATTAAAAATCCTCACTCTCCTATCTTTGTCTTTAGTATCCAGTCATGGTTATATGTGGCCATGATGCAATAAATCACTTCATACTCAAGGACTTAAGCATGTTTTCCCTTCAGGACACTCGATACACAATATATGTGCTTCAGTAAAAATAAAAACAACAAAACAAAACAAAACAAAAATCCCAAAAGAACTTGTTCCCATGTATACCCTAGCTGTCTCACTTTCTTGATAGTTCTGGTGCCATTGGAAATAGCAATAATTTATCTCAGTGGCTCCATGCTGCCCCCATCTACTTTCTGACACACTATTCTTTCCAACATGGCACCCTGTCAGGCTGCTCCTCCCTCATCCACAGCCCTCTTGGTTGGGTTTCTACCACACCAGGCATACACATCCCAATTCTGTGGTAGGCCAATGCATCTGGCCACCATACACTCTTTTAAACTCAATTAAGTTGCCACATGAAAGAACACATCAAACAATATTTTCTGATCCAATTGATAAGATATAATTTGCCAATCTAGATGGCACAAAATCCTGTACACACCCACCCCTTGAGAATAACACACCTGAAATATAACAACCTGTAATATGTACAGAGAGGCATCTAAACATCTACTGCCATGTTCTCTGTGCTCTCACATTCTCACTCTGGCTTCCTCTGCCTCTCTAAAACTTTTCACCCACCCACCCATCCTTCCTTCTTATCCAATGACAGGCCTAGTTCTATCCTGTACCTGCCTTCACCTTAATAATGCCATCAATCTACACTTTACCCTTTTAATTGAAAACAAAACCAAAACTTGTTTCTCAAATATAAGTTGAGCACAACTATTATCATTTTGTAATTTAAAAGTATAAGATGTACCTAACACCCAGTCCAACATTTATCAGTTAAACAGAACATGTAGTTATCTATTTTAGCTTTTAAAAGGCTTAAAATCTGTTATATCCTGGCTAGCTTATATATTATCTGATAACTAGATAATTAAATATGTATTCTCAAAGTTACATAGTCTGAGTGGGTTATAAGATTATACTAAGTTTTCAACCCCACTAGTAATCTGAGAATGACCCATATATCTGTAAATATAGGAAGCCCAGCATGGCTTCTAGAACTGAGACAGGTTATAGAGACAATTTTCTATTTGCACAGTCCCCTGTGAGCAACACGTGAGAGCAAGTCTTCAGGCTTCTGGTCTAGGACCATCAGACAGACTTTTGAAACACTGAATTTTGAAGGGCTAATCATTCTGCCCTGGCAGAAATTTTCAGCCAATTTATTCTGCAATGTTTCCTTTTCTGGACAGTAATTAGTCTGTAGAAGAATTGAAGCAATTTTTGCATAGTGCCTGTCTATCACATTAAATCACCTCACCTGGAGGTGGAGATTTTCAGTTTCTTCTTTGAATATACCAAAGGAGAGCTGATGGGAACAGACATGACTCAATAAAAGTTAAAGAACATTGAATGTCATATTTTGTGGACTTGTGGTGTTTTTTAGAAACCATCTAACTATATAAGTAATCTGGACTGTTGTCCATTAGTTATCCTAATAAATTATCTTGAAAGCACTCTAACAGTAAACTTAGAGCAATGAATTTGCTATTTGGCCTTAGACTCACGTGCTTAATCATCTCAGCTTCAGTTTTTAATAGCAGAGAAGGACTAGGTATAAGCCATCTATGCTGAAATGTGTTGTAGAGGCACAATACCTGTACATCAGAGTAACAATATTAATTTTAAATCAATAAGAAATTTATATTAAAGAAAATCTTAAAAATCTAAATTTGTATCATATAAATTCTGTGCCAATGTAAAAGATCATAATTTTAGTTTAGTAATAAATATAAACATAATTATGTACAGCTTGAAGAAACCATTGAAGTGTTTTTGCCCTAATTCCCTGGACTTTGGGGGACTAAAAGTAGTTATTCTAAGGTTGTTTTCCTGAGGAATTTAGAAATGCTTATAATTTAACAGAGGAATTAGCTCAAACTGATTATACATAATCTCATTCGGTGGAAAACCTTGTATTTATTACTAACCTAAAGTTTTAATCTTTTACATTCGAAAGTATATTAAAATGCATTACATTCTCTCCCATGATCTCTTAAGGTGATCTCTTAAACAGTGAAGAAAACTTGTACATCTTTTAAACTCATCTATTATTTCTACATATATGTTTATAAGCTATTTAGAATTTGTTTATAGAGATATTCTATCTTCTGTTAATTAAGTAAACATTTGTTCTTTTGTATTTTTCTTTATTTTTTATATAAAGAAATATACTTGTATGCACTCTACATTCTCTTTACCAAATCTCACCAGATTTTCTGTAATACATCTCCTGACACCATGTCTTCATCTTTATACTTTTTAGATCTCTTCAAAAAATCAGATTCTGGTATCACTCATGAAGGGAATCTATTGAAGCAGGAGCAAATTACCAAGGCAAACCCCACCCCCCCCGCCCAAATGAATGATTCTTCATTCACCAGTAGCCATCAAATACCAAAAGCCCCTCTATATGGCATTGGCAAGGGTTGGTCCCCCCATCTAAGCCCTGACTCTAGCTGGCTTGATCATGTGAAAGTATTGTGTTAACACAGGTGTTGTGGGTTCATGAGTGTGATAACCATGAGCTGCCCAGAGGACAGCTTTTCATTCTCTGTACCTAATAGCTATCACAATTTTTTTTATACAGTAGAGATCAATACAATGTCCATTGCAAGAAGGAAGGAACATACTCATCTGATTATTATGGAGATGTTATTAAAAATTTTAGTTTCTAAATGCCTTTTATTTATGTAAAATTCCAGAAAATTTTATTTCTGTTTATTGTCTGAAACATCTTCCTTTCATTCATAACAAACTCAATGATAGTTCTAACTTTTGAAATTACATTATAATATAATGTATATGTATCAAACTTTTCTAAATTTGTGTGCATGTGTATCCCATTTTTAAGAGTATTAATTTTTTTCTTAATGTTTTCTAGCTGTATTAATACGATCATAAGATTTCCTTTTTAAGTAAAATAACTTATGCATTATTTTATTAAAATAAGTCTTAATTTTATATCTTAAATATTATTTTCTATTGCATATATAGATGAATTCTAGTTGCTAACATTTGGTTAATCAATTAGTTCCTTGTTTATTAAATTTTAAATTTATATTTTTGTGTTGATACTAACTTTTGTAAAGTTTTCAGACATAATTTTCATATTTATTCAGTTGATATCACATGATCCATAAAATTCTTTCTCTTCAAAAAACTACAACAGAAATTTTGATTAGTTTAATGAACAAAGACTATTAAATGCACCTGTAGAAATTATTGATTTGAATCATTATAGATAATAATTTGATATTAAATACTGGGTAGTGGTATGGGATTGCATTTTAACTATCTGAATTATGCTGTTTCAAGGTTATGTTAAGTGACTTTTTTTATAGACATGTACAGTATTAACACGGCTTGCATTCAAATCATTGTTCTTTGTCCTTCATTTTCTTTTTGACTTTTTTTTAGTTTTTCATATTTAAAAGCATGAAGCATCTTAACATGTGTGCACAAATGAGTACAGTTGCTTGCAAAATGTAGGAGAGGGTACCCAATTTCCTGAGCTCGATTGACAAGTAGTAATGACCCACCAAGTATAGATACTGGACACTGAACTTAGGTTCTCTACTAGAGACCAAGTAAAACCCACGAGCCTTTTCTATAGGTCCTGCTTTTAATTTTTGTTAAGGGTTTAGTTCTGTGTGCCTTTCTTCTTCATGAAAACAAGTTTATCGCATTTGATACAAACAATTTTGGGTAAATATTAATCTTTAATAAATTGGGATTCATAATTTTGAACTGTATTTCCTATTGATTTTAGTAAGATGATATCATACTGACATATACTATCAGAAAATCCTGCATGAAGTCACCATGACTAAAAATAGGAATAGAGAAGGCTTAAAAAATTATACTTCATTAAAGCTTGGTATGTCCACCATTCATCACATTAAAGTAAGCTCATATGTGGGAAAAGATACTTCAAATCAATCAGTTGAGGATTTGCCTTATTCTTATACAATCAACTCAGCTCATTTATATTCTACCACTGTGAGCAAATTCCCTGCCCAGGTGACTGCCATGTGGTTTTTCTAATCATTATCTTTTTGAATTTTGCTGTACATATGTCTAGTTTGAAAAATTTGAAACTTAATGAGGCTTGAATGGATTAAGAAAGAATCACCATTGTTTCCTTCATTTGCTCAGTCCTTTTTCTTCCCCTTCGCAACACAGCAAATTGCCTTTATTTCAGTATGCATCCACATTTCAACATTTAGTGGTCCTGAACAGGTTGGGGAGCATGACAGTGAGCCAGGAGCCAGGCCCACCAATCTGCAAACGATCTGTGAACATGGTGACACAGAGCTCCTCTGGGTCCCTGCTGAGGGTCTGAGGAGCAACACTGAAACCCATGTTTGCAGGGTCAGGGCTTCGTGTTCCAGCTGTCAGGCTCCACACCAGACCAGATGGGTGGTCAGGGTGGCTGAAGCCCTGTTCAAACCTCTTCAGTGTGTAAAAGCAAAGCAATTATGGGAAAAGGAACCAACTCAGAACCATGTGCACCAAGGACTCTCCACATGGCCTTTCACTAGGCATATATCCAAGGACCCTGAGTGCTGGCCCATCTGAGTCGCCATGTGACTGCTCTGTTCACCTCTAGACCTGAGCTCAAAGCTCAAGAGCTGATGGTGGTGGCAGGGCCGAGGACCCGGTGCTCCCTTCCCAGGCTGATAGCAGGTGAACATGTGTGGTCCGGAGCTAAGTGAGGGAGGCCAGCCTTTCTCAACCTCATCTGGTGGCTTCTGTCCACAGCAGGTGTTGGGTGGTGATGGGCAACAAGGGACTTGAGGAGGGGAAAGCAGCACCCCTTGATAAAGGTGGGGAGATGGGAAGCTGTGAATTCCTCACTCGCGGCCAATTTCAGAGGGAGGGGAGGTTACAATCTAAGCTTTAGCCAAGGGTGGGAGTGAAGGAGTGGGGACCATGGCTTGGATGGGGCAATCACTTAAGACTTAAGAAAGCAGGGGTGCAGCCAAAGCACCCCAAGCCTAGTGGTGGTCAGTCCCACAGCTGCTATCTGAAGCCTCCCCATCTATTCTAAGGGCCACCACACAGCTGTGGTGGATAGCAGGGCGGTCAAAGGCATACCCAGGCCAATTGCCAGCAGCAGGTGATTGTGTGAGATCTGGCTGTCCACAGTTGCATTAGCTGTGCCCACCGCTCCCAAAGGAAACCGATTTCAACACACCTTATTGATCCCAGAAGTTCAACCAGGCAGAGAGCGGTTATACTTGACAGATGATGTTACACAGCACAACTTAGGTATTTCAAATGGACAAGAAGTTAGTATTAGAGCAGTGTCTCCGGATGAAGTCTGAGTGGGGCTTCCTCTCCAGTACTTTGAGGTCGACAGATGGATCTGGAGAATTCACTACTGTGGAAAATGAAGACTTGGGTTGGATGGGGAAGGGAGGCCGGGGCCTTGGTGACTAATTGCTGTAACACAGTTCTTCTGGTGGCTGTGGCAGCTTCATGTTCTCTTTTGAAATCATCAAGCGCCTCAGTTCCTGCAGGATGACTTTGATGCTGTGGGAATTCTGCTACTTTTCCAGCACTGCCATGGCTCGTGGATCCACCACTCCATTGGAAGTGCTCAAGCCGTTCATATTGACTCTTGTTACAAATCTCACAGACTGGGATGCTTCTCGATACTTAGGCCCATGCTCTATCTTAAGGCGGTATATTTGGTTTTCATAAATTGTTTGTGGAGGCCCAATTAACATGCCTATCCATCTTGTGAGTGTCATGTCTTCATCCTCCTCCAGACCCTAGCTAACTGTGCTGTCACCTACTCCTTTCTTGCCTTCTTCCAGCTCTTCCAACAGTCGGAAAATTCGAAGGACTTTTACTCCCGAGCCTGTGGTGGCTGCCATCTTGCATCGCTATCGCTCAAAGTCAGTCCTTCCTTTCTTCCTCTACCCCTAGGTCCCTTGCTCCTCTCTCTCTCTCTCTCTCTCTCTCTCTCTCTCTCTCTCTCTCTCTCTCTCTCTCTCTCTCTCTCTTCCACAGGGTCTCATAAATCCCAGACTTGCCTGAAGCTCACTATATATCCAGTGATGACTTTTAGTGTCTGATATTCACCAATAAATTATAGATACAAACAACCATGCCTGATCTTTTACAGTTTTGGAACTCATCCAAGGGTGTCTTCCATACTGGCATGTAGCCTGTCAAATGAACAACTTACCAAATCTCTTCCTGTTTCTTCTTTGTTCCCTTCCTTCCTTCCTTCCTCTCCTCCTTCCTTCCTTCCTTCCTTGCTTTCTTCTTTCCCTTTTTTTATTTTCCTTCTGTGATTTCTGCTCATGCATTTTCTTTTCATTTTGATTTTGAAGTTAAAAGCTATTACTGATGTTTTCACTTCTTGAAACCAGAAAGCATGAGCTGTAGAGCATTTAGACTTTCATATGTAGAAATCATTGTGTACCTATAGCAAAAACTATATACATTAAAGGTGGCAGAAGCATTATTGTCTCAAAGTACTGGCTCTGTTCTTCAATTATTATTATAAAGTTTTATTATTATTAATAGTCCATGTAACTAATATGTATACTATGAATATCTGCATTTTGAAAATGACAAAGGGTTATAAATTACATTTTCAATGCAGTAACACAGAAACAAGCATTTTCTAATATTCTCATTCTAGAGCTAATATTTTATCTATCATGCAAATGTATTTTAGAGAAATTCATTAAGGATCCTCCTCTTGCTTAATTTTAGGTGACATTATCAAAACTTCTGAGAAAAAAGGAATACTAATGTGATTGTACTTAGTATCTTAAAGTTGAAATTGGTAAAAAACATAACACTAGGATGAATTTTTTTACAACTTGTGATTTCATTGAATAGGCATGAGATTAGACATGGCTTGTGTCATTCTTAGAAGTTCTTACAAGAAAGTAACAGGAGAATTCTTTCAGAGATTCAGTGATTCATGTCATTATTTGAAGAAGATGCTTATCAGTTTTATCTGAGTTTACTGTCTAGGTGAGGTGTTTCCAGGATGTTTGCATCTTATTATAAGAAGTCACAGAGAGCAAGGTGACAAAGAAATTTTATTCAAAAGCAAAGTGAGAAACACTGGTATTCAGTGTAGCCTTAATTTGTGGACTTCCTGAGAAGGAGGAATTGCTTACTCAGAGTTCAGTGTGGATATTTCTGTTTTGATTGACGTTTTTTGATTAAGTAAGCCTTAATTTACTGTGAACATCAGTCTCCATGATGCATTTGATTTAACCAAATGCATATTCAATTATCACTAGGTATATGACATTAAACAGGATGTTTCCTTTGAAAGTTTTTCCAGAGGATTTAATACGACTTACTGAGTATATATTCTAAACTGGCTCAGGCCAGTTGAAACAGACTTCTCCCTCCAGTATGTGGATATGCTCTTGAATACTTTTGAATGGAAGTTGATCATGAAAGAGAAGTTAATAAATAATGTTATGTGCAAGGAGTCTTAGTCCATTGTTTGATATGTATACAGCTTCATGCAGGTGAGATGAGGTGAGCAACTTCATTGTTAGGTATATTTCTAGAAGGTAGATTTTATGCAGCCTAAGTCAAGTGAAGTCCCAAGTTGAAGTGCTTTGCCCATACCTATATGACTCACTCAAGCAATTTTAGTGCTTTTGCTTGTATCGTTACTTAGGCTCAGTACAGCTCCCTGCTTCTTTGATGTTTGCTCACACTCAGCTCAGTCAGTGACTGCATCTCAGTAGCTACTTGACTTATTTGGCTCTTGTTATTTGTCTTCCAATTTAATGGTATCTTCTTCAAGGATCAAACAATTTGGTCATTTTACGAATATTAATAAAACTAGTCATAAGCCCTTATCAAATGATATCCAAGTCTCCTATGCTGACATAAAATGGAACTGTCACTCCAGAGGCTTGCTGAGCTTCAATATGAACTTCTAACTTCATGATGAGTAAATAACCTTCATCAATTGCTTATAAGAAATTCATTTAAATTTTGACAATTATGTTGGGCCAGCAAAAGGGAAAAAGGACTTGCAGAACAAGCTTAACACCCTCACTTTAATCATAGGAATCCATAGATAATGACCCATTACAGAAATTGGCCATCTGGCCTATACACATGCTGTGGAATCAGAAGACCTATGTGAACACACAGACATGCAGCACACACATTCACACACATGCACACACATGCACACACACACACACACACACACACCAAAAAATAATAAACTATTTTTTTGAATTTTCTAATATTAATATGTCATGCCCTTACTTTATTCTGACAACTGATTTATTTCACATATGTGGATCCATGGTTTACAAAATAGTATTCATGATCAATGGCAATTATAAAGGTCAAGAGGACATTTTCATGAGTTCAAGGTTATAAATTTTTAATTTAATATTCCTCAGTACGTGACCACCAAGAATTAGTGTGTGATATGGTGTGTGTGTGTGTTTGTGTGTGTTTGTGTGTCTGTCTGTCTGTCTGTCTGTCTGTGTGTTCATGCCTATGTGTCCAAGCAGAAGACAGAGAAAGTAAATAGTATCCTCTTTTATGATTTTCTACACAATTTTCTCAATTCAAAGCCTTTCACTTATACTGATGCTATCTTGCTGTGCACAAGCTCCAGAAATTCTTTCTCTGTCATCATAGCACTGGGGTTATAGCTGTATACAACCATGACTGTTTTAAAGTGCGGGCACAGAAATTTGAATTCTCTTCTTTCTGCAGCAAATTCTTTCCCACACTGGGTTATCTCTTATCATCACTTCTGAGTAATTCTGAAGACTGTTGTTTTCATTCTCTGTAAATTTGGTAAATTATATTTACAGTCAGGATTTGGAATTTCTATGGTCTGATAATAAAACCTGCCCCATGTCATCTAAGAGGTTTTAGAATGTGGCATTGCTACTTACTTTTCATAATTTCAAATGTCTCCTCCTAAACGGAAATCAATGTGTTTTGATAATCATAATTTAGAATGTTTCCAACTGATTTAAAATGTTACTTCAAATTGTTAATTCACTCCTTTTTTTGTATCATGACATGATTTGGGCTTCTGGAAATATTAAGTTAAAGCAGAAATAAAAGTTTAGACATACTGTATCTACAAAGCTAAGGCTTAAGCAGCCAACAAGCATTTCTCTAACTGACATGTTTACAAAGGTGTCCTGTGAAAAAATAAACTAAAAAGTCAGAAATTTTGCTAGTTCAACACTCTGGGTACAAGTAGTTGAAATGACTGATCTTCTCTGCCAGACTGAGGATTTTGCTTTACTCCCGATGCACTGCAGTGTCAGCAATCAATGTTGTC
This sequence comes from Rattus norvegicus, assembly GCF_021556685.1. NCBI lineage: Eukaryota > Metazoa > Chordata > Mammalia > Rodentia > Muridae > Rattus > Rattus norvegicus. The sequence continues at coordinate 1,552,346 of NC_141545.1, forward strand.
TCTTTCTCTTGATCCATCTGACTAACTCCAGATACCTGATCTAACTGAAGCAGTGATTTGAAATATTGCTGCATTCACTGGCCATTTCAGTATAGAAAGAACTGGAAATGATATCTAAAAGGGGAAGACTCAAACTGAGCAAAGCATACTCTAGCTAATGCTGCAAGGTAACATGGTGATCAACATGGTTACTGACAGACCTGTATTTCATCTGTGGATGTCTGAAAGATATAACACTGTGAAAACCTACATATTCTTAGAGATGTAACATTCCTCCTCTGTTCACTGTGAGGATAAAATTAAATTGATCATGCAATAGTCTTAGTGGGAACTATGTCAAACTAATAACTATACATGATAGCAATTGTTATTTGGACTCTCTTCTTGATGCTGTTCTTTCAAAGCAAATCTGTTATCAATTAGTATTCAAAATATAACTGAAAAGAATGCCTCTACTGCAAACAGTTGCTTTTCTAAAACCTAATAGAATACATATTCTATGAAACTCCACATGACTTTTCCTCCTCCTCCTCTTCCTCCTCCTCCTCCCCCTCATCTTCTTTTTCTTCTCCTCCTCCTCCTCCTTCTTCATTCTTCCTCTTCTTGCCTCCCTCCTCCCCTCCTCCTCTTCTTCCTCTCTCTCTCTCTCTCTCTCTCTCTCTCTCTCTCTCTCTCACACACACACACACACACACACACACACACTTTCCCTTTCTTAGAAGACCTAGGGTAAGGCAAGCCTCAAACTCCTTATGAATTATATAATCTTATCCTGAGTCCTGGGATGAACAGCTCAAGTCATTATATCTGGTTAAGTTATAGAAGAATGTATATCAGTGCCTTGTACATGCTAGGGATGCATTGTTCTGAAGTTTATCTCCAGCTCCCATCCACTTCCTAAAGCACAACATTTTCTAGCTTTAAATTGTTGAGGCAGCATTTCACGAACATTATGTTGGTTTTAATTTTACTGTGTAATTGAAAATGACCTTGAATATCTGTTCTTTGCGCCCCTACTTCTCGAATTCTGGAAGTACAGCTGTGTGCTGCCACACTGTGTTTTCTTTCTTTCTTGTTAGAAAAATAGTAATGAACAATTCATCTAATGTACAAGACATGTGGAGGGGAGGTGTGACTCAAGATATTTGAGACACACAAACACACACACACACACACACACACACACACACACATTTATATCACAGCTCTGTCTATTTGTTCAATTTTCCCAGGTAAAGACACTGTGTGTCATGTACAAAATCCCCATGCAAATAAATTTTAGCTAACAAACCAGTCAAGCATTTTGCTCCTTCCCTTTCTAATTTGTTTGGCATGCTAATCACTGTAGCACACCTCCTTGACAACTGTTTTGTCTTGCAAATTTACAGATGCACAGTCAGTGTAATGGCAGTTGACCAGGAGAGATTTTGCTAAAGTGCGTGTTGTTTTGTTATATCCAGGTTCCTTTAATTAAAATTTCAGACCTATGATCTTTCCTTATGGAAAATTGCACTTTGTTTACACTGAAAATACTATCTTTTAGGAATATTAAGTATTGATGCTGAAAAGATGGTTTAGTCAACAAAGGGCTTGCCACACTACATCAAGACCTGAGTTTGAGCACCAGAAACCATGTGCTGCAGCTTGCTTTCTATTACTAGGATAAAACATCATAACCAATTACAACTTAATACAGAAACACTTTGTCTTAAGATTAGATCATCATAAGGGAAAGTGAAGGCAGAAACTTGAAGAGAGAAACTAAAGCTGCCAGGAAGTAACACTGCTTAATTATTTGTTATCCATGGCATTCTCAGCCTGCTATCTTCTACAACCCAAAACAAACTGCCAAGGTGAGGCCCCACAATATTCCTAACTCCAATACTCATTCTTTACAAGGAAAAGGCCCCGGAACCAGTCTTTTGGGAACATTTTTGTCAGAAGCCATAGTAGGAGGTATGCTTCAGATTATAATCTGCAACAGTTTTGCTTTATAGGGAAAGCCCAAGAGAATTCATTTTAGGAAAGATTGCTGATATTAATATATGTTATTATTAAACATATATAGCAATTATTAGGTACTAGACCACCCCTTTTGAGCAGATAGTTGCAGATCTATGAAGATGCACTCTCTTGCAGTGATGCTATATAGACAAATAGATGACTTCTTAATTCTTAAGGATGATCCTAGAAGAATTACTGAAATATCAGTGATTATTAAGCTCTCTTAATAGTAGTACTGCTAGTAGATCCCTTTCCGATAGTCAAAACTGCAATGAGAATTCTGTCAGTCTCCCATGTGTCACCAAGTAATTGACTCTTACATAGTAACCACACTTTCTATTACTCAGAACACATTCCAAGAGATTGTAAAAACAATTAACTAAGGTCACAGGAAGGGAACTAACAATTTATTATAGGTAAAAGAAGATAAAATGTTGTCTGCGTTAATCTATACAAAACTTCACTAATAGCTTAGTTATGGTTTTCAACTCTCTATGAACCTGTGAAGATGTGACAGGTGGTGGATGTTTAACTAGATAATTACTCCTAATGGCTATGCATGTAATCACTCTCAGTTGTAAACTTCTATGTCATTTACAATTTGCTTTTATGTGTGAATGTGTGATGAACTTTTTAACATGTGATCATGTATTCTGAAAGTTGTATAAGTACTGAGGACAAAAAGATGAGAAAGAGAATTTTTCCCTTTTCCCATTCAGGATCTTTCTGCTTTTCCCCTTTAGATAGCTTTCATAAGAAATGTTTTACAACTTAGTAAAAAATATTATAATCACTTCTCAAAGTACCCCCCTTTTCCTGTAACTTCTGACTAGCTGGTGGAAAGTTCAATCTGTGCAGTTCCTTCTGAGATATCACAAAGTCTACTTACTTAATCTTTGCTGTTTTAGGAAGAGGTGTTAAGTGCCAGAAACTTGCAGTTTCTAGGCAGTTCAGCTACAGTAGCAAGGTAATTTAGTCTCAGATAAGTAAATTTTTTTATTATTACACAGCAACCCTAAATATGTCATAAGACAAAGTCTTATCCCTGTATCTTGTAAGGAAAAGTCGTATCCTCTCCAGATGCTCTTTCCTTTCTCTGCCTTATGAAAAACTGACAAGAAAGAAGACCCTGCCAAAGCTGGCACTGGGCACATTTTTTTTTTCAGTTGAAGATTCCTCTTCCCAGATGATCCTAGTTTGTTTCAAGTTGACAAAAGAAAGTAGTCAAGCAGTATGCAATGTAAAAAGGAGGACAACTAAAAAATTTCTAATTCTACCAGTGAGAAAATAAGGAAGTTAAGCAGAAATAGCTCTTGTGTGCTAGGAATAGTCAGTTTAACCAATTTTCAAGATATAGCTTCTGTTATGAAAACTTATCTCAAGAAGAAGATATTTAAAGGAGATAAAGAGGAACCTTAATAAGAAGATTAGAGGGGGACAGGGATGAGGTGGTAGGCTATTATAGGGACTACTGTGACAGACAAGTAACTATAAACACCCCTTGAATATACATTTGGGACACTACCACTGTAGAACCTTCCTAAGCTAGACACACACACACACACACACACACACACACACACACACACACACACACATTATATGAAAGGAATATAGATGGAGTCATCAAAGATGAAGTTCTAAATAGATATCATATGTCACCATGTAAAACATTCGGCCAGGAATGCCTTGCATATTGTTAAATTATTGATGAAAGACAATACCATAGATCACCCCTCCCATCACAGGCCATTCTTCTGGGTATTATTTACTCTCTATAACAGGATAATAAATGTATAGTGCTGAGGATAACATACAATGTCAAACATGGAGAAGTAGAGCCAGAGCCCAGATAGATGTTTCATTCCTATTGACCAGTGTTTATGGTGCTGGAAGGGAAAAATATTTAGATAAAAGCCCTATAATCTATAACCGTCAGTTGGTTAAAAAAATGTACTCATTTAATAGTGGTATAAATGTGTGAATAAACAACCTCTTTTCTTTTACATTGTATTTGAGCCCCACTCTGTGAGACAGAATTCATATCTGACACTGATAAAGTAGCCACAAACCTGAGAATATATATATGTATATGTATATATGTATATATATATGTGTATATATATGTATATGTATATATGTATGTATATCTATATTTATATGTGTGTGTGTTTGTGTGTGTGTAAGTGTGTGTGTATTTTCACATACATTTAGAGAAAAGCAATAATTTTATTGTTCTAAAGGAACATAGCAATAAAATAAATGGCTCCTGCTAATGTACTGTGGTTATAGGTGTAGATCAGTGCCATGTTCTGCCTTCGTAAGAGAAGCTTTCTTCCAGTTGAAGGGAACTAATATAGAGTTCAGATAGTGATGGAATTTTGAGCTCTCTATCATAAGTGAGATTTTTTTATCATACCCCTTACCTAAAATGTCAGGCATCTGTATGGAAGAGGAGGCAGAAAGAATGAAAGAGCCAGAGGTAGGTGATGACTTCAAGGAAGCCGTATTTTCATAACACAATCCTACAGATACACATATGAAGTCATAGGAACTCTGACAGCTTGAACAAGTTCTGCGCAAGCTCAAACTAGATTAAAAAGCTAGCACTGAGAAGGAAACATATATACAACGTCTCATCCCCAGGCAAGAAGGTGTTGGTGATTGAAACTTGCTGACAAAGTGAAAACCGATTTTCTCCAAAGGAGTATCATGGTAAACCAATTTCACTCACTAGAAAGGAAAAAAAAAAAACGTGCCCTGGAGTGTTGGGAGGCACATTGTTGACTCTACAATTCTTTGTGTGTCAATGTGTATACCTTGTCTTATTTTGTTTGTTTGGGTACTATTTTGTCTTATTACTTTTGTGTTTATTTTTAGTTGATTTTCGGGTAGGCTTTATATTCTTAAGAAAGGGAAAGATAGAGTTCTAGAAAAAGCATAAACACGGATTTGTAGATAGGTTTGGAGTATTTGTGTAGATTTCAATGAGAAGAAAAAATGTAACCAAAATGTATTTTCTGTAATTTTATTTTTTTAATTAAAGAAGTAAAACTTTAAATAGATAAATAACAAATAAGGTAGGAAAGAAATGAGGAAGACTTTGGATGGCAACCTCTAGTTTCTACAGTCACCTATACCAAAAGGAATGCACACTAAGTAAACACTAAGTTTCTACAAATAACAGTGGATAATAAAAACACTACACTCACAAAAATAGAAAAAAATAGGGTTTATCAAGTAACATAGAGAAAGTATCATTGTATTGCCATAAACATTTACCTAAAATATGATTGTTTAATCTTGTATGTTTTAGAAAAGTTGGAAGGCATAAAAGGTTTGACTTTTCAGGCCTTTTTTGGTTTTAGAAAAGAGTTTAATTTAAGAAACACGTCTATCTGCAGGATGGTTTTTTTTTTTTTATTAACTTGAGTATTTCTTATATACATTTCAAGTGTTATTCCCTTTCCCGGTATCCGGGCAAACATCCCCCTCCCCCCTCCCCCTTCCTTATGGGTGTTCCCCTCCCAACCCTCCCCCCATTGCCGCCCTCCCCCCACCAGTCTAGTTCACTGGGGGTTCAGTCTTAGCAGGACCCAGGGCTTCCCCTTCCACTGGTGCTCTTACTAGGATATTCATTGCTGCCTATGAGGTCAGAGTCCAGGGTCAGTCCATGTATAGTATTTAGATAGTGGCTTAGTCCCTGGACGCTCTGGTTGCTTGGCATTGTTGTTCATATGGGGTCTCGAGCCCCTTCAAGCTCTTCCAGTTCTTTCTCTGATTCCTTCAACGGGGGTCCTATTCTCAGTTCAGTGGTTTGCTGCTGGCATTCGCCTCTGTGTTTGCTGTATTCTGGCTGTGTCTCTCAGGAGCGATCTACATCCGGCTCCTGTCGGTCTGCACTTCTTTGCTTCATCCATCTTGTCTAATTGGGTGGCTGTATATGTATGGGCCACATGTGGGGCAGGCTCTGAATGGGTGTTCCTTCAGTCTCTGTTTTAATCTTTGCCTCTCCCTTCCCTGCCAAGGGTATTCTTGTTCCCCTTTTAAAGAAGGAGTGAAGCGTTCACATTTTGATCATCCGTCTTGAGTTTCATTTGTTCTAGGCATCTAGGGTAATTCAAGCATTTGGGCTAATAGCCACTTATCAATGAGTGCATACCATGTATGTCTTTCTGTGATTGGGTTAGCTCACTCAGGATGATATTTTCCAGTTCAAACCATTTGCCTACGAATTTCATAAAGTCGTTGTTTTTGATAGCTGAGTAATATTCCATTGTGTATATGTACCACATTTTCTGTATCCATTCCTCTGTTGAAGGGCATCTGGGTTCTTTCCAGCTTCTGGCTATTATAAATAAGGCTGCAATGAACATAGTGGAGCACGTGTCTTTTTTATATGTTGGGGCATCTTTTGGGTATATGCCCAAGAGAGGTATAGCTGGATCCTCAGGCAGTTCAATGTCCAATTTTCTGAGGAACCTCCAGACTGATTTCCAGAATGGTTGTACCAGTATGCAAACCCACCAACAATGGAGGAGTGTTCCTCTTTCTCCACATGCAGGATGGTTTTTATATTGGAAGCACAAATTCTTATTTTATTCTTTTCATGGCTTTTTATACACATCACGGTGATTAATTTTGTTGTCAACTTGACAGGACCTAAAATCACCTAGGAGACAAACTTAAGGAAATATCTGTAATGTGGATTCTGAATTTAATTGATTAATGGGGAAAGATTCCACCTATGTATAGGCAACATCGGCATTCACCTCTTTCTACTTGCTGATAATAGAGGGTGGGTTACTAGCTGTGTATTATTACTTCTCCTGTGCAGTGCATCATGAACTCTAATCTCAAATAAGCCATTTATTTGTTAAGTAGTCTTTTTCATATATTTTGGCATAAGAACAGGCAAAGGAAAAAAGATATTTCATCTGTAATTTGTCATTATTATACAGGTAGGATGTTAGAAAGAAACATGGTCCTTTGTCCTCATGTCCAATGATAGTGGCAAGCTGGATCCTTAGATAATCCCAATTTGGTCCTAACAAATATTCCTTGGCCCTAAGGTAAAAACTATCTTTAATCTATTTCTAGATTATATTTGATATTAAAAACTATATTGGGCCCACAGATAAGTTTACATACATCTATTTCTCGCCCTTGGTTTTATCTTCTCTGTAAAGTATGACATGGGTATGTCTGAAAATATGTTTCCTCTTTATGTAGTAGAATCTTTAAATAGAAGAACCTAGCTTTATGATAATACATACTGCTCTTCTTCTTTTTTTTTAATCTTTATTAACTTGAGTACTTCTTATTTACATTTCTGTTGTTATTCCCTTTACTGGTTTCTGGGTCCAAATCCCCCTAATCCCTCCCCTCCCCTTCTATATGGGCTTTGCCTCCCCATCCTCCCCCCAGTACCTCCCTCCACCCAACAATCACGTTCACTAGGTGTTCAGTCTTGGCAGGACCAAAGGCTTCCCCTTCCACAGGTGCTCTTAATAGGCTATTCATTGCTACGTATGAGGTTGGAGCCCAGGGCTAATTCATGTACAGTCTTTGGGTAATGGCTTAGTCCCTGGAAACTCTGGTTGGTTGACATTGTTGTTCATATGGGGTCTCGAGCCCCTTCAAACTCTTCCAGTGCTTTCTCTGATTCCTTCAACGGGGGTCTTGTTCTCAGTTCAGTGGTTTGGTGCTGGCATTCACCTATGTATTTGCTGTATTCTGAGTGTGTCTCTCAGGAGAGATCTACATCTGGTTCCTGTTGGCCTGCACTTCTTTGCTTCATCCATCTTATCTAGTTTGGTGGCTGTATATGTATGGGCCACATGTGGGGCAGGCACTGAATGGGTGTTCCTTCTGCCTCTGTTCTAAACTTTGCCTCCTATTCCCTGCCAAGGGTATTCTTGTTCCCCCTTTAAAGAAGGAGTAAACACATACTGCTCTTATTTTGTGTGTGTGTGTGTGTGTGTGTGTGTGTGTGTGTGTGTGTGATATACATGATAATGTATGAGTATGTTTGCTGACAGAGGACAGAGGAAGACATAATGCATCTTTCTCTACCACTCTTCCTTTTTCCCATGATATAGGGATACTCTCTCCCAACATTTACAGACATATTTTTCCATAGCTACTCAATTTGAACACATTACTTATATGGGAATTTCCCTTAATTAATTGATAGGCTAATAAAGATGAAAAGAAGCCAATCATTGAATGAGAAGGAGGAGGTGAGTCTTCCGGGTCATAGAGAGGAAAAGGGGACTAAGGAAGAAGAAACAGGCTTTATACTGGGAGGCAAGAGGGAGAGGAGGCAGGATATAGACTGGGAACTGTTAGCTCTTGTAGCAGCCTCCCCCACAAGAAGATTTCTAACATAGAATAATTGGTGAGTTTAGGAGGATAGATTCCACACTTAGTGGTTGTGTCATCTGTTTATTTTAAAAAAAGAGTACTGGTGTTTTCCATTCTAAGTGACATAGATGAGCATGAGGGAAAGACATAGCCAGGTGGCATTCAGCTAGGGTATTGAATGGAAAGACTGTACAAAAGTCCAAGCTCCAGAGGAGAGGAAACCACTGGAGAGCCCAGGCTGGCAAGAATGTGCCTGGAACTGACTATGGGGTGGTGAACTGGCAAGAGAGTGATCTTGGAGATCAGGAGAGGTAGAACTGGCATTTGTGAGAGACGCGTTGGTTAGGAAAAACACACAGTCATGGATCTCAGACTCTGTACCAGGATACGAACAGACACCGCCAATGCCAATACATAGCTGACTTTAGCATGGGTTCATTTTTAAAGCTACATAGCTATAATTACTCATAACCTCCAAATCATGTGAATGGTCCAATGGACATAGTAAGGTTTTTCAAAATCTGGCTTAAAATGTGTACCTTGTTCCATCAGCTATACTATAAAGAGTGTGTAAAAAACAAATCGAGTTTTAATTCCAGTAAGGAAAATATATATTACTTATTTATTTTGAGGAGCATTCATTTTTTTCTATGCCTTTTATAAGTTTTGTTATGTCTTGACAGAAATTCCTATTAAAAAATGTTCGTACCACAACTTTTGGTCTCAATTTCTCTTCTAGTTTTCTTTATGTGCTATGAAAAACATTAGAACTAAAAGCAACTTGGGAAAGAAAGAGTAAATCTAGCTTAGACATTTAAGTCAAACCCCATCATTTAGGGAAAGGTTGAAGTAGGCTCTTAAAACAGTAACAATGGAGGCAGGCTGCTTGGGGCTCACTCTGGTTTGCTCAGGCTCATACTTAACTAACTTTATAATACATCCTGAGTGAAACTTTAGAGGGATTGGTGCCACCAATAATAGACTGAGTCCTTCTAAATCAATTAGCAAAGCAGTCTCTTACAGACAGGATGTTGAAGACAGATTATTTCATTGATATGTCTTTTTTGGATGAATCTAGGTCATGTCATATTGACAGGGCTAGGGAGGTCATATACTTCCTCTATGTCCACAAATGCACACTGATCTGTTTTATAAATGGTAGGTTTTTTTCAGGAATACATGTTTAATAAATTTAGAAGAAAACTATTAATAACTTTTAGAACTATTACTCTCCTTAGAAAATCTCATCATTAGCAATTTTCTGAAGAACCAACACAAGACTAGGGAATTATGGCATTTGAACACACACACACACACACACACACACACACACACACACACACGACTTGATAATAAAGAGACAAAGTTCTGATTTTTCTCTAAGAAGACACCATTGGATTATATAGAGCTGAATATTATATTTTATAAGCACAGACAAATAAATTGGTTTTCCTGAAACTTGAAAAGTTACAGTCTGAACTTATCAAATAGTTGACATACATGCTAGTTGTGTATGAATTGGCTACTGAAAAATGTCTCGGTTTCTTTTAGAGATCCTATCTCACATCAGTGTTGTTAGTGAGCTAATGATCATTAAGCCAATTTCAGCAACTAACCTAAATACTATAATATTTTAGTTTTCAGAGTACTCAGGATAGGTACCAGAGACAAAAATAAGATTAATTTACTTAATATTTGTATGAAAAAAGTTTTAAAAAGTTTTATTTTTTTTTACATTTATGGGTACATATATATGGATGTGGACAGATGAGAGCAGTTGCTCAAAAAATTCAAAAGTGGGCATTGGATTTTCACAGTTGAAGTTACAAACTGTTGCTATCCACTCAGTGTGTTTGCTACAAACTGAGCTAGAGTCCAGTGAAAAGCTGCAAGCACTGTCAACTACCAAGTGATCTCTCCACTTCTTATATAGTATACTTTCAATTATGACCTGAGGCATTAATAAATCTTTCACTGAAAATAGCGTGAGGGGTTGGGGATTTATCTCAGTGGTAGAGTGCTTGCCTAGGAAGCGAAAGGCCCTGGGTTCGGTCCCCAGCTCTGAAAAAAAAGAACCAAAAAAAAAAAAAAAAGCAAAGAAAAGAAAATAGCCTGAGAATTCTTCTTACCAGAGGAATCTTTGCTTAAATTTGTTTTTGACAAAATGTGTTAAGAAAAGCTATTCATGTTTCCACAGTCACCAATATAGCTGAAAAGAAATAACACAAGAAAGAGCTTAAACACAATGCATGTGTGCACGCATGTACACAAGCACACACACACACACACTCACACACACACACACACACACTCACATACACACCCTGTTTCTCTCCCTTATACATTCAACCAATGTTGTGTTGAGACCATTGAGTGCAACCATTGATTGTAAAAGTTTAAATCCACAGAGGAAGGAAGGAAGATGGAGGAAGACAAAGATGATCCAGATTCTGTGTGGCTTTAAATAGCCCACAGGTAGCTATGAATATCTTATAAGGGATTGATAGTTACAGGACAATTTGTCTTTCTTATCTAGTTCCAGAGGGAGAAGACTTCATCATGGCTAGGAAGGATCGAAGCAGGACGAAAAGCTGCAAGATCACATCTTGTAACAGAAATCCAGAACAGACAGAGAGAACCAGAAGTAAGATGGCTCAGGCTCCTGTCACCATAGCCAAAGCTGCTCTGACTGCCCTGCCTTCCCCTCCTCCATGAGGCCGGTGTCCTAACTGGCCACTACAAACAAACCATGGATAAGTTGCTTTAGTCGAATATGTTGTCACAGCAATGAGAAGAATAACGAATACCATCATCTCCCTGAAGCAAGAAGTGCTGGCCACGTCAACAGATTCCTGACTTTTCACAAAGCATTCATTCACAAGAAAGAAGTGAGTCTCTGGTATCATCAAAAGACCAAAGCTGTTAAAAGTAACTATTTGTGCAGTTTCCAGGGATGACATGTTCAGGTTGAAAAGAGAGCATCAAAGTTAGTCATTAAAAAGCTCCTAATGTTGCACAAAGCCATTTTCACTACAAAGCCTTAATTAAAAGTTGCCCCTTAATTATTTATGTGCCACCCAGTGCATTCCCATGATTTCCCAAGAAGTGGCAGCTAACCTTCTGCAGAGTAGAGAGCATTGCATACAGTGACTCCATGACATTCATTCAGACTACTCCCTGGTTCTTCCAGTCTGCCTTCAGCTGCAGAGAAAGCTGAGAGCTCATGAGGACTCTGATGAGATTAAGAACGAGGAAAGTGCTGGTATTTGGGGATACTCATTTAAGGCCCAGAGAAATGTAAAACTCTAAGCTTTTTGTTTGTGTGTATTGTTTTGTTTTTGTTTTTTGATTTTTAAAAAATCAGCTCACAAGAGAACAATCAGGCTGAGACTGGAGCAGATTTTAAAGAACTAATAACAACCCTGAGGAAAGAAAAGTGATCAAGTTATCTAATGCAGCCTCCTGGTGAGCAGACTGACTCTAAGGTTGCAGGAGCAACTGTCTGGCAAACTCCAGCTCCAGGCAGCTGAGCTAAGAACACTTGAGAGAGAAGGATCCCAATCCGGAGCATCTCCCTAGTCCCCAAAGCAAAGAGCAGGGATTCATGGGATTCTTATATTCCTAGCCCTTGGAGGGTGGAAGCAGGAGGAACAAAGTGCTCAAGGTCATCTTTGGCTGCAGCAGTGTGTTTGAGGCCAGGCCAAGCTTTGTAACACCTTATCTCAGAAAGCAAACACACAAAGGAAAATCCTAGAAAACAAACAAATGAGCCACATAGGCACTCACAACACCTCCAGCATCCTGACAGGATTGGAGAAATGTCTTTCCACTTGGATATCTATGGCAGGAAAGCTACAGACCATGAACTTTCACATTTTGATGAGCAGGAGAAAAATTGAGGATGTATCCTGCTGTCCACGAAGCAGGTCAGCCAACATGTGTAGATGTTGGTGGGAGGTGGTGGGAGAAGGCATTTTGGGAAGCTCTGTGACCAGTGAGACTCAGGATAGGAAAACATCCAGTCTGTAAAACTGAATTTTGGATTCACAAATACGGAGTCAAAAAAGAAAAAGAAAGAAAGAAAGAAAGAAAGAAAGAAAGAAAGAAAGAAAGAAAAGGAAATAAGAATAAAAGAGGTCAGGTTCAGGGCTTTTGGTCTTTCAGTGATTTGAGTGTGGTTCTTGATCCCTTTAGAGTTGACTTGTGTTCAGGGTGAGAGATATGGATCTACTGTCGTTTCTCTGTGTGCTGCTATTCACACCATCTGTCTGTCATGATGCTGACTTTTTCCCCAGTGTGTAATTTTGTTTTCTATGTCAAAACAAGGTGTTATTACGTGTACGGAACTACATCTAAATCTGAGTCTTCAATTCTATACATTGATCAATGTGTCTATTATGTCAATAATATGCTTTTTTTATTACTGTAAGCTTTGTAATACAACTTGAAATCTGGGGAAAAAAAGTTTAAATCTGCTGTTCAGGTACTATGTGTCTCTCTCCTCACATCTTCCGAGGTGAATCTCCTGCCACGTTTTATCTCAGAATTATGATTTCTCCCAGATTTCCCACTTCTTATTTACCACCTAAATAATAAGCCATCAGATTTATTATTAACAAGTGCCATAGTCATATAGACATTAGATATTCTCTCAATAATCCCCCTTTAAAGTACAATAAATATCTTGTTTTCAAATATAAATTGAATAAAATTTTAAAAATTATAATATTTATAAGGTGTGATATATATTTACAATGTCAAGTCCATAGTATGTGGTAATTAAGAAAAATATCCTATTATCTATCCTGTCCTGGTGAGTTCAGAGTTCTGGATCTAAATCAAATTTTATCCTAACTTGCATTAACAACCTAAAACCATCTTTTTAGGTGTAATATAACAATTTAAGCTTTTATTGAGACTATGATTATCTTGTATTCAACCCCAAAAGACAACTAAGAAGAAATATTTCCTGATTAAGTAGGAGGTGCAGGCAAACGCTTTCAAAGTTTTAAAAATGGCAGACAGTTGGCTGTCGATTCCACTTCCAAGTATTCTAAGACATTCAGCCCTCTTGTTCAAAGTATCTGACAAACCTTATGTGAAGCAGGAATTACCAAGGATTTGCTTACCCTGTATTGGCAAAGCTTGGCAATCAAGTTCCATGCATTTGTTTTCGTTTTGTTTTGTTTTGTTTTCTGGATGGCATTCTGTCTGCCGATTAAGTTAGGGCACTTTCTTTGCCCAGAGGCTAGCTTGCCACAAATGAAGAAAGCTCTAAAAGGAGTTTCTTTGGAGCTCATCATCTTCTTCTTCTATGTTTAATGAGGTACAGCTGAGATCTGATATGTTTTGAAAGACCCTCAGACCGAGGAGACTCTCGCTCCAATCCTGAGGACACCCACCACCCCACAAACATGCAGGACTCAGTCTTGATGGAAAAACAAGAGGTTTCCTTTGGGATACCAATGCACTGGGCCTTGACACGGTCTTCACGCAGGAGGGATGTGAAGAGCCTAGACCAGCAGAAACGTACAGCTTATATAATCATTTAAGGTTACACAGTTTCATTAGCTCAGCTATTTTGGTGACAAAGATATCTGACTAGGCAGATGTTTCTCGTTCTGGAGTTTCTGAGAAAAGGATGCAACCATATCAATGCAGCCATTTCAGTAACAAGGATGTCTGACTTGACATAAGTTTTTCCATCCTGGGGTTCCCAGGAAAAGGACCAAGGATATCTGACGTGGCAGATGTTTCTCTCCTGGTGTTCCCAGGACAAGGCTATAGCTATGTCAGCACAGCTATGTCAGTACCAAGGACATCTAACTTGATATATGTTTTTCATCCTGCAGCACAATCTATAGTGGTCAGTCAGCTTCCCAGAGATGTTTCTTGCCTTGTACTTGCCCTGCAGTAAATACAATCTATACCATCTGCTTTATGGTTGGGTACCTTCCAAGAGAATGGGTAGGAATGTGCTTTCTGTACTTTCTGGTCTATCGTCTAACATAAAGGGGCTAAGCAAGGTACAGCTTGAAAGATTCTCATTCTTAAGAAATGGCTGCACTTGATCCATTCTTATCACCCTGTGCAAAGCTTAAGTCCAAGTGGATCAAGGACCTCCACATCAAACCAGATACACTCAAATTAATAGAAGAAAAAGTGGGGAAGAATATCGAACACATGGGCACTGGAGAAAATTTCCTGAACAAAACAACGATGGCTTATGCTCTAAGATCAAGAATCGACAAATGGGATCTCATAAAACTGCAAAGCTTCTGTAAGGCAAAGGACACTGTGGTTAGGACAAAACGGCAACCAACAGATTGGGAAAAGATCTTTACCAATCCTACAACAGATAGAGGCCTTATATCCAAAATATACAAAGAACTCAAGAAGGTAGACCGCAGGGAGACAAATAACCCTATTAAAAAATGGGGTTCAGAGCTAAACAAAGAATTCACAGCTGAGGAATGCCAAATGACTGAGAAACACCTAAAGAAATGTTCAACATCTTTAGTCATAAGGGAAATGCAAATCAAAACAACCCTGAGATTCCATCTCACACCAGTCAGAATGGCGAAGATCAAAATGTCAGGTGACAGAGGATGCTGGCGAGGATGTGGAGGAAGAGGAACACTCCTCCATTGTTGATGGGATTGCAGACTTGTACAACCATTATGGAAATCAGTCTGGAGGTTCCTCAGAAAATTGGAAACTACCTGAGGACCCAGCTATACCTCTCTTGGGCATATACCCAAAAGATGCCCCAACATATAACAAAGACACGTGTTCCACTATGTTCATAGCAGCCTTTTTAATAATAGCCAGAAGCTGGAAAGAACCCAGATGCCCTTCAACAGTGGAATGGATACAGAAAATGTGGGATATCTACACAATCGAATACTTAGTTAGCTATCAAAAACAATGACTTTATGAAATTCATAGGCAAATGGATGGAACTGGGAAATATCATCTTCAGTGAGTTAACCCAGTCATAGAAAAACACACATGGTATGCACTCATTGATAAGTGAATATTAACCCAAATGCTCGAATTACCCTAGATACACAGAAGACATGAAACTCAAGGAGGATGGCCAAAATGCGAATACTTCACTCCTTAAAAGGGGAACAAGGAATACCCTTGGCAGGCAAAGTTTAGAATAGAGACTGAAGGAACACCCATTCAGAGCCTGCCCCACATGTGGCCCATACATATACAGCCACCCAATTAGACAAAATGGATGAAGGAAAGAAGTGCCGGCTGACAGGAACCAGATGTATACCTTCCCTGGTAGACACAGCTATAGTATGGCAAATAAATAGGCAAATGTCAGCAGCAAACCACTGAACTCAGAACAGGACCCCCATTGAAGGAATCAGAGAAAGAACTGAAAGAGCTTGAAGGGTCTCGAGACCCCATATGAACAACAATGCCAACCAACCAAAGCTTTCAGTGACTAAGCCACTACCCAAAGACTATACATGGCCTGACCCTGGCCTCCAACCACATAGGTAGCAATGAATAGCCTTGTAAGAGCATTTTAAGGGAAGCCCTTGGTCTTGCCAAGACTGAACCCCAAGTTAAAGTGACTGTTGTGGGCATGGTAGTTTCTGGGAGATGGGGAGGGGAAGACCCACAGAGAAGGAGAGGGGCAGGGGTTAGGGGGATGTTGGCCTGGAAACTGGGAAGGGGAATAGCAATTGAAATGTAAATAAGAAATACTCAAGTTAATAAAGATGAAAAAAATAAACAGAATGTTTTCCAATTTAATATTGACAACAAATTCTTAGAGAGTTTATCTTAATTTTAAATCTCATTTTTAGCTCTGAGCATGTGTATGTATGTGTGTTTTTTAAACTATAATTTTGTTTGCTAAGATTTATTATGAAAAATGCTTATCAGTTAGGTAAAGGCAATCTTTGCCCAAGTGCTAGTGGATAATTATAATTTAACCCCTTGGATGCTAGAGTAAACAAGATTAGAAGTTCAAGTTCATTCTTAACTACATAGAAAATTTGAGGTTAGTTTGGGCCACATGGGGCCTTTTCTCAAAAACAAACAAATAAACAACAACAATAACAACAACAAAATAACAAAGGAAGAATACTTGACATTGGGTTTTATTACTCTGTAGTCTAGAGT
Source organism: Rattus norvegicus (assembly GCF_021556685.1). Taxonomy (NCBI): domain Eukaryota; kingdom Metazoa; phylum Chordata; class Mammalia; order Rodentia; family Muridae; genus Rattus; species Rattus norvegicus. The sequence continues at coordinate 1,568,864 of NC_141545.1, forward strand.
GCATTTTTAGCAGCTCTGGTACGACTCCTGGCAAATGATCCAGATCAACATTATATCAGTGGGAACAAACTCTTCTAATAGGTGCCCTTGTTCATGCCAGGGAGGGGTACTCCTCTTGCCCAGTTTCTTTAGACTCATCTTACCTGAAAACGTATCAACAAATTCCATGAGAAACATTAACATTTAAACATTGAGTCTCTTTCTTGAATAGTAGTTTTGCACACAAATTAAAATACTATAATTTACTCATAAAATTTCAAGAGCTAGAAAGATGATTCCCTTGGAAAAAACTCCTTTCTTGCAAGCAAAATGACTCAAGTCTACATTTTTACCTACATTAAAATCTGTTCTGTCTGAATAGAGATTATGATTCCAGAGCTGAGAATATGGGGACAAAAGTGTTTCACTGGCTTGATGAATAGCAGTCTAATGTACTTTGTAAAATCCAGGGATATGAGAATTTCTGACTCAAAAAGCAAATTGATGGACACCTGAGATGTGACACTTAAATCTATACTCTGGTCTACACCTACAATCTTGACATCCCCAGGTTTAGAAAGATGAGAATGGCTTGGCATAAAAGAGTTAATGTACTACATTATTCTTCCTATTGGAATTGTAGTGAACTCAGTGTAGTCTCCATTGAGGGTTTTTTCTAGGCAATAGCAACTCACTGGTACATGGATAAATTGGTTAAGTGTCTCTGCAGTGTCCACAGAGATACATATGCATGTAATTGACACTTTGGAAAGCACAAGTACAGGTTAAAGCCCATGGAAGACAGAAAGCCTGATGTTCATGGATGACTGATGTTCTTCTGAAAGAGTAGTTAATAGAGGTTGAATCAATCAAAATGTATTACATACATGGGTGACATTCCCAAAGAATAAATAAAAATATTTTAAAATATTAATCTAATGGTATCTATCATAGCCAAAACAAAGTTTCCCATCACAATGAAATAAGACTCCTTAAGCATTTACATTTTCTTTTAAATATATTTTTACTCTAACATACATGGAATTCATAATGAATATGCTCTCCTTTTAATCACAAGTTTGAGGATACAGAGCTGGGTATGTTGTTAGAAATTATTTTAGTTTGTTGGTTGTAATTTGTTAAATAGTCATTTTGTAAGGGAAGAAACAACAATAATAATATTTAGATATACTGAGAGTAAAGATCAAATGAACTTCAGGGAACTTGACATTCTATTTTTTTTCTTTTCTTGAATGTTTTATTTACATTTCAAATGAAATCCCCATTCCCAGTTTCCTGTCCATAAAAGCCCTATTCCATCCCCCCATCCCCATCCCTCTGCTTCTATGAGGTTATTGCTCCACACACCAATCTACCCCTTCCAGCCACCTCCCCCATCTCCCGACATTCCCCTACACTGTGGCATCAAGCCTTGGCAGGACCAAGGCCTTCTCCTCACGTTGATGCCCAACAATGCAGCTGTAGCCACGAGTCTGTCCATGTGTATTCTTTGAATTATAGCTTTGTCCCTGGGAGCTCTGGAGGTTGGTATTGTTGTTCTTGTGGGGTTGCAAACCCCTTCAGCTGCTTAAATTCTTTCTCTAACTCATCGATTGGGGACCCTGTTCTCAGTACACTGGTTGGCCACAAGCTTTACTTCTGCATTTGTCATGTTCTGGCAGGACATGTGCCCTCTCAGGAGATAGCTATAACAGACTCCAGACAGCATGTACTTCTTGGCATCAGCAATATTGTCTCAGTTTTGTGGCTATATATATATATATATGGGCTGGATTCCCAGGTGGGATAGTCTACAGATGGCCTTTCCTTCAGTTCCTGCTCCACACTTTGTCAATGTATTTCCTCCTATGAATATTTTTGTTCCATTTCTTAAGAAGGACTGAAATATCCACACTTTGGTCATCCTTCTTCTTGAGCTTCATGTGGTCTGTGGATTGTATCCTGGGTAATATGATATTTTGGGGTAATATCTATTCATCAGTGAGTGCATACCATGTGTGTTTTTCTTTCTAATTGAATTATATCACTTAGGATGAAATTTTCTAGTTCCATACATATACCTATGAATTTCATGAAGTCAATGTTTTTAATAGCCAGTAGTGTGCCGTCGTGTAAATGTACCATATTTTCTGTATCCATTCCTCTGTTTAAGGGCATCTTACTTTTTTCTTCCTTCTGGCTACTATAAAAAAGGCTGCTATGAACAATGTGGAGCATGTGTCCTTATGTTTGAGCAACTTTTGCTTATATGCCCAGGAGTGATATAGCTGGGTCTTCAGGGAGTACTATGTCCAATTTTCTGAGGAACCTCCAGACTGATTTCCAGAGTAGTTGTACCAGCTTGGAACCTCATTAACAATGGAGGAGTGTTCCTCTTTCCACAAATCCTTGCCAGCATCTCTTGTCATGTGAGTTTTTGATCTTAGCTATTGTGACTGGTGTGAGGTGTAATTTCAGTGTTATTTTGATTTGCATTTCCCTGATAACTGAGGATGCTGAACATTTCTTTAGGTGCATCCCTACCATTCGATATTCGTCATTGAGGATTCTTTGTTTAACTCTGTATCCCATTTTTTATAAGATTATTTCATTCTCTGGAATCTACCTTCTTGAATTCTTTCTATATATTGTATATTAGCCATCTAATTGATGTAGGATTGGTAAAGATCTTTTCCCAATCAGTTGCTTGCCATTCTGTCCTAAAGACAGTGTCTTTTGCTTAACAAAAGTTTTGAAATTTTTTGAAGTCCCATTTGTTCATTCTTGATTTAGAGTATAAGCAATTGTTTTGTTCAGGAAAATTTCCCCAGTGCCCATGTGTTCAAGGCAAGCCACAGTTTCCTCTATTAGTTTGAGTGTAACTGATTTTATGTGGAGGTCCTTGATACACTGCGACTTGAGCTTTATACAGGGCAGTAATAATGGATCAATATGCATTCTTCTACATGCTGATCTCCAGTTGAACCAGCATCATTTGCTGAAAATGATATCCTATTTCCAAGTTATGGCTTTGCTCCTTTGTCAAATATCAAGTGACCATATGTGAGTGAGTTCATTTCTGGGTCTTCAATTCTATTCCACTGATCTACCTGCCTGTCCCTGTACCAATGCCATAAAGTTTTTATAAGTATTGCTCTGTAATAAATCTTGAGGTCAGGGATAGTGACTACCTCAGTATTTCTTTTATTGTTGATGATCATTTTCGCTATCCTGGGATTTTTGTTATTTCAAAGGAATTTGCAAATTGCTCTTTCTAACTCTTTGAAGAATTGAGTTGGAATTTTGATGGGGAATGCACTGAATTTGTTAGATAGCTTTTGGCAGGATGGACATTTTTACAATATTAATCCTTCCAGTCCATGAGCATCAGAGATTTTTTCCGTTTTGTAAGAACTTCTTCAATTTTTTTTTCAGAGACTTGAAGTTCTTATCATATAGATCTTTCACTTGCTTGATTAGAATCACACACAGGTATTTTATATTATTTGTGACTGTTGTGAAAGATGTCACTTTCCTCATTTCTTTCTTAACCTTTTTTCTTTTGAGTAGGGGAAGGCTATTGGTATGTTTGAATTAATTTTATACTCAGGCACTTTGTTGAACTTGTTTATCAGATTTAAGAGTTCTCTAGTGGAATTTTTGGAGTCACTTAAGTATGCTATCATATCATCTGTGTATAGAGATATTTTGACTTCTTCCTTTCCAATTTGTATCCCTTTGACCTACTTTCTTTGTCTGATTTCTCTGGCTAGGATTTCGAGTACTATGTTAAATAAATAGGGAGTGAGTGGGCAGCCTTGTCCAGTCCCTGATTTTAGTGATTGCATCAAGTTTCTCTCCATCAAGTTTGATGTTGGCTACTGGTTTTCTGTATATTGCCCAAGAAAGAAGCTATAGTAGACATTCTAATAACCCCCACCCCCAAAACAATCAACTTTTAACCAACTTTATCAAAAAAGATAAGGAAAGATACTTTATATTCATCAAAGGAAAAATCTACCAAGATGAACTCTCAATTTGGATTCTATGCTCCAAATACAAGGGCACCTACATTCATAAAAGAAACCTTACTAAGGATAAAAGCACACATAGCCCCTCACACAATAATAGTGGGTGACTTCAACACCCCACTCTCATCAATGGACAGATAGCAGAAACACAAACTAAACAGAGACAAAGACAAACTAATAGAAGCTAGGAACCAATTGGATTTAACAAATATCTATAGAATATTTTATCCTAAAACAAAAGGATATAACTTCTTCTTAGTACCTTATGGTACCTTCTCCAAAATTGGCCATATATTCGGTCACAAAACAGGCCTCAACAGATACAAGATGATTGAAATAATTGCATGCATTCTACCTGATCACCATGGACTAAGACTTATCTTCACTAACAACAAAAAGGACAGAAAGCCCACATACATGTAGAAGCTGGACAATGTTATACTCAATGATAACTTGTTCAAGGAACAAATAAAGACTGAGATGGGAAATAGTCATAGCATTAGAAACACTGCATTCAACATGGCAGTGCTACTTGCAGGCTGTCTACTCTCAAACCTTACCTTGCTGATCTTGTTCAATGGTGTATTAAATATTGAATATCCAGAAAATTACTTTATAGTGGAATACAGAAGAACTATTCTGAAGAAAGTGTCCTTTAGCTGAAATGAAAATGAAAACACGAACATTCCTACAGCTCCCTGGACCCAAGTCCTGTGTGTGAGGGAGCTGAACTCCCAGAAGTGTGGACAATCCTGAGACCTCAGGACAGACGGCCACTTCTGCAAACTTCTGCCCACATTCTAGGCCTAAGAGAAAACTGCACAGTGCCTCTGGAAACAGGAATATAGGAGCAGTCAACAGCAGGAACCAACTGGTTTCTGGCTGCACCTGGAACTGAACTGAACCATTACCACAGTTCCCTGCATCGAAATCCCATGGAGGAGAGAGCTGAACCCTCAGAAGTGTAGACATTTCTGAGAAACCAGAGGATACAAATACTTTCTGCCCACATTCCTGGCCAAAGAGGAAATCATTTAGTTCCACCTGTGAGCCCTGGACACAGGGGGAACTAGGAACAGTCAGGGGCAGGACCCTTCTGGTTTCAGTCTGCACCTAGAGAGCTGAAAGCTTCATACAAACTTGAGAGCACAGCTCTCTGTTCCCAGATCAGGCTGAAAGAAAACAAGTCCACAGGAGTGCTGAAACACAGACCAACGGAGGGTCAAGCCACTTTCAGAGTCAGCAATACAAGTTAACACCAAAGACAATCTGATGGCAAGAAGCAACAAAAGGGACCTAAGCAACAGAAACCAAGACGATTTGGAATCATCAGAGCCCAGTTCTCCCACCTAAGCAAATACTAGATATAGAAGCACACCGGAAAAACAAGATATGGATTTAAAATCATATTTTATGATGATAATCGAGGGCTTTTAGAAGGACGTAAATAACTCCCTTAAAGAAATATAGGACAACACAAATAAGCATATAGAATTCCTTAAAGAGGAAACACAAAAATTCCTTAAAGTTTCCCTTAAAGAATTACAGGAAAACACAACCAAACAGGTGAAGGAAATGGACAAAACAAATCAAGATTTAAATTTGGAAATAGAAACAATAAGGAAAGCACAAAGGGAGACAGCCCTGGAGAAAAAAACCTAGGGAAGAGATCAGGAGACATGGAGGTAAGAATTGCAAATGGAATACAAGAAATAGAAGAGAGAATCTTAGGGGCAGAAGATACCATAGATCACATTGATGCACCCATCAAAGATAATATACAATGCAAAAAGCTCCTAGCACAAAACATCGAAGAAATCCAGGACACAATGAGAACATCAATCCTATGGATAATAGGTAAAGAAGAAAGTGAAAATGTGCAATTTAAAGGGCCAGTAAATATTTCAACAAAATGATAGAAGAAAACTTACCTAATCTAAAGAAAGAGATGCCCATAAACATAAAAGAAACCTGTAGATCACCAATATATTGGAGCAGAAAAGAAATTTCTTATATCACATAATAGTCAAAACACAAATTGCACAAAACAAAGAAAGAGTTTAAAAAGGAGTAAGGGAAAAATGTCAAGTAACATGTAACGGCAGACCTATCAGAATTACACCAGACTACCTACCAGAGACTAGGAGAGCCAAAAGATCATGGACACATGTCATACAGACTCCAAGAGAACTCTAATGCCAACCCAGGCTACTATATACAGCAAAACTTTCAATTAACATAGATTGAGAAACCAAGATAACATGACGTCCATGACAAAATCAAATATACTCAATATCTTTCTACAAATCCAGCCCAACAAAGGAGAATAGGTGAAAAACTTCAACACAAGGAAGGAAAATACACCTTAGAAAAAGCAAAAAAGTAATCCCATTGCAATGACACCAAAAGAAGCGACATAGAAAATAGAATTCCAACTCTAACAACAAAAATAACAAGAATTAAAAATCATTTTACTTAATATTACTTTATCTTTTTTCTCCATCTTTATTAACTTGGGTATTCCTTATTTACATTTCAATTGTTATTCACTTTCCTGGATTCCAGGCCAACATCCCCCCAACCCCTCCCCCTCCCCTTTTATATGGGTGTTCCCGTCCCCATCCTACCTCCATTACCAGCCTCCCCCCAAAAATCACCTTCACTGGGGGTTCAGACTTGGCAGGACCAAGGGCTTCCCCTTCCACTGGTGCTCTTTCTAGGCTATTCATTGCTACCTATTCAGCTGGAGTCCAGGGTCAGTCCATGTATAGACTTTGGGTAGTGGCTTAGTCCCTGGAAGCTCTGGTTGGTTGGCATTGTTGTTCATATGGGGTCTCAAGCCCCTTCAAGCTTTTTCAGTCCTTTCTCTGATTTCTTCAACAGGGTCCCGTTCTCAGTTCAGTGGTTTGCTGCTGGCATTCACCAATTTATTTGTTTTATTCTGACTGGGTCTCTCAGGAGAGATCTACATCCAGTTCCTTTCAGCCTGCATTTCTTTGCTTCATCCATCTTACCTATTTGGTGGCTGTATATGTATGGGCCACATGTGGGGCAGGCTCTGAATGGGTGTTCCTTCTGTGTCTGTTTTAATCTTTGCCTCTCTATTCCCTGCCAAGGGTATTCTTGTTCCCTTTTTAAAGAAGGAGTGAAGCATTCGCATTTTGGTCATCCTTCTTGAGGTTCATGTGCTCTGTGTATCTAGGGTAATTCAAGCACTTGGGCTACTAGACACTTATCAATGAGTGCATACCAGGTGTGTTTTTCTGTGATCGAGTTACCTCACTCAGGATGATATTATCCAGTTCCATCCATTTGCCTATGAATTTCATAAAGTCATTGTTTTTGATAGCTGAGTAGTATTCCTTTATGTAGATGTACCACATTTTCTGTATCCATTCCTCTGTTGAAGGGCATCTGGGTTCTCTCCAGCTTCAGGCTGTTATAAATAAGGCTGCTATGAACATAGTGGAGTATGTGACTTTGTTATATGTTGGGGCATCTTTTGGGTATATGCCCAAGAGAGGTATAGCTGGGTCCTCAGATAGTGCAATGTCCAATTTTCTGAGGAACCTCCAGATTGATTTCTAGAATGTTTGTACCAGTTTACAATCCCACCAACATCCTCTTTCTCCACATCCTCAACAACCTCTGCTGTCACTTAAGTTTTTGATCTTAGCCATTCTTTAGGTGTTTCTCAGCCATTAGGTATACCTCAGCTCTGAATTTTTTGTTTAGTCTGAACCCCAGCCTAACTTCGTCAGTTCTTTATACATTTTCATATAATCTCTCTATCAGTTGTAGGATTGTTAAAGATCTTTTCCCAATCTGTTGGATACTATTTTGTACTAACAACAATTTCCTTTTCCTTTCAGAAGCTTTGCAGTTTTATGAGATCCCATTGTCAATTCTTGACCTTAGAGCATAAGCCATTGGTGTTTTGTTGAGGACATTTTCTCAAGTGCCTACGTGTTCGAGATTCTTCCCCACATTTTCTTCTATTAGTTTCAGTGTATCTGGTTTGATGTGGAGGTGCTTGATCCACATGAACTTAAGCTTTTTATAGGGTATAAGAATGGATTGATCTGCATTCTTCTACATGCTGAACTCCAGTTGAACCAGTACCATTTGCTGAATAGGATATCTTTTTTCCATTGGATGGTTTTGGCTCCTTTGTCAAAAATCATGTGACCAAAAGTGTGTGGGTCCATTTCTGGGTCTTCAATTCTATTCCACTGGTCTATCTGTCTGTCTCTGTTCCAATACCATACAGTTTTTATCACTATTGCTCTGTTTTACTGCTTGAGTTGAGAGAAAGTGATTCCCCTGGAAGTCTTTTCATTGCTGAAGATAGTTTTAGCTATCCTGTGCTTTTTGTTAATCAAGATAAATTTGCAAATTGTTCTCTCTAACTCTATGAAGAATTCGGATGGAATTTCATGGGGATTGCATTGAATCTGTAGATCGTTTTTGGTAAAATGGCCATTTTTTACTATATTAACCCTGCCAATCCATGAGTATGGGATATCTTTCCATCTTCTGAGATCTTCTTGATTTACCTTCTGCAGAGGCTTAAAGTTCTTATCATATAGATCTTTTACTTGTTTGGTTAAAGTCACACCAAGGTATTTTATCTAATTGGGACTATTGTGAAGGGTGTCATTTCCCTAATTTCTTTCTCGGCTTGTTTCTCTTTTGTGTAGAGGAAGGCTACTGAGTTATTTGAGTTAATTTTATACCCAGCCACTTTGCTGAAGGTGTTTATCAGGTTTAGTAGTTCTCTGGTGGAGCTTTTGGGATTACATAAGTATACAATCATATTATCAGCCAATAGTGATATTTTGACTACTTCCTTTCCAATCTGTGTCCCTTTGATCTCCTTTTGTTGTCTGATTGGTCTGGTTCACACTTTGAGAACTATATTGAATAAGTAGGGAGAGACTGGGAGGCCTTGTCCAGTCCCTGATTTTAGTGGGATTGTTTCAAGTTTATTTCCATTTATTTTAATATTAGCTACTGTTTTGCTGTATATGGCTTTTACTATGCTTAGGTATGGGCCTTGAATTCCTTTCCTTTCCGGGACTTTTATCATGAAGGGGTGTTGAATTTTGTCAAATGTTTCTCAGCATCTAATGAAATGTTAATGTGGTTTTTATCATTCATTGGAATGAAGCCTACTTATCACCATCACATGGTACTTTCTCCAAAATTGACCATATAATTGGTCATAAAACAGGCCTCAACAGATACAGAACGATAGAAATAATCCCATGCATCCTATCAGAGCACCATAGGCTAAACTTGATCTTCAATAATAATAAGAAAAGAATGTCCACATATACATGGAAGTTGAATAATGCTCTACTCAATGATAAACTTGTCAAGGGAGAAATAAAGAAAGAAATTAAAGACGGCTTAGAATTTAATGAAAATGAAGGTAAAACATACCCAAACTTATGGGACACAATGAAAGCTGTGCTAAGAGGAAAATTCATAGCTCTGAGTGCCTGCAGAAAGAAACAGCAGAGAGCATATATCAGCAGCTTGACAGCACACCTAAAAGCTCTGGAACAAAAAGAAGCAAACACGCACAGGAGGAGTAGAAGGCAGGAATTAATCAAACTCAGAACTGAAAACAGCAAAGTAGAAACAAAAAGAATCAACAGAACCAAAAGCTGGTTCTTTAAGAAAATCAAGAAAATAGATAAACCCTTAGCCAGACTAACCAGAGGACACAGAAAGTGTGTCCAAATCAACAAATTCAGAAATGAAAAGGGCAACATAAGAACAGAGACAGAGGAAATTAAAAAAATCATCAGATCTTGATACAAAAGACTATAGTCAACAAAACTTGAAAATCTGGAGGAAATGGACAATTTCCTAGACAGATACCAGATACAGAAGTTAAATCAGGAACAAATAAACCATTTAAAAAACCCCATTAATCCTAAATAAATAGAAGCAGTAATTAAAGGTCTGCCAACCTAAAAGAGCCCAGGTCCAAATGGGTTCAGTGCAGAATTCTATCAGACATTCATAGAAGACCTCATACCAATAGTATCCAAACTATTCCTTGAAATTGAAACCGATGGAGTGCTACCAAATTCCTTCTATGAAGATACAATTACTCTTATACCTAAACCACACAAAGACCCAACAAAAAAGAAACTTCAAACCAATTTCCTTTAAGTATATCTCTGCAAAGATACTCAATGAAATTCTTGCTAACCGAATATAAGAGCATACCAAAACAATCTTCCTTAATATTTCTTAACACTATGGACTCAATTCCCCAGTGTAAAGACATAGACTAAAAGATTGTAAACATAAAGAGGACCCAACACTTTGCTGCATCAGAAAACACACCTCAGATGCAAACACAGACACTGCATCAGAGTAAAAGACTGGAAAACAACTTTCCAAGCAAATGGTCTGAAGAAACAAGCTGAAGTAGCCATTCTAATATAGAATAAAATTGATTTTCCACCAAAAATCATAAAAAAAGATAAGGAAGGACACAGTATATAAACAAACTGAAAAAATATGATAATTCCATAACATGCTGAGAAAGCATTTGACAAAATTCAACAACCTTCATGAAAAAAGTCCTCGAAAGATCAGGAATTCAAGGCCCATACCTAAACACAGTAAAGTCAATATTCAGCAAAAGAGTAGCCAACATCAAACTAACTCGAGAGAAACTAGATACAATCCCACTAAAATCAGGGACTAAACAAGGTTGGCCACTCTCTCCCTACTTATTCAATATAGTAGTTGAAGTCATAACTAGAGGAATCAGACAACAAAAGGAGGTCATATGTACAAACTGGAAAGGAAGAGGCAAAAATACACTATTTGTAGAAGATATGGTAGTATGCTTAAATGTCCCCAAAAATTCCACCAGAAAAGTACTAAGCCTGATAAAACGCTTGAGCAAAGGGACTGGGTATAAAATTAACTCAAACAAGTCAGTTGCATTCTTCTACTCAAAGGATAAGTGAGAAAGAAATTAGGAACGTGACACCCTTCTCAGTAGTCCCATATAATATAAAATACCTTAGTGTTACTCTAATGAAGCAACTGAAAGATCTGTATGGCAAGCACTTCCAGTCTCTGGAGAAAGAAATTGAAGATCTCAGAAGATGGAAAGACCTCCTATGTTCATGGATTGTCAGGCTTAATATAATAAATATAACCATTTTACCAAAAGCAATTTACACATTCAATGCTATCTCCATCAAAATTCCAAAACATTTTTTTACTTTTTGCAAATTCATTTGGAATAACAAAACAAAAACAAAAACAGCATAGCGAAAACTATACTCAACAACAAAACAACAAAATAATTCCTTGGGGAAACACCATCCCTGACCTCAAGCACTATTACAGAGCAATAGTGATAAAAACTGTATGGTATTGGTACAGAGATGAGCAATAGATCAATATAATCGAATTGAAGACCAAGAAATGTACCCACACATTTATGCTCACTTAATCTTTGATAAAGGAGCTAAAGACATCCAATGGAAAAAATATAACATTTTCAACAAATGGTGTTGGTTCAACTGGAGGTCAGCAAGTAGAAGAATGCAAATCAACCCATTCTAATTTCCCTTAAGTCCAAGTGGATCAAGCACCTCTATAGCAACCCAAATACACTCAAATTAATAGAAGAAAAAGTGGGGAAGATACATGAACTCTTGGACACTAGGCAAATTTTCCTGAACAAAACATGAATCGCTTATGCTCTAAACTCAAGAACTGACAAATGGGACCTCATAAAACTGCAAAGTTTCTGTAAGGCAAATGACATTGCTGTTAGGACAAAATAGCAACCAACATATTGTACAAATTAACTCTACCAATCCTACATCTTATAGAGATATCCAATATATACAAAGTACTCGAGAAGTTAAACTCCAGAGAGTCAAATAACCCTATAAAAATTTGGGTATGGAGGTAAACAAACAATTCTCAGCTGAGGAATATCGAATGGCTGATAAGTACCTAAAGAAATGCTCAACGTCCTTAGTCATCAGAAAAATACAAACCAAAACAACCCTGAGATTCTACCTCCAACCAATCAAAATGGCTTAGATCAAACTCTCAGGTGAGGAAAGATGCTGGTGAGGGTGTGAAGAAAGAGGAACACTGCTCCACTTTTGTTGGGAGTGCAAACTGGTACAATCACTCTGGAAATCAGTCTGGAGGTTCCTCAGAAAATTGGACATTGCACTACTGAGGACCCAGCTATACCACTCTTGGGCATATACACAAAAGATGCTCCAACATAAAACAATGGTATATGCTCCTCTATGTTCCTAGCATCCTTATTTATTATATCCAGAAGCTGGAATGAACCCAGATGCCCTTCAACAGAGGAATGGATACAGAAAATATGGTACATATATACATTGTAGTACTACTCAGCCAACGAAAACAATGATTTCAAGACATTCATAGGCAAATGGACTGAACTAGAAAATATTATCCTGAATGAGGTAACCCAATCACAGGAAAACACTCATGATATGTACTCGGTGACAAGTGGATATTAGCACAACAGCTCGAATAACCCAAGGTACAATACACTGACTCGATGAAGATCAAGAAGAAGGATGACCAAAATGTGGTTGCTTCGCTCCTTCTTAACAGGGGGAATAAAATTATTCATAGGAGGGAATATGAAGACAAAGTTTGGACCAGATACTGAAGGAATGGCCATTCAGAGCCTTCCCCACATTTCTCTCTCTCTCTCTCTCTCTCTCTCTCTCTCTCTCTCTCTCTCTCTCTCTCAATACACACACACACACACACACACACACACACACACACACACAGAGCCATCGAAACTAAATAAGGTTGATGAAGCTAAGAAGTACATGCTGACAGAAACCTGATATAGCTGTCTCCTAAGAGACACAGCCTGAGCATGCCAAATACAGAGGCAAATTCTAGCAGCAAACTACTGAACTGAGAACCCAGTTGGAGGAATTAAAGAAAGGATTGAAAGAGCTGAAGGGGCTTGTAACCCCATAAGAATAACAATTTCAAGCAACTAGAGCTCACACAGACTAAGCCCCTACACAAAGTTTATACCTGGACTGACCCATGGCTCCAACTGCATATATAGCAGAAGATGGCCTTGTTGGACACCAAAGGAAGCAGAAGACCTTGTTCCTGCCAAGGTTGGACCCCCTGTGTAAGGGAATGTCGGGGTTGGTGGTTGGGAAGGGGAGGTGGATGGGGGTACAAAAATGAAAGAAAAATGGACCCCATTATTTGAGAAAAAGGAAAAAAGTAAAAAAGAGGAAGAAAGAAAGAAAATAAAAATGAAAACACAATAGGTAGCCTGTGTACAGACTAGACGTGTCAAACTGGGAAAATATTTATGTGGGGAAGTGGAAGGCATTTCTTCAACAAAGGAAGCCAACTAAAGATTTTAAAATATAAGGTATTGTGATATAAGCCTAGAAAGAGTCCATGGAAGTTGCATTAAATATATTCCTCAGGAAGTAATAACCACTTCTGACATTGAGATACTAGTGGGGAGTTTTTTTTTAACTCATTTTTCTTAATTCCAATGCTTAACCAAATATACCTCATACACAATACTTAACATTATTTATGGCCCAGTAACTGCTAGGGCTTTTAATGTTGTTTTATAAAAATGTTCTAACAACCCTGACAGGAGATAACATGGTGTATTCAAGGTCACAGAACAAGCCCAACCATTAGACATTCATACTGTGTAAGATTACATTGCAGTTTAGACCCTCCATTGTCCTATAAGAATAAGAAATCCTCCATGTTTTAATGGTTCTCACATAATTGTCTCCTGTGCACAATAAATTTCTAATTACATTTAGATTAATATCTATGATCTTGTAAAAGGGTTTAATTTGCCTTGTGCTATCCTTGGTTACTGGCAGACTCCAAACTTGGAATGATGGAGTATATTTATATATAATATCTTAGTGAGAAGGGGTGCATGGAGGGAGGGAGGGAGGGTGGGAAAGAGGGAGAGAGAGAGAGAGAGAGAGAGAGAGAGAGAGAGAGAGAGAGAGAGAGAGAGAGAGAGATCCCTGTAGAGTTGGAAGTCAGTATTCCTGAGCATGTTATCTTATAGACTTCTAGAATGTTTTTAACAATTAGGTGATGTCTTTGGATCTTTGTTTTAGTTTTGTTTGTTTGTTTGATTGTTTGTTGTGTTTTTGTTTGTTTGTTTGATTTCCCACAGATTCTGGAACCAGGGTTTGTCCATGAGAAAAGACTGGGCTACATTTGACCATTTTGGCAGTTCAAATTTCAGTGCATTTCTATTTTTGTACACTATCTTATGAACTATGACAATTCTACACAGCCTATTTTGGAAAAGAGATGAAGATGTTAGTCAAAACCTCACTCACAGGCCTTCCTATATCTATTGTGATTATGTGCTAATTTCATAGACATTGATCACCTTTTAATGATCCATTGATTCATTTAGTTTGATGAAGAATATCTAGGTGTCATTAGTAGTATTTAACAAACAAGAGTTATGTGAGACCAAGGGGAGGGAGGACCCATCCTTTAACTTCCTATTTACTGGGACAAGGTTACCTGTTGAGAAGACCTTGAAGGTCTTGCAGACCTAAATCAGGCCTCGAAATGTATATAAGAAATACTCAAGTTAATAAAAAAAATAAAATTATATTATTAAAAAGAAGTTAAGATAAAAAAAAAAGAAAGGCCATAGCACAGCTACTGCTGTGACAATTTTATTGAAAATGATCATTCATTTTGTAATTTTATCAAAAACAGATTATAATGGCAAGTGCCAGGACCAATACAGTTATCCTTCACAGGAAACAATGACATTTGCAAGAACTACATGGATCACAAGACGAATATGTCAGAACAATTGCCCTGTTATGTTTTCATACTTACTTTACTACTAAGGGAACATATAGAGAAATACAAACAGTCATAATGCTTCAGCGCTTGAGGGATGCATGCCTTTCAGTATAGCTAGTTCAAGTACACTCTATATCTCTCCCTATCCTCTTCTCTTCTGATAATAGCTGAAATTTATCTGCTATACAACCCAGTGAATTAACTGTGTAAAATTCATACAATGGCATAATTCCATACATAAATAGATTTAATTGGATTTTACTAAGAAATATTCATTTAAAAAGTTTTCAATGCTATTATAACAATGACTCATGCAATTTTCTTCTGAACTGCACATACTCATGTAGTGCAAGTATTCATATACATACACATAAAATAAATAAATAAATAAATACATGAATGAATAAATAAATAACAAATGCATTCATTTTATTAAATTATTTTTAATGTGATATTAATAACCTAAAAGGAAGCAAAAAATTTGAAAATATTGACATAGGCAGTCATAAGTCCTGAGTTTTATAATTTGGAAATTAAAGGTACCTCTAAAGACATTACTAATTAAAGTGTGGAATAAGGAAAAATTACAAAATGTCTTAAATGTTTTTCTACCAAAGATGGTAAAAGATGTACTACATAAGAAAATAACAATAATGTATAAAATTAAGGAAGAAAACACCCAAGGCATCTAAGAAACAAGCATTCAAATAAGAAGTTCTGTGAGTGTTGCTGAATTTGTTAGATTTCTATTGCTCAGGAATCCTATGAACAGGAAGCTGATGCAGGCAGATCAGAGCCAAAAGTTATGCTCAGTCATACAGCAAATATCATTTGTTTCATTTTCTATTATGTTTATTATGTATGTGTACCTGGAGGGCAGGATACAACTTGAAGAAATCAGTTTGTTCCTGTAACCATATCTATGTGGGTCCTAGGTACCAAATTCTGGAAATCAGATTAAGCAAAAGGTACCCTTTCCTGCTGAACCATCTCCAGTTTAAGGACAGCCTGTGTTTCCATGAGACTCTTGTCTCAAAATTGTAAATGACAAAACAAAAGCAAATGACATGAGGAATTATCTCTTATAGTTTCAAATAAAAATTGGGAAACTCTCCAAACTAATGCAGAATATATCAAAATAAGGATAGGTCTCCACTGTATTGCATATATGAAATTCAATATACATCAAAAGATAGAAAAATATACAATAGAAATTTTATGAATTCAGAAGCTGTTACTTCATTTTTGGATTTTGTTGTGCTATATACATAATCATGCGATTTTGGAGAAGTTTGTGGGGTAATGTTAGTCTACAAGAGTGTTTACAGAATATAAGCTATTCTGAGAGTTCTGAATATAATGTTCAAATGTTAGAATAATATTTTGAAGTTTCAAAAAGAAATATTAGTCTGTTATAGTCATGTGTTTACTAGATTGAATTAAGATTCTGTGGTTCTAGTCAGTTAGAGCTAAGAAATCAGCTGTGATTGTGAAGAGACCAGCACCACTAGGTGAAATCTGGGAAGTATTTCCTCAGATCTCCCAGGGCCTAAACCACCATCATAAAAGTACACATACAGGGAATTGTGGCTCTAGCTACATATGTTGCAAAGGATTTCCTTATTTGGCATTGAGGTGAAAGGGAAAATTGGATGGGGGTTTGGTGGAGTGGAAACAGGGAAGGAAGACAATATTTAAATGTAAATAAACTAACCAATAAAATAAGTAAGTACAGGGAAATATAAGCAAACATGTAAAAGAAGTGAAGAGAATTGTTCAGGACCTGAACATCAGGTAGAACAGTTAAAGAAAAAAGAAAATAAGACAAAAGAATAGAATTTTGAAGTGCAAGCATCACCAAATTTATAAGAGATAGAAGAGAGACTCTCAGGTATAGAAGGCAAGATTGAAGGAAATAATGTGGAAGTCGAAACACATTAAATGTAAAAAGCTCCTGGAGTTTCCTGCATCCAAATCTAGTGGGGAAGAGAGCTGACCAACCAAGAGTGCAGACAACCTGAGACAACAGGACAGACCACCACCTCTGCACACCTCAGCTCACATCCCTGGTCCAAGGGGAAAATGTGCAGTGCCTCAGGACAAAGGCATATAGGAACAGACAGTGGCTGGTACCTGTGGTTCTGGTCTGTGCCCAGGACCGCACTGAACTGGCCAAACAGCTCCCTGCACCCAAATCCTGTGGGGGAGAGAACCGAACCCTCAGAAGTGTGGATACTCCTGAGAGTCAGAGGAGCATATCCTCTGCCCACTGTCCAGACCCAAAAGAGAATCACATAGAGCCAACTGTGCCCGCTGGGTGCAAGGACCTACACAAGTACTCAGAGGCCAAACCCTTTGATTCTTGCCCATGCCTAGAGCTGGAAGACAGTCTCCAGAATCATCACCACAGCTGAGAGCAGAAGTAAGACTCACTTTTCTGCTACCAAATGAACTGACTGGCATATTCAGAATACACAGAGGCAGAAGTCTTCTGGGTCAGGGCACTTCCTGTTTCTGGCTCTGCCTGGAAGTGAATTGATACCATCCCACAGTTCCCTGTCCCCAAATCCTGTGGGGGAAAAGAGCAGAACACCCAGGAATGCAGACATCCTGAGACCGCAGGACAGACTGCACCCTCTGCACACCTCTGCCCACATCCTTGGTCCAAGGGGAAACTGCACAGTGCCTCTGGACACAGGGATATAGGAACAGACAGCCATTGTTATCCGTCGTTCTGGTCTGTGCCCAGGACTGAACAGAACTGTCCAAAAAGCCCCTTGAAACCAAATCCTGTGGGGGAAAGAGCTGGACCCTCAGAAATGTGGATACTCCTGAGAAATCAGAGGAGACTATACTCTACCCACAGTCCAGACCGAAGAGGGAACCAAATAGTGCCAACTAGGCCTGCTGGGTGCAAGTACCTAAGAGCAATCAGGGACAGGGCCCTTTGATTCCTGCAGGTGCCTAGAGCTGGAAGAGAGTCTCCAGGAGCTCTGACACCACTGAAATCAGAACACCTGTTCTCAAGAAAAGCTGAGAGAAAATAGGAAAACAGTTCTACAGGAGTGCTGCCACAGAGGCCTACAACAGGGTCATGTCACACTCAGAAAGAGCAAGACAAGCAAACACCAGAGACAACCAAATGGCTAGAGGCAAGCACAGGAACCTAAGCAAGAGAAAACATGACTATTTGGCATCATCAGAGCCCAGTTCTCCTACCAAAGAAAATACAGGATATCAAAAAACACACCAGAAAAGCAAGATTTATATTTAAAATGACATTATTGATTATGATGGAAGACTTTAAGAAAGACATAAAGAACCCCTTAACGAAATTCAGGAAAACATAAGTAAACAAGTAGAACCCCTTAGGGAGGAAACACAAAAATCCATGAAAGAATTACAGGAAAACACAACCAAACAGGTGAATGAATTGAAAAATGGAAATAGAAACAATAAAGAAAGCACAAGGGGGGACAACCCTGCATATAGAAAACCTAAGGAAAAGACAAGGAGCCTTAGATACAAACATCATCAACAGAATATAAGAGATAGAAGAGAGAATCTCAGGGGCAGAAGGTACCATAGAAAATATCACCACAACTGTTAAAGATAATGCAAAATGTAAAAATCTCCTAGCCAAAACATACAGGAAATCCAGCACACAATGAGAAGATCAAATGTAAGGAAATTAGGGATAGAAGTAAGTGAATATTTCCAACTTAAAGGGGCAGTAAAAATATTCAACAAAATTATAGAAGAAATCTTCTGTAACCTAAAGAAAAAGTTTCCCATAATCATACAAGAAACCTACAGAACTCCAAATACATTGGACCAGAAGAGAAATTACTCCTGTCACATAATAGTTAAAATACGAAATACACAAAACAAAGAAAGAATATTAAAACAGTAAGGGAAAAAGTTCAAGTGACATAGAAAGGCAGACCTATAAGAATTACACCAGACTTCTCACCAGATACTATGAAAGCCAGAAAATCCTGGACAGATGTTATACAGACCCTAAGAGAATACAAATGCCAGCCCAGGTTACTATATCCAGCAAAACTCTCAATTAACGTAGATGGATAAAACAAGATATTACATAAAAAACAAATTTACACACTAACTTTTTTTTATTTGCAAAGATGCTAAAGCATTTTTTTATTAACTTGAGTATTTCTTATTTACATTTCGAGTGTTATTCCCTTTCCTGGTTTCCGGGCAAACATCCCCCTAATCCCTCCTCCTCCCCTTCTTTATGGGTGTTCCCCTCCCCATCCTCCCCCCATTGCTGCCCTCCCCACAACAATCACATTCACTGGGGGTTCAGTCTTAGCAGGACCAAGGGCTTCCCCTTCCACTGGTGATCTTACTAGATTATTCATTGCTACCTATGAGGTCAGAGTCCAGGGTCAGTCCATGTATAGTCTTTAGGTAGTGGCTTATTCCCCGGAAACTCTGGTTGCTGGGCATTGTTGTTCATAAGGGGTTTCGACCTCCTTCAAGCTCTTCAAGTTCTTTCTCTGATTCCTTCAACAGGGGTCCCGTTCTCAGTTCAGTGGTTTGCTGCTGGCATTCGCCTCTGTATTTGCTGTATTCTGGCTGTGTCACTCAGGAGAGATCTACATCTGGCTCCTGTCGGCCTGCACTTCTTTGCTTCATCCATCTTTTCTAATTGGATGGCTGTATATGTATCGGCCACACGGGGGGCAGGCTCTGAATGGGTGTTCCTTCAGTCTCTGTTTTAATCTTTGCCTCTCTCTTCCCTGCCAAGAGTATTCTTGTTCCCCTTTTAAAGAAGGAGTGAAGCATTCACATTTTGATCATCCGTCTTGAGTTTCATTTGTTCTAGGCATCTAGGGTAATTCAAGCATTTGGGCTAATAGCTACTTATCAACGAGTGCATACCATGTGTGTTTTTCTGTGATTGGGTTACCTCACTCAGGATGATATTTTCCAGTTCCAACCATTTGCCTACGAATTTCATAAAGTCATTGTTTTTGATAGCTGAGTAATATTCCATTGTGTAGATGTACCACATTTTCTGTATCCATTCCTCTGTTGAAGGCCATCTGGGTTCTTTCCAGCTTCTGGCTATTATAAATAAGGCTGCTATGAACATAGTGGAGCACGTGTCTTTTTTATATGTTGGGACATCTTATAGGTATATGCCCAAGAGAGGTATAGCTGGATCCTCAGGCAGTTCAATGTCCAATTTTCTGAGGAACCTCCAGACTGATTTCCAGAATGGTTTTACCAGTCTGCAATCCCACCAACAATGGAGGAGTGTTCCTCTTTCTCCGCATCCTCGCCAGCATTTGTTGTCACCTGAGTTTTTGATCTTAGCCATTCTCACTGGTGTGAGGTGAATTCTCAGGGTTGTTTTGATTTGCATTTCAAGAGGGCTACTTTTTAAAAATTAATTTTAATGCAACAACTGTGCTTAAGGAGTTTATTAGATGTAGAAGTTCTCTCATAGAACATTTGTGTTCATGTATGTATACTGTCGTATCATCTGTGAATAGTGATAGTTTGAATTCTTTCTCTATGATTAGTATCCTCTTGATCTCCTTTTATATATCTTATTGCTATAACTAGAAGTTTGCATACTATATTATTTAGATTCAGAGAGAACAGGAAGCTTTGTCTTACCTCTGGTTTTACTAGAACTGTTTTAAGCATCATTTCATTTAATTTGATATTGACTGTTGTTTTCTATATATTGTCTGTATTGGGGTTAATTTGCGTCTTCTGTACCTGATTTCTTTAAGACTTTTAACATGAAGTGGTATTAAATTTTGTCAAAGGCTTTTTTCAGCATCTAAAGAGATGATAGTGTAATTTTTTAATTCCAATTTATATATGATGAATCACTCTGATTGATTTTCACATACTAAACCGTCCTTACATCACTGGCAACAAGGATACTTGATCATGGTGGCTGATATTTTTGACACATTCTTGCATTCAATTTTCAAGTATTTTACTGAATATTTTTGTATCACTGTTCATGAGAGAAATGGTTCAGATATTTCCTCACACCAGTGAGAATGGCTAAGATCAAAAACTCAGGTGACAGCAAATGCTGGAGAGGATGCGGAGAAAGAGGAACACTCCTCAATTGTTGGTGGGATTCCAGACTGCTACAACCATCTGGAAATAAGTCTGGAGATTCCTCAGAAAATTGGACATTGAACTGCCTGAGGATCCAGCTATACCTCTCTTGGGCATATACCCATAAGATGCCCCAACATATAAAAAAGACACGTGCTCCACTATGTTCATAGCAGCCTTATTTATAATAGCCAGAAGCTGGAAAGAACCCAGATGCCCTTCAACAGAGGAATGGATACAGAAAATGTGGTACATCTACACAATGGAGTATTACTCAGCTATCAAAAACAGTGACTTTATGAAATTCGTAGGCAAATGGTTGGAACTGGAAAATATCATCCTGAGTGAGGTAACCCAATCACAGAAAAACACACATGGTATGCACTCGTTGATAAGTAGCTATTAGCCCAAATGCTTGAATTACCCTAGATGCCTAGAACAAATGAAACTCAAGACGGATGATCAAAATGTGAATGCTTCACTCCTTCTTTAAAAGGGGAACAAGAATACTCTTGGCAGGGAAGAGAGAGGCAAAGATTAAAACAGAGACTGAAGGAACACCCATTCAGAGCCTGCCCCCCATGTGGCCCATACATATACAGCCATCCAATTAGAAAAGATGGATGAAGCAAAGAAGTGCAGGCCGACAGGAGCCGGATGTAGATCTCTCCTGAGTGACACAGCCAGAATACAGCAAATACAGAGGCGAATGCCAGCAGCAAACCACTGAACTGAGAACGGGATCCCTGTTGAAGGAATCAGAGAAAGAACTTGAAGAGCTTGAAGGAGGTCGAAACCCCTTATGAACAACAATGCCCAGCAACCAGAGCTTCCGGGGAATAAGCCACTACCTAAAGACTATACATGGACTGACCCTGGACTCTGACCTCATAGGTAGCAATGAATAATCTAGTAAGATGACCAGTGGAAGGGGAAGGTCCTGCTAAGACTGAACCCCCAGTGAATGTGATTGTTGTGGGGAGGGCGTCAATGGGGGGAGGATGGGGAGGGGAACAGCCATAAAGAAGGGGAGGGGGAGGGATTGGGGGATGTTTGCCCGGAAACCGGGAAAGGGAATAACACTCGAAATGTAAATAAGAAACACTCAGGTTAATAATAATAATAAAAAGTAGCCCTCTTTTATATAAACATTAAATAGGCTGTGAAAGAATTTTTATAACAACACATATTACAGCAGTCATATATAATTTAAAATATCTTACTGTAATTCAAGCAAAACAAGTTAAGTACTTGTATGACAAGAACCTCAAGTCTCTGACAAAGGAAATTGAAGAAGATATTACAAGACGGAAAGATATCCATTAACATAGTAAAACTGGTCTTTATACCACAATCAATATACAGATTCAATGCAATTGCCATTAAAATCCCAACACAAGTCTTTACCAATTTTGAAGAGCAATTCTCAACTTCATGTGGAAAAATGAAGAAAAAAAAAATAAACAACTGAGGAGTGCTAAAAGAATCCGGTACAATAAAGAACTTTTGGAGATATCATCATCTCTAATTTCAAGCTACTGATTACAGAAAAATAGTAATAAAAACTGTATGTTTTGTTAATAACAATTTAACTGTAAATAAGAAATAACCAATTTAATAAAGATGGAGAAAAATAAATAAATAAAATATCAAAAAACTGTATGTTTTGGCATTATAAATGAAGAAGGTGTTCAAAGTAATATTATTGTAGTTTCTGAAAAAACTCCTACGTAGTAATGGATACTTGATTTTTGACAAAGAGCTAAATACAATGGAAGAAAGAAATTATCTCTAACAAATGATACTGGTTTAACTGGGTGTCTATATGTAGAAAAATGCAAACATCTGTATTTATTATACAAAATACCCAAGTCAAAGAAGATCAAAGATCTCAAAATAAAACTGGATATACTAAGTCTAACAGAATACAAAATGAAGAACTGTTTTGGACACATTGACATAGGAAACAATTTCTGTAATAGAAAACCAATATGTCAGGCATTAAGACCAACAATTAATAAAATGGATCTCATAAAACTGAAAAGCTTCTGAAAGGCAAAGGACACCATCAATAAGACAAAATTACATTCTTCAGAAAGGATAAAAAATGATTGCCACCAATCCTAGATCCAACAGAGGAGTAATTCCCAAAATATATAAATAACTTAAGAAACTAAACACCAGCCAATCAAATGATCCAATTGTAAAATAACGTACAAAGTTAAAAAAAAAAAAAGAAACAGACAAAACAACTATCAACACAGATATCTCTAATGACTCAATACCATTTAAAGAATTGTTCAAATTCCTTAGTCACTGGGGAAAGGCAAATTATAATTTCCCTAAAATATTATTTCACACCATTCAAAATGGCAAAACACTCAAGCAACTATATATGTTGCCTAGGATATCGAATAAGGGTACAGTCCATCATTGTCTTTGGGAGTGCAACATGAATAAAACTTTTGTAAATTAATTTGTCACGTCCCCAGAAATTTTGGGATTGTTCTGCCTTAAGACACAGCTACACCACTCCAGGCAATGTACATAAAAGTTTCTCTACCATTCCAGAGGATGCCTACTCAACCATGTTCATAGCACTTTTATTCATAAAAACCAGTATCTGAAAACAACCTAGATGTTCCTCATCTAGGGACAAAGAAAATGTGGTACATTTACATGTGTAATACTATCCATCAGTTAAAAACACAGACGTCATGAAAAATGCAGACAAATAGATAGAACTAAAAATTATCATCATGAGTGAGGAAACCCAGACTCTGAAACACTCAGTATATATTCATAAGAGGATATTAGCCATAAAATTCTGCATAAGTACACTACAATCCACAGACCCAAAGACGTCAAGTAAAAAGGAAGTATCAAAGGAGGATGTTTGAATCTCACTGAGAAGGGGAAATAAAATAGACATCAAATATGTAAGGAGTGAGGGGACTGGATTAGAAGTAGGTTACAAAGGAGACCAGAGAGTGGAAATGAGGTTTGAAAGAGCTGTGGGGGTGCAAAAGGCACCATAGGACTTGACAATAGAACAGAAAAGAGTGGGAGGAGGATCTCTATGATGAGCCAGACACCTGGAATGGGGGAGGCTTCCAGAAGTCTTGGGATTTGACACTATCTGAAATTCCTAGTAGCTAGGTGTACAGAGACTAACATGGCTTTATCCTGTAGCCAGGCAGGGCTACCATTGGATAGAAGAGGATATCAACCATCCACAAAACTTTCTACCAAAAATTTGTTCTGCCTTTATAATATGCAGGGATAAACACAGAACAAAGCTGAAGGAATGGCCGACTAATAATTGACTCAACTTGAATCCCATCCTATGGGAGAGAGACAACCCCAACACTATTGATGATACTATGCCATTGTTGGAAGCAGGAGTCTGGCATAACTGTTTTCTGAGAGTCTTCATCCAATAGCTTAAAGAATTATATGCAGAGACTGATAGCCAAACATTTGAGGGAGACCAGGGAGTCTTGTGCAAGAGTAGGGGAAGGGAAAAGGGAGACAGTGTAATCAAGGACACCAGAAGAAGACAGAAAGAATCAAGATTCAACTACTGGTGACAGGCTGCCCTGAGCTGAACCTGTCCACAGCTTGCTGCACCCAAATCCCATGAAGGAGAGAGCTGGACTCTCAGAAATGTGGACAATCCTGAGAGCTCAGAGGAAACAATTACTTCTGGACACATTTATGACCCAAGAGGAACCTTCCTGGTCCCCTGTGTGCCCTCTGGGAATTGGGATCTAGGAGCAGTGAGGGTCAGAACACTGTGGGTTTTTGCCTGTGTCCAGAGCTAAAAGCCAATCACCATGAGCACCTACACACATGAGAGCAGAGGTAAGACCAACTTTTTTATGCTAAGCAACCCACCTTTAGGCTTCAGGTCACACAAATGAAGAAGCAGCACTCTGTTCCCAGATCTGGCTGAAAGAAAACAGGTCTACAGTAGTGCTGACACACAGGCCTACAGGAGGGTCAATCCACTGTCAGAGACAGAAAAACAAGCTAACACCAGAAACAATCTGATATAGAGAGGGAAACACAGGAATCTAAGTAAGAGAAACCAAGGCTACTTGGCATCGTCGGAGCCCAGTATTCCCAAAAAAATCAAATACTGCATATTCCAGTACACCAGAAAAGACAGATTTGGATTTGATGATGATAGAGGAATTCAGGAATGACATAAATAACTCCCTTAACGAAATGCAGGACAACACAGGTAAACAAGTAGAAGTCCTTAAAGAAGAAACATAAGAATCCCTTTAAGAATTGCAGGAAAACAAAACCAAACATGTGAAGGAATTGTACAAAACAATCAAGAATGTAAAAATAGAGATAGAAACAATAAACAAATCACAAAGAGATAAAACCCTGAAGATAGAAAACCTAGGAAAGAGATCAGGAGTCATCAATAGAAGCATCACCAAGAGAATACAAGCAATAGAAGAGAGAACCTCAGAGGCAGAAGATACAACTAAAGACATCAAGACAATTATCAAAGATAATTTAAGATGAAAAGTGCTCCTAACACAAAACATCCATAAACATGCAAGAAGCCTACAGAATTCCAAAGACATTGGAACAGAAAAGAAAGTACTCCAGTCACATAGTAGTCAAAACACCAAGTATACAAAACAAAGAAATAATATTTAAAGTATTAAGGAAAAAGGTTAAGAAACATATAAAGGCAGACCTATCAGAATTACACCAGACTTCTCACCACAGACTCTGAGAGCCGATAGATCCTGGGCAGACGTCATATAAACCCTAAGAGAGAACAAATGCCAGTTCAGGCTACTAAATGCATGAAAACTCTCAAATAACATAGATGGATTAAACCAAGATATTCCTTGACAAAACTGAATTTATATAATATCTTTATAGAAATTTAGCCCTACAAAGGATAATAGATGGAAAACTGCAAAACAAGGAGAGAAACTATACCCTAGAAAAAGCAAGAAAGTAATCTCCTTGCAATGAAACCAAAAGAAGAGAGGCACACAAACATAATTACAGCTGTAAAAACCAAAATAAGAGGAAACAGCAATCACTGTTCCTTAATATCTCTTGACATCAGTAGACTCAATTACCCAATGAAAAGACTTAGACTAACAGACTGGATACAAAAAGAGGAGCCAGCATTTTCTCGCATACAGGAAACACAATTCAGAGGCAAAGTCAGGCACTACTTCAGAGTAAAAGGCTAGAAAACAACTTCATGAGCAAATGGTCTGAGGAAAGAAGCTGAATTGACCATTCTCTTATCAAAGAAAATGGACTTGCAACCAAAAGTTAACCAAAAAGATAAGGAAGCATACTTCATATTCCTCAAAGGAAAAATCCACCAAGATGAACCCTCAATCCCAAATATCTATGCTCCAAATTCAGGAGCACCTACTTTTGTAAAAAACAAAACAAAACAAAAAATCCTTAGTAAAATTCAAAGTACACATTATACCTCACACACTAATAGGAAATTTCAATAACTCACTCTCACAAATGGGCAGATAATGGAAACAGAAATTAAATAGAGAATTAGAGAAACTAACAGAAGTTTTAAGCCAAATGGATTTAACAGATAATTATAGAACATTTCATCCTAAAACAAAAGAATATACCTTCTTTTGTGAAATGACACCCTTCACAACATTCCCAAATAATATAAAATACCTCAGTGTGACTTTAACCAAGCAAGTGAAAGATATGTGTGACAAGAACTTCAAGTCTCTGGAGAAGAAATTGAAGAAGATCTAAGAAAATGGAAAGACCTCCCATGCTCATGGATTTTCAGGATTAATACAGTAAAAATGACCATTTTGGCAAAAGCAATCTACAAGTTCAATGCAATCTCCATCAAAATTCCAACCTGATTCTTCATAGAATTTGAAAGAATAATTTGCAAATTCATTTAAAATAACAAAGAACCCAGGATAGTGAAAAACATACTCAACAACAAAAGAAATTCTTAGGGAACCACCATCCCTGATCTCAAGCACTATTGCCGAGCAATAGTGATAAAAAGTGTATGGTATTGGTACAGAGACAGGTAACTAGATCAGTGGAATGGAATTAAAGACTCAAAAATAAACCCCCAAACTTATGGTCACTTGATATTTGATAAAGGTGTTAAAACCATCCAAGGAAAAAAAATAGCATTTTCAACAGATGGTGCAGGTTCAACTGCCGGTAACCATGCAGAAGAATTCAAATTGACCCATTCTTGTTGCCTTATAAAAAAGGTAAGTCTAAGTGTATCAAAGACCTCCACATCAAACCAGATATACTCAAACTAAAAGAAGAAAAACTGGGTAAGAGCCTTGAACAAATGGGCACTGGGGAAATTTTCCTGAACAAAATAACAATATGCTCTAAGATCAAGAATCCACAAGTGGGACCTCATAAAACTGCAAAGCTTCTGTAAGGCAAAGGACAATGTCAATATGACAAAATGGCAACCAACCCATTGGGAAAAGATCTTTACCAATCCTACATCTGATAGAGGGCTAATATCCAAAATATACAAAGAACTCAAGAAGTTAGACTCAAGAGAGCTAAATAACATTATTAAAAATGGGGTACAGAGCTAAAAAATAATTCTCAGCTGAGGAATATTGAATGGCTGAGAACTACTTAAAGAAATGTTCAACATCCTTAGTCATCAGGGAAATGCATATCTAAACAATCCTGAAATTCCACCTTATACCAGTCAAGAATAACTAAGATCAAAAATTTTGGTGACAGCAGATGCTCTCGTGGATGTAGAGAGAGAATACTTCTCCATTTTTGGTTGAATTGCAAACTTATACAACCATTCTGGAAATCAGTCTGGAGGTTCCTCTGAAAATTGGACATTGCATTACCTGAGGACCCAGCTGTACTACTCCTGTTCATATATCCAAAAGTTGCTCCAACATACAATGAAGACACATATTCCACTATGCTCATAGTAGCCTTATTTATATTAGCCAGAATCTGAAAAGAACCCTGATTCCCTTCAACAGAGTAATGGATACAGAAAATGTGGTACATCTATACAATGGAATACTACTCTGCTATCAAATACAATGACTTCGGAAAATTCATAGGCAAATGTATGGATTTAGAAAATATCCTCCTGAGTGAGTTTATTCAATCACAGAAAAATTCACAAGGTATGTACTCACTGATAAGTGGATATTAGCCTAAAAGCTTGAATTTTCCAAGATACAATCCACAGACCACATGAAACTCAAGAAGGAAGACCAAAGTGGGGATGCTTCAGTCCTTCTTATAAGGGGGAACAAAAATATTCATAGCAGAGGATATGGAGACAAAGTTAATGGTTTTACTTCTGAAATATATTATGGCCAGAGTTATTTGGAATCTTATTTTACTAGTATTTTTTATTTCCTAGATGGATAAGAATGTTGGATATGTCTATGTTTTTTTATATGCCATTTTATTTATCTGCTTACTTCTGCATTAATTGACTTGAAATTTTAAGAGTTATTTTATTTTATTTTATTTTATTTTTTTTTATTATCTTGAGTATTTCTTATATACATTTCAAGTGTTATTCCCTTTCCCGGTTTCCGGACAGACATCACCCTCCCCCCTCCCCTTCCTTGTGGGTGTTCCCCTCCCAAACCTCCCCCCATTGCCACCCACCCCGCATAGTCTAGTTCACTGGGGGTTCAGTCTTAGCAGGACCCAGGGCTTCCCCTTCCACTGGTGCTCTTACTAGGATATTCATTGCTACCTATGGGGACAGAGTCCAGGGTCAGTCCATGTATAGTCTTTAGGTAGTGGCTTAGTCCCTGGAAGCTCTGGTTGCTTGACATTGTTGTACTTTTGGGGTCTCGAGCACCTTCAAGCTCTTCCAGTTCTTTCTCTGATTCCTTCAACGGGGGACCTATTCTCAGTTCAGTGGTTTGCTGCTGGCATTCGCCTCTGTATTTGCTGTATTCTGGCTGTGTCTCTCAGGAGCGATCTACATCCGGCTCCTGTCGGTCTGCACTTCTTTGCTTCATCCATCTTGTCTAATTGGGGGGCTGTATATGTATGGGCCACCTGTGGGGCAGGCTCTGAATGGGTGTTCCTTCAGTCTCTGTTTTAATCTTTGCCTCTCCCTTCCCTGCCAAGGGTATTCTTTTTCCTCATTTAAAGAAGGAGTGAAGCATTCACATTTTGATCATCCGTCTTGAGTTTCCTTTGTTCTAGGGATCTAGGGTAATTCAAGCATTTGGGCTAATAGCCACTTATCAATGAGTGCATACCATGTATGTCTTTCTGTGAGTGGGTTAGCTCACTCAGGATGATATTTTCCAGTTCCAACCATTAGCCTACGAATTTCATAAACTCGTTGTTTTTGATAGCTGAGTAATATTCCATTGTGTAGATGTACCACATTTTCTGTATCCATTCCTCTGTTGAAGGGCATCTGGGTTCTTTCCAGTTTCTGGCTATTATAAATAAGGCTGCGATGAACATAGTGGAGCACGTGTCTCTTTTATATGTTGAGGCATCTTTTGGGTATATGCCCAAGAGAGGTATGGCTGTATCCTCTGGCAGTTCAATGTCCAATTTTCTGAGGAACCTCCAGACTGATTTCCAGAATGGTTTTACCAGTCTGCAATCCCACCAACAATGGAGGAGTGTTCCTCTTTCTCCACATCCTCGCCAGCATCTGCTGTCACCTGAGTTTTTGATCTTAGCCATTCTCACTGGTGTGAGGTGAAATCTCAGGGTTGTTTTGATTTGCATTTCCCTTATGACTAAAGATGTTGAACATTTCTTTAGGTGTTTCTCAGCCATTCGGCATTCCTCAGCTGTGAATTCTTTGTTCAGCTCTGAACCCCATTTTTTAATAGGGTTATTTGTTTCCCTGCGGTCTAACTTCTTGAGTTCTTTGTATATTTTGGATATAAGGCCTCTATCTGTTATAGGATTGGTAAAGATCTTTTCCCAATCTGTTGGTTGTCGTTTTGTCCTAACCACAGTGTCCTTTGCCTTACAGAAGCTTTGCAGTTTTATGAGATCCCATTTGTCGATTCTTGATCTTAGAGCATAAGCCATTGGTGTTTTGTTCAGGAAATTTTTTCCAGTGCCCATGTGTTCCAGATGCTTCCCTAGTTTTTCTTCTATTAGTTTGAGTGTGTCTGGTTTGATGTGGAGGTCCTTGATCCACTTGGACTTAAGCTTTGTACAGGGTGATAAGCATGGATCGATCTGCATTCTTCTACATGTTGCCCTCCAGTTGAACCAGCACCATTTGCGGAAAATGCTATCTTTTTTCCACTGGATGGTTTTGGCTCCTTTGTCAAAAATCAAGTGACCATAGGTGTGTGGGTTCATTTCTGGGTCTTCAATTCTATTCCATTGGTCTATCTGTCTGTCTCTGTACCAATACCATGCAGTTTTTATCACTATTGCTCTGTAATACTGCTTGAGTTCAGGGATAGTGATTCCCCCTGAAGTCCTCTTATTGTTGAGGATAGCTTTAGCTATCCTGGGTTTTTTGTTATTCCAGATGAATTTGCAAATTGTTCTGTCTAACTCTTTGAAGAATTGGATTGGTATTTTGATGGGGATTGCATTGAATCTGTAGATTGCTTTTGGTAAAATGGCCATTTTTACTATATTAATCCTGCCAATCCATGAGCATGGGAGATCTTTCCGTCTTCTGAGGTCTTCTTCAATTTCTTTCTTCCGTGTCTTGAAGTTCTTATTGTACAGATCTTTTACTTGCTTGGTTAAAGTCACACCGAGGTACTTTATATTATTTGGGTCTATTATGAAGGGTGTCATTTCCCTAATTTCTTTCTCGGCTTGTTTCTCTTTTGTATAGAGGAAGGCAACTGATTTATTTGAGTTAATTTTATACCCAGCCACTTTGCTGAAGTTGTTTATCAGCTTTAGTAGTTCTCTGGTGGAACTTTTGGGATCACTTAAATATACTATCATGTCGTCTGCAAATAGTGATATTTTGACTTCTTCTTTTCCGATCTGTATCCCCTTGATCTCCTTTTGTTGTCTGATTGCTATGGCTAGAACTTCAAGAACTATATTGAATAAGTAGGGAGAGAGTGGGCAGCCTTGTCTAGTCCCTGATTTTAGTGGGATTGCTTCAAGTTTCTCTCCATTTAGTTTAATGTTAGCAACTGGTTTGCTGTATATGGCTTTTACTATGTTTAGGTATGGGCCTTGAATACCTATTCTTTCCAGGACTTTTATCATGAAGTGGTGTTGAATTTTGTCAAATGCTTTCTCAGCATCTAATGAAATGATCATGTGGTTCTGTTCTTTCAGTTTGTTTATATGATGGATCACGTTGATGGTTTTCCTTATATTAAACCATCCCTGCATGCCTGGGATGAAGCCTACTTGATCATGGTGGATGATTGTTTTGATGTGCTCTTGAATTCGGTTTGCCAGAATTTTATTGAGTATTTTTGCGTCGATATTCATAAGGGAAATTGGTCTGAAGTTCTCTTTCTTTGTTGGGTCTTTGTGTGGTTTAGGTATAAGAGTAATTGTGGCTTCATAGAAGGAATTCGGTAGGGCTCCATCTGTTTCAATTTTGTGGAATAGTTTGGATAATATTGGTATAAGGTCTTCTATGAAGGTTTGATAGAATTCTGCACTAAACCCGTCTGGACCTGGGCTCTTTTTGGTTGGGAGACCTTTAATGACTGCTTCTATTTCCTTAGGAGTTATGGGGTTGTTTAACTGGTTTATCTGTTCCTGATTTAACTTCGATACCTGGTATCTGTCTAGGAAATTGTCCATTTCCTGAAGATTTTCAAGTTTTGTTGAATATAGGTTTTTATAGTAAGATCTGATGATTTTTTGAATTTCCTCTGAATCTGTAGTTATGTCTCCCTTTTCATTTCTGATTTTGTTAATTTGGACGCACTCTCGGTGTCCTCTCGTTAGTCTGGCTAAGGGTTTATCTATCTTGTTGATTTTCTCAAAGAACCAACTTTTGGTTCTGTTGATTCTTTCTATGGTCCTTTTTGTTTCTACTTGGTTGATTATTGCTCTGAGTTTGATTATTTCCTGCCTTCTACTCCTCCTGGGTGTATTTGC
Organism: Rattus norvegicus; assembly: GCF_021556685.1. Lineage (NCBI taxonomy): Eukaryota > Metazoa > Chordata > Mammalia > Rodentia > Muridae > Rattus > Rattus norvegicus. The sequence goes on from NC_141545.1 coordinate 1,600,975, forward strand.
TTCTTTTTGTTCTAGAGCTTTTAGGTGTGCTGTCAAGCTGCTGACATATGCTCTTTCCTGTTTCTTTCTGCAGGCACTCAGCGCTATGAGTTTTCCTCTTAGCACAGCTTTCATTGTGTCCCATAAGTTTGGGTAGGTTGTACCTTCATTTTCATTAAATTCTAAAAAGTTTTTAATTTCTTTCTTTATTTCTTCCTTGACCAGGTTATCATTGAGTAGAGCATTGTTCAATTTCCACGTATATGTGGGCATTCTTCCCTTACTGTTATTGAAGACCAGTTTTAGGCCGTGGTGGTCCGATAGCACGCATGGGATTATTTCTATCTTTCTGTACCTGTTGAGGCCCGTTTTTTGACCAATTATATGGTCAATTTTGGAGAAAGTACCATGAGGAGCTGAGAAGAAGGTATATCCTTTTGCTTTAGGATAGAATGTTCTATAAATATCCGTTAAGTCCATTTGGCTCATGACTTCTCTTAGTCTGTCTACATCTCTGTTTAATTTCTGTTTCCATGATCTGTCCATTGATGAGAGTGGGGTGTTGAAATCTCCCACTATTATTGTGTGAGGTGCAATGTGTGTTTTGAGCTTTAGTAAGGTTTCTTTTACATATGTAGGTGCCCTTGTATTTGGGGCATAGATATTTAGGATTGAGAGTTCATCTTGGTGGATTTTTCCTTTGATGAATATGAAGTGTCCTTCCTTATCTTTTTTGATGACTTTTAGTTGGAAATTGATTTTATTTGATATTAGAATGGCTACTCCAGCTTGCTTCTTCTGACCATTTGCTTGGAAAGTTGTTTTCCAGCCTTTCACTCTGAGGTAGTGTCTGTCTTTGTCTCTGAGGTGTGTTTCCTGTAGGCAGCAGAATGCAGGGTCCTCGTTGCGTATCCAGTTTGTTAATCTATGTCTTTTTATTGGGGAGTTGAGGCCATTGATATTGAGAGATATTAAGGAATAGTGATTATTGCTTCCCGTTATATTCATATTTGGAAGTGAGGTTAAGTTTGTGTGCTTTCATTCTCTTTGTTTTGTTGCCAAGATGATTAGTTTCTTGCTTCTAGGGTATAGCTTGCCTCCTTATGTTGGGCTTTACCCTTTATTATCCTTTGTAGTGCTGGACTTGTAGAAAGATATTGTGTAAATTTGGTTTTGTCATGGAATATCTTGGTTTCTCCATCTATGTTAATTGAGAGTTTTGCAGGATACAGTAACCTGGGCTGGCATTTGTGTTCTCTTAGGGTCTGTATGACATCAGTCCAGGATCTTCTGGCCTTCATAGTTTCTGGCGAAAAGTCTGGTGTGATTCTGATAGGTCTGCCTTTATATGTTACTTGACCTTTTTCCCTTACTGCTTTTAATATTCTTTCTTTATTTTGTGCGTTTGGTGTTTTGACAATTATGTGACGGGAGGTGTTTCTTTTCTGGTCCAATCTATTTGGAGTTCTGTAGGCTTCTTGTATGTCTATGGGTATCTCTTTTTTTAGGTTAGGGAAGTTTTCTTCTATGATTTTGTTGAAGATATTTACTGGTCCTTTGAGCTGGGAATCTTCACTCTCTACTATACCTATTATGCTTAGGTTTGATCTTCTCATTGAGTCCTGGATTTCCTGTATGTTTTGGACCAGTAGCTTTTTCCGCTTTACATTATCTTTGACAGTTGAGTCAATGATTTCTATGGAATCTTCTGCTCCCGAGATTCTCTCTTCCATCTCTTGAATTCTGTTGGTGAAGCTTGTATCTACAGCTCCTTGTCTTTTCTTTTGATTTTCTATGTCCAGGGTTGTTTCCATGTGTTCTTTCTTGATTGCTTCTATTTCCATTTTTAATTCCTTCAACTGTTTGATTGTGTTTTCCTGGAATTCTTTCAGGGATTTTTGCGATTCCTCTCTGTAGGCTTCTACTTGTTCTCTAAGGGAGTTCTTTATGTCTTTCTTGAAGTCCTCCAGCATCATGATCAAATATGATTTTGAAACTAGGTCTTGCTTTTCTGGTGTGTTTGGATATTCCGTGTTTGCTTTGGTGGGAGAATTGGGCTCCGATGATGCCATGTAGTCTTGGTTTCTGTTGCTTGGGTTCCTGCGCTTGCCTCTCGCCATCAGATTATCTCTAGTGTTACTTTGTTCTGCTATTTCTGACAGTGGCTAGACTGTCCTATAACCTGTGTGTCAGGAGTGCTGTAGACCTGTTTTCCTGTTTTCTTTCAGCCAGTTATGGGGACAGAGTGTTCTGCTTTCGGGCGTGTAGTTTTTCCTCTCTACAGGTCTTCAGCTGTTCCTGTGGGCCTGTGTCTTGAGTTCACCAGGCAGGTTTCTTGCAGGGGAAAAGTTGGTCCTACCTGTGGTTCCAAGGCTCAAGTTTGCTCGTGGGGTACTGCCTAAGTCCTCTCCGCTGTGGCAGCAACCGGGAAAATCTGTGCCGCTCCTTCCGGGAGCCTCCGTGCACCAGGGTTTCAGATGACGTTTGGTGTTTTCCTCTGGCGCCTGGATGTGCACAGAGTGCAGTCTCTTCTGGTTTCCCAGGCGTGTCCGCCTGTCTGAAAGTTCAGCTCTCCCTCCCACGGGATTTGGGTGCAGAGAACTGTTTGTCCGGTCTGTTTCCTTCAGGTTCCGGCAGTGTCTCAGGCGCAGGGGTCCTGCTGCTCCCGGGCCCTCCCATATGGGAACCCAGAGGCCTTATACAGTTGCCTCTTGGGCCAGGGATGTGGGCAGGGGTGGGCAGTGTTGGTGGTCTCCTCCGCTCTGCAGCCTCAGGAGTGCCCACCTGATCAGGCGGTGAGGTCTCTCTCCCGCGGGGTTTGGGAGCAGGGAGCTGCTGCGGTCCGGGATCCGCCGGTGTGGGACTTCAAGAGTTATTTTTTAATTGTTCTTATATCCTATACAGAACACCTCTGTATATCATATATTTGGTAAAAGTCTTTCCAGTTATTAGTTTTCTCTATACTCTGCTGAAAGGTTTCTTTGAGTATAGAAAGTTCTTCCAAAAAAAAAAAAGTCCTACCAACCTCATTTGTCTATTCTTGCTATTTTTTTTAACTTCTGGAATTGTTTTCAGAAATCCCACCTCTGATTGATATAGAAGTATATTTTTAGTTTTCTTCTAGCACTTTCAAGGAAGTTGGTCTTACAGCAATTTCTTTGACCCATTTTGTTTAGATTTTGTATATGGTAAAAACAATGAATCTAATTCAATCTTCTTTGCTTTCTTCTCTTTTTATTGAATATTTTTGATTTACATTTTAAAAGTTATTCCTTTTCCTGATTTCCCATCCGTAAGCCACCTATCCCATTCACCTCCCCCTTCTTCTATAAGGCCGTTGCCCCTCTCCAACAACCCCCTGTTCCTGCCTCCCTGCCCTGACATTCCCTTCATTCATTCTTTTATATTTGAATAGCCAGTTTTCTCACACTGTTGAAAAGGTTGTATTTTCCTTAAATAATGTGTTTGGTACCTTCATTGAAAGTTAAACAAAAATTGCTATAAGGGCCCTGTATTCTGCCTTACATCTGATTGTGTGCTAGTTTTGCTTTGCTCTGGTTTTACTAGAATTTCAAGTCATCAGCAACTGTAGTATCCCTAACATCACACTTACTGATCACAAGGCTTTGGCTGTTTGGATCTTCTGGCTTGTTTGGGTCTGGGGGACTACAATCAAACCCTTCTCACTTTCTACGGAGAGGTAACTTAAAGTGCATCCCTTTATCTGCCTTAAGACTTCACCTCCTTACAGGGAAATATCTCATGAGATATCCCATTTTGTTTAGGAAAAGTAAATGTATAATTTTTCCTTACGTATAAAATTAATTTCTATGATAGATAACATCTCCACATATGTTCAAAGTTTCTATATTTAATGGAGATCAAAATGGAACACCTTTTTTTTTAATCACTCTAAAGTCTTTACTACTGGCCATTTTTGGTAGTTTCCTGAGTGATTCTCATAAAATGGAGAGAGAGGATTAAAAAAAATGTGAGGTCCATAGGAAAATGGTTCTGTTTTAAACAGGATGATGAAAGATGCTAGTAAGTAAAGGCTGAGATTCGTGGTTGATGTGATTCTGGGGAAAAATGTATCAGACATTGTTTTCTTTAAGTGATTCACCACACACGATGACATTTTTTTTCCAAGACACTTAAATGTAATTTCGTATTGAACATGTGGAACCTGATGGATTAAAATGTTGCACGTGGTTTTACCATAGAAACACCTTCATTCACTTTTTTTGCTTTTGACAAATGTAGTCATTAAAGAAAATCAAAACCGGAGCATTGCTGTGTTTATCCTGTTTTCCATAGAAATGGTTAAATGGAGAGAATTTGGTGGTCAATGAAGTAGCTTAGAACAGTAAATACTTTCAATTCCCAGTGCTTTGGAGGTGGAGAAGTAGCAAGATGTACATTTGTTTCCCTCAAAGATTCTGAAGCAGTTCACGTCTGGGGCTCAATAGGACACTTACAAAGATTTCTAACATTAGATTGGGATTGATTGAGGCAATGTGGAAATAAAAGTTTTCAGACAGGCATGACCAGAAGCACAACATTTTTTTAAATTGGATATTTATTTATTCACATTTCAAATGTTATCCACTGTGCCAGTTTCCCCTCTGGAAACACCATATCCCATCCTCCCTCCCCCTGGTGCTCGCACACACATAAAGCACTCCCACCTCCTTGCCATGGAATTCCTCGACACTGGAATATCGATCCTTCATAGAAACAAAGATCTCTCCGTCCATTGATGTCCAACAAAGCCATCCTTTGCTACATATGTGGCTGGACCCATGGGTCTCTCCATGTGTAATCTCTGGTTGGTGGCTTAGTCCTTGGGAAGTCTGATTGTTTGATATTGTTGTTATTCCTGTGGGATTGCAAACCCCTTCAGCTCCTTCGGTTTTTTAACTCTTCCATTGGTAACCCAGTGTTCAATCCAATGGTTGTCTCTGAGCATCTACCTCCGTATTTGACAGGTTCTGGAAAAGCCTCTCAAGAGACAGCTTTATCAGGCTCCTGAGTAGTGGCTGGGTTTGAAGATTATATATGGGATGGATCCACAGGTAGGGCAGTCTTTGGATATCAGTCTTTGCTCAACACTTTGTCTCCATATTTCCTCCCTTGAGTATTTTTTTCCACCTTCTAAGAAGGACTGTAGCAACCACACTTTGATCTTCCTTCTTCTTGAGCTTCATGTGGTCTGTGAATTGCATCTTGGGTATTCTGAACTTTTGTGCTAAGGTCCACTGATATGAGATTCTATACATATGGTGTGGGTCTTTGGGTTATCATGAAGATGAAAGGGTCCAGCTGCTGTTCAGTTCCACAGTACTTTGGAAGTGAGAATGCCCACAGATTTGTATGTGGGTGATTTATAAGTAGCTTCAAGAAGTGTCAGTCAGGTAACTTTCCTGTCCAGAGCTTCCAGTCCACCCGAGGTTATTGGATCATTAACTTTTCAGCTACTGGGTAAAGACATTTATTTACAGCTTCATTAGTGCCATAGACAGAGAGCAGCATAGCAAAGTATCTGAGGAAAGATATGGCTTATGTGACAGAGAGAAGAACCAGGTTCACTATTTCTTTTAGAGAAAGGGGCGGCTGGGTAGTTCATACTCCATGCTCCTATTGGGCTGTCCCTGACTGCTGGCTACTTTGAAAAAAAAAGTGCCTGTGATCTGCAGGCAGAATCATTTGTAAAGGGAGAAAAACCATTAGCAAGAAAACAAGTTAAGAAAAAAAGATTTATAAAAACCTGTGGCTCCTGATAACAATTTAGAGTTTGAAAATCTGTGCAAGGTACTTGCATCTCATCTGTGGTGGTAAGCAGAGGTTTAGTCCTAGGGTCTCCTTTTCCTAGAATGCTTGTGATGAAGGAAATTAGAAAGAATGGAGGTAGAAGCAGTCAACAGGAATGGTGATAGAAATCTCCTGGTGAGTGTGACTTATGTGGAAGCAAAATGCTACAAAGGGAAGTCCATTGATACGAGATAAGAAAATGAAATTGGTATCCATTAGAAGCCTTCACAGCATGGGCCAGTGATCCAGGAGTTTCAAATATATAGAAATAGATTGCTATAACTTGGCATTTCACAGCTATAGCTGTGCACATTACATTGCACATTGTAATCTGACATTTGGACAAGAACTGCCTTAATTTGCATGATACAAATTAATTTGCATAATTTTGATTTGCATGATAGTAATTGTACAATTTAATATTTAACAAAGTGTCTCATGCTAATTTATCAGAACTATACTATTTGTACTGTATACCTCACAATGTAAATAACATGAAAGGAAATGTACAAAAATTAACTCAAGCAAAAAGATTGAGACAACCAGTCCCCTTGCAACCTATGGCTCTATGATGATGAAATAATATAGTCTCATCACTGCTGAGATGCCTCTCCTTAAAGTTCATACAAGTATAGCTGAGTAGTAATCCTTTGTGTAAGTTTACCACATTTTCTTTATCTATCCCTTTGTTGAGGGACATCTGGGATCTTACTAGCTTCTCGCTATTATAAATAAGGCTGCTATGAACATAGTGGAGCATTTATCCTTGTTATATGTTGTAGTATCTTTTGGGTTTATACCCAGGAGTGGTATACATGGATCCTGAGGTACTACTATATCAAATTTCTGAGGAACCACCTGACTGATTTCCAGAGTGGTTGTAACAACTTACAATCCCATCAACAATAGAGGAGTGTTCCTCATTTTTGACATCTTTGCCACTATCTCTTTTTCACCTGAGTTTTTTTATCTTAGTCATTCTGACTGCTGTGAGTTGGTATCTCAGGGTTGTTTTCATTTGTATTTCCCTGATGACTAAGGATGTTGAACTTATCTTTATGTGCTTCTTAGCTATTCAATATTCCTGAGATGAAAATTCTTTGTTTAACTCTCTACCCCATTTTAATAGGGTTATTTGATTCTCTGGAGTCTAACTTCTTGAGTCCTTTGTATATATTGGATGTAAGTCCGCTGTCAGATGTGGGATTGGTTAAGATCTTTTCCCAGTCTGTTGGTTGCCACTTTTTCTTATTGATAGTTCCCCTTTGGAGGAGAAGCCCTTGGTCCTGCCAAGGGTCAATGTCCTAGTGTTGGGGAATGTCAGGGCAGGCAGGCAAGTAGGAGTGGGTGAGTAGGTGGGTAGGTGGGTAGGGGAACACCCTCGCAGAAGCAGGGGTATAGGGGATAGAACAGGGGTGTTATAGACAGGAAACTGGAAAAGGGGATAACATTTGAAATATAAGTAAAATATATCCAATAAAAAAGAAATGTAAATAAAAAATATCCTATAAAAGGACAAAGAAATAAAAAAAAGTCCATACAACAAACCAACAAACTCTTTTTTCTTATTCTGATCTAAAAGGAACCCCACACAGTGTTCTGTAAAACTACACATAGGAAAGAAAAATTTAGTTGTATCTTGGAAAGATTCTGTAATGATTGGAAAATGTAAGTGTAAGGTCACAAACCACCTTAATATTAAATATTAATGTTGGAAAATCAGGTATTTTTGGATCCATGAGTCAAACAGGAACATCTCCTTTCTCTTTAGACAGAATGTGGCATCTGCAAATATCAGGTATATTATGAATATTTGTTTCATAATGTAGTTAACAGGCCACTACTTATATATGTCACTATGCAACATTTAAAAGTCAATGAAATTTCTTTTTTAGCTTGAATACCTAGGGTCATAAGAAATAAAAACACAGTCTAGTATTTCTAAAAAAAAGTACTTTCTGCCAATTGAATGCTATAAAATATTACTCATATTCCCTTTGGGGGCAGAGGCTGTGTGTTTATAATCAAGAAGAAATAATGGACATTATTCATCCAGTGAGCTAGTGGTGAACTCTCCATGTGCATGGGTCCAGCTCAGACATGCCAGAATCACCAACAGAATACAGGAGTTTGAAAAGAAAAATCTCAGGGGCAGAAGATATCAGAAAACACTGACACAGTAGTCAAAGAAAATGCAAAAAGCAAAAAGCTCCTAGCAAAAAAAATCCAAGCAATCCAGGACAAAATGAGAAGACCAAACTAAAGAACTATAAATATAAAAAAGAAGATTCCCATCTTAATGGGCCAGTAAATAATGAAACAAAATTATAGAAGAAAACTTCCCTAACATAAAGAGAGAGATGTCCATGAACATAAAAGAAACTTACAGACCTCCAAACAAACTGGACCAAAAAATAAATTTTTCCTCTCACAAAATATTCAAAACAGGAAACACACAATACAAAGAATATTAAAATGAAAAGGGAAAAAGTTCAAGTATCTTATAAAAGTAGCCCTATGAGAATTACACCAGACTTTATAACAGAGAAAATGAAAGCTAGACGATCCTCGACAGATTTTAAACAAATTCTGGGAGAACACAAATGACAGTCCATGCTACTCTAGCCAGCAAAACTCTCAATTAACGTACATGGAGTAACCAAGATATTCCTTGACAAAACCAAATTTATACAATATCTTTCCACACATCCAGCCCTACAAAGGATAATAATTGGAAATCCCCCAACACATAAAGGGAAACTACAACCTAGAAAAAGCAAGACAGCAAACTTCTGGCAATAAACCCAAAAGAAGATAGCCACACAATTATAATTCCACCTCTACCAACAAAAATAGCAGGAAACAACAATTGCTATTCTTGAATGTGTCTTAATATTAATGGCCTCAATTCTTCAATTAAAAGCACATAGACTAATGGACTGGATATGTAATCAGGGCACATCATTTTGCTGAATACAGCAAATGTTCCTCAGTGACTAAAGTCAAACAATATCTAAGAGTAAAAGACTGGGAAATTTTTTTCCAAGCAAATGGTTCCAAGAAATAAGCTGGAGTAGCCATTTTAATATTGAATAAAATCAACTTTTAACCAAAAGTTATCAAAGAGATAAGGAAGAAAACTTCATACCCATCCAAGAAAATATATGCCAAGATGAACTCTCAATTCTGAACATCTATGCTCCAAATGCAAGGGCACACACAATCAAAAAAAATTTACTAAAGCTCAATGCATATATAAGAATACACTGTACCTTACACAGTAATAGTCTGAGACTTTCGACACAGCACTTTCATCAGTGGACAGATTATAGAGACAGAAACTAAACAGAGACAGAGTGAAACTAACAGAAGTTATAAAACAAATGGATTTAACAGACATCTACAGAACATTTAATCCAAAAACAAAAGCACATAATGGTAACTTCTTAAAAATTGGACATATAATTGGTCACAAAAACGGACTCAATAGATACAAGGAGATTGATATAATCTCACGCATTCTATTATATCACCATGGACTATGGTGATATAATAGAATTATAATCAATATCAATATCAATATCAATAAATTGATTTCCAGACTGCTTCCGACAGTTGGAAAAGCCACCAGCAAGGGAAGGAAGTGTTCCTCCTTCTCTGCATCTCACCAATACTTGTTATCCCCAGAGGCTGTGGTCTTAGCCACTCTGCCTGGTGTAAAATGGAATGTCGGGATCATTTAGATTTGTATTTCGCTATCACTAGGGACTTTGAACATTTCTTTAGAAGCTTTTCAGACATTCAGGATTCCTCTGCTGTGAATTCTCAGTTTAGCTATATACCCCATTTTTTGATTGGGTTCTTTGGTTTATTAGTGGTTAGCATCTTATGTTATTTATATATTTTGAGTATTAGACCTTTTTCCATTGTTCGATTAGTGAAAAAAAATTTCCCAATCTCTAGATTGCCCAGTTGTTTTATTGACTAAGTTCTTTGCCTTCAAACCTTTCCAGTCACAGGATGTCCCATTTATAAATTCTTTATCTGAGAGTATGAGCCATTGGAGTTCTGTTTAGGAATTTTCTCCCTGTGCCAATGAGTTTAAGGCTCTCTTCCACTTTCTTTTCTGTTAGATTCAATGTATCTGGTTATACGTTGAGGTTCCTTGATCCACCTGGACTTGAGCATTGGGCAAGGTGAAGAATATGCGTCTATTTTCATTTTTCTACATACACACAGCCAGTTAGACCAGCACCATTTTTTGAAGACACTTTCTTTTTTCCAATGTATGTTTTTGGATTCTTTTTTAAAGAAGTAAAGTGTAAGTGTGTGTGTGTGTGTGTGTGTGTGTGTGTGTGTCTGTGTGTGTGTGTGTCTGTGTGTGTGTTTCCCCTGAGTTTTCAATTCTACTCTATTTATCAACATGTCTGTCTCTACATCAATACCTTGCAGTATTTATCAATATTGCTCTGTAGTAGAGCTTGAGGTCAGGGATGCTGATTGCCCTAGCCCTTTTTTTCTTTTTTTTTTCTTTTTTACTGTTAAAAATTGTTTTTTGTTTTTTTGTTTGTTTGTTTTTCTATTCTGGTTTTTTTTTTTTACTTTCTAGATAAATTTGAGAATTGTTACCCATGTATTTAAAGATGTTGGTTGGGATTTTAATGGGAATTGCATTGAATCTAGAGATTGCCTTTGATAGTTTGGTCATTTTTACTGTGTTAATCTGCCAATCCATAAGCATGAGAGATCTCTCCATTTTTTGAGATCTTCTATTTCTTCCTTGAGAGATTTGAATTTTTGTTTGTTGTTTGTTTATTTGTTTTGTGTTCTCTCCATTCATCCCCTTTACCACCCTTATTCCCCTGAACTGAGGGTCTAACCTTGGCAGGACCAAGGGATTCCCCTTCCACTGGTGCCCCAACAAGGCTATTCTCTGCTACATATGCAGTTCGAGGCCTGGGTCAATCCATGTATAGTCCTTTGATAGTCCTTTAGTCCCTGGAAGGTCTGCTTGGTTAGCATTGTTGTTCTTATGGTGTTGCAAGGTTCTTCAGCTCTTTCATCCTTCCTTTAATTCCCCCAAAGAGGGTCCTGTTCTCAGTTCAGTGGATTGCTGCTACCATTGACCTCCGTATTTGACATGCTCTGGATATGTCTCTCAGAAGAGGTTGTCATACAGATCTTTCAATTGTTTGGTAAGAGTTATCCCAAGATATTTTACATTATTTGTGGCTATTTTGAAGTGTGTCATTTCTGTAATTTTTTCTCATCCTGTTTATCATTTTATAAGGAAAGGCTACTATTTTATTTAAGCTCATTTTATATCCAGCCACACTGCTGAAGTTGTTTATCAGATAGAGAAGTTCTCTGATAGAAATCTTATGGTTGCTCATAAATACTATCATATCATTTGCAAAACATTATTTCTTCTTTGCCAATTTGCATACCCTTGATTTCTTTTCGTTGTCTTAAAGTCCTTTGAGTATATATTGAATAGATACAGGGAGAGTAGGTATCATTTTCTTGTCCCTGAGATTATTGGGATTGCTTCAAGTATCTCTCTATTTAATTTGATATTGATTGTTAGTTTGCAGTAAAAATCTTATTTTACGTTTAGGTATGGGCCTTGAATTCCTGATCTCTCCAATACTTTTAACATGAAGAGGGGTTGTATTGTGTCAAATGACTTTTCTACATCAAAAATGATGATCACGTGATTTTTCTGAGGTTATTTATCTTGTAGATTATGTTAATGGCTTTTCATACATTAAACCAAGCTTGCATCCTTTGGATAATGCCTACTCGATCACGAAGAATGATGGCTTGATACGTTCTTGAATTCAATTTGCAAGAATTTTATTGAGTAATATTTTATCAGTATGCATAAGCAAGATTGGTTTGAAATCATCTTTTTTGGTTGAGTCCTTATGTGGTATAGGTATTAGAGAAACTGTGGCTTCATAGAATGAATTAGGCACTGGTCCTTGTATTTCAATTTTATGGAACACTTTGAGGAATATTGGTATCAGGACTTCTTTGAATGTCTGGTAGAATTCGGTACTAAATCCATCTGGCACTGGGCTTTTTTGGATGTTAGGTTTTAAATGTCGTCTTCTATTTCCTTCTGGGATACAGTCCTGTTTATATTGTTTACCGGCTCTTAATTTAACTTTGTTATGTGGTATATGTCTAGAAAACCATCCATTTCACCTAGATTTTCCTCTTTTGTTGAGTATAGGATTTTGTAGTAAAATTTGATGTTTTTTTTTAATTTCCTCCTTTTCTGTTCTTATGTCTCCCTTTTGTTTCTAATTTCATTAATTTGTATACTGGCTCTGGGCACTTTAGTTAATTTGGATAGGAGTTTATTTCTTTTGTTGAATCTCTGAAAGAATCAGCTTTTGGTTTTGTTGATTCTTTACATTGTTCTCTTTGTTTCTATTTGGTTTATTTTATCCCTCAGTATGACTCTTCCCTGCCATCTACTCCTCTTGGATGAGTATGCTTCTTTTTATTTTAGAGCTCTGAGGTGTACTGTTAAGTTGCTTTCATTAAGATACCTCCTGTTTTTTTTACCAGGGCACTTAGTGCTATGAATTTTCCTCTTAGCACTGCTTTCATTGTGGCCCATGAGTTTGGGTATGATGTGTGAACATTTTCATTAAATTTCAGGAAGTTTCTAATTAATTTTCTTACTTCTTCTCTGACCAAGTTATCATTGAGTAGAGCATTGTTCAGTGTCCACTTGTATGTGAGCTTTTTTTATTTTTTTGGTAATTGAAAGCCATTGAAAGCATGTGGTGGTCTAATAGGATACATGGGATTATTTCAATTTTCTTGCATCTTTTGAGGATTGTTTTTTGAACAATTACATGTTTAACTTTGTTTGTTTGTTTGTTTGTTTGTTTTTTGTTTTGTTTTGTTTTGTTTCGGAGCTGGGGACCAAACCCAGAGCCTTGCGCTTGCTAGGCAAGTTCTCTACCAATGAGCTAAATCCCCAACCCCACATGTTTAACTTTTAAGAATGGACCATGGGGTGCTGAGAAAGAGGTGAATACATTTGTTTAGGGTGAAATATTCTGTAGACAATTGTTAAATACATTTTATTCATAATCTCTACTAGTTTAACTGTGTCTCTGTTTAGTTTATGTTTCAATGACCTGAGGATTGGTGAGGTATTGAAGTCTCCCACCATTACTGTGCAGAGTTCAATGTATTTTTGGGGCTTTAGTAAAGTTTCTTTTATGTATGTGGGTGCCCTTGCATTTGGGGCATAGATGCTAAGAATTTAGACTTCTCTTGGGGACTTTTCCCTATGATTAATATGAAGTGTCCTTTTTCATTATGCTTGATAACTTTTGGTTGAAATTCTTTTTTATTGAATATTAGAATGGCGACTCCAGCTTGTTTCTTGGGACCATTTACTTGGAAGACCTTTCTCTATCCTTTTACTCTGAGATATTGTCGTTTTATGCAGTCTGTTTACTTATTTCTTTTTATAGAAGAGTTGAGTCCATTAATATTGAGAGGTATTAAAGACAGATGACTGTTGGTTCCTGTTATATTTGTTTTTGTAAGTGGCTTTATGTAATTGTGGTTCTTCCATTTGTTGTGAGATTCTTAATAGATTTTCTTTAGGGAGGGATCTTTCTTTTGTTGGACTTTTCCTACTAGGATTCTCTGTAGGCCTGTATTTGTAGATAGATATTGTTTGAATTTGGTTTTGTCTTGGAATATTTTGGTTTCTCCATCTATGTTGATTGATAGTTTTGCTGAGTATAGTAGCTTGACATTTGTGTTCTCTTAGAGTCTGTATGACCTCTGATCTGACTCTTCTGGCTTTCATAGTCTCTGTTGAGAAATCTGTTGTAGTTCTGATAGGTCTACCTTTGTATGTTACTTGGCCTTTTCCCTTGCAGCTTTTACTATTCTTTCTTTATTCTGTGCATTTAGTGTTTTGATTATTATATGGCAAGAGGAATTTCCTTTCTTGTACCATTTGTATGGTATATCTATGGGCTTTTTGTCCCTTTTTGGTACTCCATTTCTTTTTAGGTTGGCAAAGTTCTCTTGTATGATTTTGTTGAAGATATTTTCAGGTTCTTTGAGTTAAGAATCTTCAATCTCCTCTATTCCAATTATTCTTAGATTTGTTATTTTTTCATTGTGTCCTGAATTTCCTGGATGTTTTGAGATAGAAGTTTTTTTTTTTATTAACTTGAGTATTTCTTATATACATTTCGAGTGTTATTTTCTTTCCCGGTATCCGGGCAAACATCCCCCTCCCCCCTCCCCTTCCTTATGGGTGTTCCCCTCCCAACCCTCCCCCCATTGCCGCCCTCCCCCCATAGACTAGTTCACTGGGGGTTCAGTCTTAGCAGGACCCAGGGCTTCCCCTTCCACTGGTGCTCTTACTAGGATATTCATTGCTACCTATGGGGTCAGAGTCCAGGGTCAGTCCATGTATAGTCTTTAGGTAGTGGCTTAGTCCCTGGAAGCTCTGGTTGCTTGGCATTGTTGTACTTTTGGGGTCTCGAGCCCCTTCAAGCTCTTCCAGTTCTTTCTCTGATTCCTTCAATAGGGGACCTATTCTCAGTTCAGTGGTTTGCTGCTGGCATTCGCCTCTATATTTGCTGTATTCTGGCTGTGTCTCTCAGGAGCGATCTACATCCGGCTCCTGTCGGTCTGCACTTCTTTGCTTCATCCATCTTGTCTAATTGGGTGGCTGTATATGTATGGGCCACATGTGGGGCAGGCTCTGAATGGGTGTTCCTTCAGTCTCTGTTTTAATCTTTGCCTCTCCCTTCCCTGCCAAGGGTATTCTTTTTCCTCATTTAAAGAAGGAGTGAAGCATTCACATTTTGATCATCCGTCTTGAGTTTCCTTTGTTCTAGGGATCTAGGGTAATTCAAGCATTTGGGCTAATAGCCACTTATCAATGAGTGCATACCATGTATGTCTTTCTGTGATTGGGTTAGCTCACTCAGGATGAAATTTCCCAGTTCCAACCATTTGCCTACGAATTTCATAAACTCGTTGTTTTTGATAGCTGAGTAATATTCCATTGTGTAGATGTACCACATTTTCTGTATCCATTCCTCTGTTGAAGGGCATCTGGGTTCTTTCCATTTTCTGGCTATTATAAATAAGGCTGCGATGAACATAGTGGAGCACATGTCTCTTTTATATGTTGAGGCATCTTTTGGGTATATGCCCAAGAGAGGTATAGCTGGATCCTCAGGCAGTTCAATGTCCAATTTTCTGAGGAACCTCCAGACTGATTTCCAGAATGGTTTTACCAGTCTGCAATCCCACCAACAATGGAGGAGTGTTCCTCTTTCTCCACATCCTCGCCAGCATCTGCTGTCACCTGAGTTTTTGATCTTAGCCAATCGCACTGGTGTGAGGTGAAATCTCAGGGTTGTTTTGATTTGCATTTCCCTTATGACTAAAGATGTTGAACATTTCTTTAGGTGTTTCTCAGCCATTCGGCATTCCTCAGCTGTGAATTCTTTGTTTAGCTCTGAACCCCATTTTTTAATAGGGTTATTTGTTTCCCTGTGGTCTAACTTCTTGTGTTCTTTGTATATTTTGGATATAAGGCCTCTATCTGTTGTAGGATTGGTAAAGATCTTTTCCCAATCTGTTGGTTGTCGTTTTGTCCTAACCACAGTGTCCTTTGCCTTACAGAAGCTTTGCAGTTTTATGAGATCCCATTTGTCGATTCTTGATCTTAGAGCATGAGCCATTGATGTTTTGTTCAGGAAATTTTTTCCAGTGCCCATGTGTTCCAGATGCTTCCCTAGTTTTTCTTCTATTAGTTTGAGTGTGTCTGGTTTGATGTGGAGGTCCTTGATCCACTTGGACTTAAGCTTTGTACAGGGTGATAAGCATGGATCGATCTGCATTCTTCTACATGTTGCCCTCCAGTTGAACCAGCACCATTTGCTGAAAATGCTATCTTTTTCCATTGGATGGTTTTGGCTCCTTTGCCAAAAATCAAGTGACCATAGGTGTGTGGGTTCATTTCTGGGTCTTCAATTCTATTCCATTGGTCTATCTGTCTGTCTCTGTACCAATACCATGCAGTTTTTATCACTATTGCTCTGTAATACTGCTTGAGTTCAGGGATAGTGATTCCCCCTGAAGTTCTTTTATTGTTGAGCATAGCTTTAGCTATCCTGGGTTTTTTGTTATTCCAGATGAATTTGCAAATTGTTCTGTCTAACTCTTTGAAGAATTGGATTGGTATTTTGATGGGGATTGCATTGAATCTGTAGATTGCTTTTGGTAAAATGGCCATTTTTACTATATTACTCCTGCCAATCCATGAGCATGGGAGATCTTTCCATCTTCTGAGGTCTTCTTCAATTTCTTTCCTCAGTGTCTTGAAGTTCTTATTGTACAGATCTTTTACTTGCTTGGTTAAAGTCACACCGAGGTACTTTATAATATTTGGGTCTATTATGAAGGGTGTCGTTTCCCTAATTTCTTTCTCGGCTTGTTTCTCTTTTGTATAGAGGAAGGCAACTGATTTATTTGAGTTAATTTTATACCCAGCCACTTTGCTGAAGTTGTTTATCAGCTTTAGTAGTTCTCTGGTGGAACTTTTGGGATCACTTAAATATACTATCATGTCATCTGCAAATAGTGATATTTTGACTTCTTCTTTTCCGATCTGTAGCCCTTTGATCTCCTTTTGTTGTCTGATTGCTCTGGCTAGAAATTCAAGAACTATATTGAATAAGTAGGGAGAGAGTGGGCAGCCTTGTCTAGTACCTGATTTTAGTGGGATTGCTTCAAGTTTCTCTCCATTTAGTTTAATGTTAGCAACTGGTTTGCTGTATATGGCTTTTACTATGTTTAGGTATGGGCCTTGAATTCCTATTCTTTCCAGGACTTTTATCATGAAGGGGTGTTGAATTTTGTCAAATGCTTTCTCAGCATCTAATGAAATGATCATGTGGTTCTGTTCTTTCAGTTTGTTTATATGATGGAGCACGTTGATGGTTTTCCTTATATTAAACCATCCCTGCATGCCTGGGATGAAGCCTACTTGATCATGGTGGATGATTGTTTTGATGTGCTCTTGAATTCGGTTTGCCAGAATTTTATTGAGTATTTTTGCGTCGATATTCATAAGGGAAATTGGTCTGAAGTTCTCTTTCTTTGTTGTGTCTTTGTGTGGTTTAGGTATAAGAGTAATTGTGGCTTCGTAGAAGGAATTCGGTAGGGCTCCATCTGTTTCAATTTTGTGGAACAGTTTGGATAATATTGGTATGAGGTCTTCTATGAAGGTTTGATAGAATTCTGCACTAAACCCGTCTGGACCTGGGCTCTTTTTGGTTGGGAGACCTTTAATGACTGCTTCTATTTCCTTAGGAGTTATGGGGTTGTTTAACTGGTTTATCTGTTCCTGATTTAACCTCGATACCTGGTATCTGTCTAGGAAATTGTCCATTTCCTGAAGATTTTCAAATTTTGTTGAATATACGTTTTTGTAGTAAGATCTGATGATTTTTTGAATTTCCTCCGAATCTGTAGTTATGTCTCCCTTTTCATTTCTGATTTTGTTAATTTGGACACACTCTCTGCGTCCTCTCGTTAGTCTGGCTAAGGGTTTATCTATCTTGTTGATTTTCTCAAAGAACCAACTTTTGGTTCTGTTGATTCTTTCTATGGTCCTTTTTGTTTCTACTTGGTTGATTTCAGCTCTGAGTTTGATTATTTCCTGCCTTCTACTCCTCCTGGGTGTATTTGCTTCTTTTTGTTCTAGAGCTTTTAGGTGTGCTGTCAAGCTGCTGACATATGCTCTTTCCTGTTTCTTTCTGCAGGCACTCAGCGCTATGAGTTTTCCTCTTAGCACAGCTTTCATTGTGTCCCATAAGTTTGAGTATGTTGTATCTTCATTTTCATTAAATTCTAAAAAGTTTTTAATTTCTTTCTTTATTTCTTCCTTGACCAGGTTATCATTGAGTAGAGCATTGTTCAATTTCCACGTATATGTGGGCATTCTTCCCTTATTGTTATTGAAGACCAGTTTTAGGCCGTGGTGGTCCGATAGCACGCATGGGATTATTTCTATCTTTCTGTACCTGTTGAGGCCCGTTTTTTGACCAATTATATGGTCAATTTTGGAGAAAGTACCATGAGGAGCTGAGAAGAAGGTATATCCTTTTGTTTTAGGATAGAATGTTCTATAAATATCCGTTAAGTCCATTTGGCTCATGACTTCTCTTAGTCTGTCTACATCACTGTTTAATTTCTGTTTCCATGATCTGTCCATTGATGAGAGTGGGGTGTTGAAATCTCCCACTATTATTGTGTGAGGTGCAATGTGTGTTTTGAGCTTTAGTAAGGTTTCTTTTACGTATGTAGGTGCCCTTGTATTTGGGGCATAGATATTTAGGATTGAGAGTTCATCTTGGTGGATTTTTCCTTTGATGAATATGAAGTGTCCTTCCTTATCTTTTTTGATGACTTTTAGTTGGAAATTGATTTTATTTGATATTAGAATGGCTACTCCAGCTTGCTTCTTCTGACCATTTGCTTGGAAAGTTGTTTTCCAGCCTTTCACTCTGAGGTAGTGTCTGTCTTTGTCTCTGAGGTGTGTTTACTGTAGGCAGCAGAATGCAGGGTCCTCGTTGCGTATCCAGTTTGTTAATCTATGTCTTTTTATTGGGGAGTTGAGGCCATTGATATTGAGAGATATTAAGGAATAGTGATTATTGCTTCCCGTTATATTCATATTTGGATGTGAGGTTATGTTTGTGTGCTTTCATTCTCTTTGTTTTGTTGCCAAGACGATTAGTTTCTTGCTTCTTCTAGGGTATAGCTTGCCTCCTTATGTTGGGCTTTACCATTTATTATCCTTTGTAGTGCTGGATTTGTAGAAAGATATTGTGTAAATTTGGTTTTGTCATGGAATATCTTGGTTTCTCCATCAATGTTAATTGAGAGTTTTGCTGGATACAGTAACCTGGTCTGGCATTTGTGTTCTCTTAGGGTCTGTATAACATCAGTCCAGGATCTTCTGGCCTTCATAGTTTCTGGCGAGAAGTCTGGTGTGATTCTGATAGGTCTCCCTTTATATGTTACTTGACCTTTTTCCCTTACTGCTTTTAATATTCTTTCTTTATTTTGTGCGTTTGGTGTTTTGACAATTATGTGATGGGAGGTGTTTCTTTTCTGGTCCAATCTGTTTGGAGTTCTGTAGGCTTCTTGTATGTCTATGGGTATCTCTTTTTTTAGGTTAGGGAAGTTTTCTTCTATGATTTTGTTGAAGATATTTACTGGTCCTTTGAGCTGGTAGTCTTCACTCTCTTCTATACCTATTATCCTTAGGTTTGATCTTCTCATTGAGTCCTGGATTTCCTGTATGTTTTGGACCAGTAGCTTTTTCCGCTTTACATTATCTTTGACAGTTGAGTCAATGATTTCTATGGAATCTTCTGCTCCTGTGATTCTCTCTTCCATCTCTTGTATTCTGTTGATGAAGCTTGTATCTACAGCTCCTTGTCTCTTCTTTTGGTTTTCTATATCCAGGGTTGTTTCCATGTGTTCTTTCTTGATTGCTTCTATTTCCATTTTTAATTCCTTCAACTGTTTGATTGTGTTTTCCTGGAATTCTTTCAGGGATTTTTGCGATTCCTCTCTGTAGGCTTTTACTTGTTTATTAATGTTTTCCTGTGCTTCCCTAAGTGTGTTCATGTCTTTCTTGAAGTCCTCCAGCATCATGATCAAATATGATTTTTAAACTAGATCTTGCTTTTCTGGTGTGTTTGGATATTCCATGTTTGTTTTGGTGGGAGAATTGGGCTCTGATGATGGCATGTAGTCTTGGTTTCTGTTGCTTGGGTTCCTGCGCTTGCCTCTCGCCATCAGATTATCTCTAGTGTTACTTTGTTCTGCTATTTCTGACAGTGGCTAGACTGTCCTATAAGCCTGTGTGTCAGGAGTGCTGTAGAACTGTTTTCCTCTCTTTCAGTCAGTTATGGGGACAGAGTGTTCTGCTTTCGGGCGTCTAGTTTTTCCTCTCTACAGGTCTTCAGCTGTTCCTGTGGGCCTGTGTCTTGAGTTCACCAGGCAGCTTTCTTGCAGCAGAAAATTTGGTCTTACCTGTGGTCCCGAGGCTCAGGTTCGCTCGTGGGGTGCTGCCCAGGGGCTCTCTGCAGCGGCAGCAACCAGTAAGACCTGTGCCGCCCCTTCCGGGAGCTTCAGTGCACCAGGGTTCCAGATGGTCTTTGGCTTTTTCCTCTGGCGTCCGAGATGTGTGTGCAGGGAGCAGTCTCTTCTGGTTTCCCAGGCTTGTCTGCCTCTCTGAAGGTTTAGCTCTCCCTCCCACGGGATTTGGGTGCAGAGAACTGTTTATCCGGTCTGTTTCCTTCAGGGTCCGGCGGTGTCTCTGGCAGGTGTCCTGCTGCTCCTGGGCCCTCCCCCACGGGAGCCCAGAGGCCTTATACAGTTTCCTCTTGGGCCAGGGATGTGGGCAGGGGTGAGCAGTGTTGGTGGTCTCTTCTGCTCTGCAGCCTCAGGAGTGCCCACCTGACCAGGCGGTTGGGTCTCTCTCTCACCGGGTCTGGGAGCAGAGAGCTGCTGCGGGCCGGGATCCTCGGGTGTGGGACTTCCGGTAAACACAGAACGTGCCCGGTCCTAGAGAAATTCTGCTTCTGTGTGTCCCAAGCTCACCAGGCAGCTTTCTTGCAGCAGAAAATTTGGTCTTACCTGTGGTCCCGAGGCTCAGGTTCGCTCGTGGGGTGCTGCCCAGGGGCTCTCTGCAGCGGCAGCAACCAGGAAGACCTGTGCCGCCCCTTCCGGGAGCTTCAGTGCACCAGGGTTCCAGATGGTCTTTGGCTTTTTCCTCTGGCGTCCAAGATGTGTGTGCAGGGAGCAGTCTCTTCTGGTTTCCCAGGCTTGTCTGCCTCTCTGAAGGTTTAGCTCTCCCTCCCACGGGATTTGGGTGCAGAGAACTGTTTATCCGGTCTGTTTCCTTCAGGGTCCGGCGGTGTCTCTGGCAGGTGTCCTGCTGCTCCTGGGCCCTCCCCCACGGGAGCCCAGAGGCCTTATACAGTTTCCTCTTGGGCCAGGGATGTGGGCAGGGGTGAGCAGTGTTGGTGGTCTCTTCTGCTCTGCAGCCTCAGGAGTGCCCACCTGACCAGGCGGTTGGGTCTCTCTCTCACCGGGTCTGGGAGCAGAGAGCTGCTGCGGGCCGGGATCCTCGGGTGTGGGACTTCCGGTAAACACAGAACGTGCCCGGTCCTAGAGAAATTCTGCTTCCGTGTGTCCCAAGCTCACCAGGCAGCTTTCTTGCAGCAGAAAATTTGGTCTTACCTGTGGTCCCGAGGCTCAGGTTCGCTCGTGGGGTGCTGCCTAGGGGCTCTCTGCAGCGGCAGCAACCAGGAAGACCTGTGTCGAGATAGAAGATTTTTAAATTTTAAATTTTCTTTGATAAGTTTGTCAATCTCTTCTACACTCTCTTCTATACTTGAGACTCTATCTGCTGCCTTCTTTTGGGGATACTTATATCTGTAATTCTGGATCTCTTTCATAGGTTTTCATTTCCAGGTTTGTTTCCATTTGTGTTTCTTTTTTGTTTCAACTGCTACATTTAGGTGTTGGACCTCTTTATGCAATCCCTTCCCCTGTTTGCTTTTGTTTTCCTGTATTTTATTGTTTCTTCTTTAATGGCTTCTACCTGTTTACCTGTGTTTTCATGTATTTCTTTCAGTGAGTTATTTATATCCTCCTTCAAGGACTCTATTATCTTCATGAGATAATTTTAGGTCAGCTTTCTGATTTTCAGTTGTGTTGGTGTATTCAGGGTTTGCTGTGGTTGGAGAACTGGATTATGAAGATATCCACCTATGTTGGCTTCTGTTGCTTAAGATCTTGTGCTTGCCTCTTATCCCTAGTGTTTGCAAGTCTGAGTGACACTGGCAGGAATCTGTGTATTTTGTCTGTGGGTTTTCAAGTCTGCTTCTAGCCTATGGCTTTTCCTGTAGCAGACCTACAGTGATACCTTCCAACTGGAGGGAAATTCAGAGCAGAAGTGAAGCTGCTGATCTGTTTCCTTGGCTGTAATAAATTGAGCATAGTACTACCTGAGAACCCAGCTATACCACCCCTGGGCATTTACCCAAATGATGCTCCAATATATATATATGAAAGAAAAATGTTCCACTATGTTCAAACAAGTCTTATTTATAATAGCCAGAATCTGGAAAGAACCCATGTGTCCTTGAACAGAGGAGTGGATACAGAAGATGTGGTATAATTACACAATCGAGTACTACTCAGCTATTAAAAACAATGAAATTATGAAATTCTTAGGCAAATGGACAGAACTAAAAATTACCCTGTGTGAGGAAACCCAATTACAAAAGAGCACACATGCTATATACTCACTGAAAAGTGGGTATCAGCCCAAAGGCTAATACCTGAGATACACTTTATAGACCACATGAAGCTCAAGAAGAACAAAGACAAAATTTGGGTGCTTTAGTACTTTTTAGAAGGGGGAACAAAATACTCACAGGAGGAATTATGGAGACAAAATGCAGAGAAGAGACTGAAGGAAAGGGCATCCAGAGACTAACCCACCTGGTGGATCCGTCAATCACTAAACTCAGACACTGTTGCAGATGACAAGAAGTGTATGCTGACAGAAGTCTTATATGCTGTTTCCTAACAGATTCTGACAGAACTTAGCAAATACAGAGGCCGATGCTCACAGCCAACTGTTGGAGTGAAAACAGGATCCCCAATTGAAGAGTTAGAAAAATAACTAATAGCTTAGGGTGTTTGCAACCCCATAGGAAGAACAACAAAATCAGTCAACCAGGTACGCCAGAGCTCCCAGGGACTAATCCACCAACAAAAGAATCCATGTGGAGGGACCTGTAACTTCAGTTTATATTTAGCAGAGGATGGCTTTGTTGAGCATCAATGGGAATAGAAGCCCTTTTTGCTGTGAAGCCTTGATGGTCTAGTGAAGGCAGGAGGAGGGCGGATTCGATAGAGGGATTCCAGAGAGCAAATATGGAAGGGGGATAACATCTGAAATATAGATAAAGAAAATACATAATAAAATGGGAAAAAAGAAAAGACATTGGTTATGAGTTGCAAACATTTACTATTTTAAACGTTATTCATGCAATAGCTGAGAAGCACCTAAAGATATAGTCAACATCCTTAGTCATCAATGAAATGCAAATCAATACAACCCTGATATTTTACCTCATAGGAGGGGATATGAAGACAAAGTTTTGAGCAGAGACTAAAGGAATGGCCATTCACAGACTGGTCAACCTGAGAATCCAGGAATGAATATATATATATATATATATATATATATATATATATATATATATATCCATAAAACCATCACACCAATTTCTCTAATGGGGTACCAAGAAATACAAGCTGACAGGTGTCGGATTTTGATGTCTTCTGAGAGGCTCTGCCAGATCATGACAAATACAGAGTCAGACGTTTATAGCTAACCATTGAACTAAGAATTAGGTCCCCATTGGAGGAGTTAAACTAAGGACTGAAGGATATGAAGGGGTTTGAATCCTAGTAAGGACAATACCCACCAACCAGAGCTCCTAGGGAATAAACTACCATCCAAATTACACAAGAATAGACCAATGCGTCAGGGGCCTATGGAGCAGAGGATGGCCTTTTTGGGCACAAATTAGAGGTGAAGCCCATGATCCTGCCAACGCTGGATCCTGCAGTCTCGTGCAATTTTAGGGCAGGGAGGTGGAAAGGGGTGGGTGATTTGGTGGGGGAACACCCTCATAGAAGGGGGAGGGGATACGTGATAGGGGGGTTATGGGTAGTAAACCGGAAAAGGGCAAAACATTTGAAATGTAAATAAATAAAAACATATCTAAGAAAATAAAATTTATTAAAAAATCATTTGAATCGCAGAGGAACTAAATGGCAATTTACTGACCTCTGTCACTTCATTTGTAGGAGCAATCCAGTACCTCTGCTGGCATCTATGCCCCCCAAAACAAGAAGCAATCAAATATATTGAGAAGGCCTAGGAACAAAGTTATCATCATCAAAAATAACAAGAACTAAACCACTACCAATAATAATCAAAATATTAGTCTCTCCAAGTGTGTTGGAATTCATTATCTTTGTTCTCTTGTTGTAGCTAATGTTATATTTGATGAAAACCAGAGCTATACAACTCTGTGTTTCCTGATTTCATTTATGCTCCTTAACTGACTGTTTTTATTTCCTGATATGTATTAGAGAATTACTACTGAGTATCTCCTTTCTTTGTCCAACATGAATATCCACACAGTAATATATTATAAGGATAACTAATTTTATGAGCACAAGGATACAGCAAGAATCCTTTTTCATCATGTAGTTGGGATCCACAGAGTATGACATACTATGCTCATTGAGAGCAGTTTTCTGTGCAGCTCTGACTGGCTACAAACTGATTATGATGCCTAAGCTGCAGGAGATTTGCAGAAAACCTTTGTTGCCTGATACTTGTGCTGTTACAGGATGGAGAACCACACATGAATATACAGGAGGTACTTATGAGTGAAGGGTTCAAGGTCACATTTTTATTCATAAGCACACATTATTTTATTCAACAACATCTTAAAGAGGGAGTGAAAGATTTCAGTGTATATATTCTAAAGAATATAGCAAATTAATTACAAAAATTAACAAACGACCAAATTTTAAATGAAAATAATCAAAACCAAATAAAGCAATCAAACTTCAAACCAAGACCCAAGCAAAACAGGTAAGTTAAGCAGCATCCAATTGTTGAATAATTTGCAACATGCACTTGCAGCCTGTTCCTGGCCTTGCAAACATAGCAGAAAGGCAGGCAAGATGGTAACAATCTCTTCAAGATGAATATAAACAGGTGACATTGCGGGTAAGTCCAAGATTGCCATGGTTATTAAGACTGAGATGGGGGAGTTGTTGACATTCTTTGCACACTCAGGGCTCCTGGTTTACAGTTTTTTCACTGAGAGCTGTAGTCCTGAACTGTGCCCTGTTCAATCTTCTGCTGGAGTATTTCAGAGGTAGGGGAGGAAGATATAAAGATCTGGTGAGGACCTGCCACGTCAGTTATCCAACCTACAGCAGCACTATTCAGCAGGACAATCCAGTATGATCTTTCAGCTTAGGCCATTATCTCATACCCAATAGAGAAGGGTAAGAAATCACTCGGGTCTGTTTATTATTTCAACTTTTAAAAACTGCTGGAAACTGAAGTGTGAAAAATCACATTTCTCCAAATGTTCATACATATTACAATTTAAAAATCAAGTTGCACTGTCTAATTATCAGCTCAGGAGATCAAAACAAATGAAGGCCTTCTTGAAAGAATGGCCACCACTGAAGTGAAGGCTGTTGTTATGTCACGAGTGCAGGAGTCTGCATAGGTTACACTTGACAACCTCTATATTTGAGAAGAACTGCAGAAACCATATCTCAAGAAATATATGAACATTCAAGTGATATTATAATCACCAAACATATGCTGCATGGAAATCTTCCCAGTGGGAGGCATTGAACTTGAAAGGTGATGCTCGTGCAGAAAAGGAAAATATCCCTCCTTTGCTTATGGCCACTGTAAACCTGTTTCTGGGGAGACTTACAAGCAATGGGCTCAGACAATACTAGAGAGCTCAGACTGGAGGGATCAGTGCACAATAGCCATAATCTCTAGGGATCACATATATTTCAAGGACAGAAATTCTTTTAAACTGGAACAGAACAATATTCTGAGCTGCTGGTAGCAAACAGATGCTGATAACTATGTAGCAAATCAGACACCCAAAGAGACAGTTTACAGTACAGGTAATCTACTTGAGTCATCCCATCCTTTGCTCTAACCTCATGTCAGTGACACTGAAATAATGCTGCATCTTCTCAGTGAAGGCATTTTGTTCAGTGACCAGTTCTTTCTGCTTCAGAGAAAATTTTGTCTCCAGTCACACAAACCCTCACCTCAGAAAAGCCTTTCTCACATCCCTCCTCATCCAGTCAGCTCCAGGATATAAGCTATAGGAAAGAACTCTAGAACACTTACATAAAACAGGACTGACAGGCTGCTTCTCAAGCTCTATCACTATGAACCAGGATCTTCGTACACAGAAAGGACGATCTTGCAATGTAGGGGGAAAAGACATGAGAGGACAGAAGCCCTATCAAATGGAAAATGATAACCATTCTTTAGGCAATTTCACTAGGCTTTAATCAATTCTGTGCACTACAAATTATGCTAGCACATAGCATGCCTCTAGCATAATGGCATGTAATTGCGCAATGTGTGATCATTGTATCTCTCCTAAGTAAATGTAGTATACAGTTGATGAGGAGGATTTGGCTGTCAATCCTCCAGTTTCTTCCATGAGGCTAACACCAGAGAAAGTTTTGGAAATGATCAAAGATATGAACAGCTTGATGTGACATAAGAGTGTCTGGATAAGTTGGAGAATGGTTGAATTGGTTTGACTTGGTTTTTTGTTAGATTACAGGAAAACCTACCCCAGATGCTTCATTCATCATACCTGATCCTTCCTGGAACATACATCATAGCTTTTCATATTGACTTCCACACAGAACCAGGTTGTTTCCTTAATGGATGCTTCCAGTGCAAACTGATCCCACAGAAGCTCTCTGTTCTCATCCCATGCTCTCTTTATACTGTGCTTCATCGGAATAGCCTCACTTAGGAGCAGGCAGTGCCTGAGGCTGAGCCAAAAACAAAAAATTGTGAATCCCAGCAAGGATACATTTTTCTCCCACTCTCAAAGTACATTACTCAGTCTAAGGCCCTGACCCAAACACAGTCCCAGACTGTAGTCCAAGTCCATGTTAGCCATGGAGCAAATTCCTGAAGACACAGGGTACTTCTCAAAAGCCTAATACCAAGGATTCAAATTTGTCCCAAAAGAGGACATAATGCATATATATATATATATATATATATATATATATATATATATATATATATATATATATATAGTTAGTCAGGTCCCCAGAGCATCAAAATTGATTGATAACTCCATCATGGGGCACACATTTTCTATCTATAGGATCCCAAGTTGGGAAGGACAATGATTGGAGAAATTCAGAGCCCCTCTACATTTGGTCAAACTAACTAAAACAGGTAAAATTCCTAGACAATGCCTTAGAGCCAGGCTTCCTGGTACACGTCAAACAGTATAGAACCTGATCTCCACTTTAGTTCAAAGACAGGAATGGGCTGTCACATTCGGTGTCTAGTACTGGTGTCAAAATCCTGTAAATTATTCACCAGTAACACTGATTTTCTCATATGAGTTGATTAGATTTGTACCACCTTTTATTGATCTGTCAGCACATTTTCTGTAGGTCAATCATCACTTGCTGGTGTTGCATCATGAATATTTTGGACCCAAAATTCATTCTGTTGTAGGGCATTGTCCAAGGATCAAATAACTTTCTGAACTAAGGATTCAAGGATTATATGAATTATGACTGGATCCTGAACAACCCCAGCCTAGGACATGACACATCCTTGCTCCTTGGTACTGGATCCATTTGGTACTGATTAAGCTTATTATTATGGACACAGGGACAGCAGAGCCAGCAAACAAAAGGAGGGATCTGATCGACTTGAGCTCCCTGTGTGATCTTGAAGGAATATACTAGCTTGCCGAGAAGATTTCAGGAACCTCTGCCACAGTCCAGGCTCCAACTTAAACCTGTGAAGATTATTCTCCTTTTCTTAGGTAAGAATTCTCAATTGTAGAATCTATTGTTACACAAAACACCAAAGAAACATAATCAGTATTTACAGGGAAAATAATTTATAACACACACCAAGAGATTCCAATGTGCTTCCAAGGTGAGCAGAGGTCAAATGCTGTTCTGCTCAAAGTGAGGCCCTCAGACTGATGACTATCATGCCATGGACATTGAGTCAGGCTAATTCTCAGGCCAAGTCAAGGTCATAGAATCTCAGATCTTAAGGGATACACACAAACACATTCACACACACACACACACACACGCACACACAAACACACACACACGCACACGCACACACGCACAACACACTTAGAATGCCAAAACTACAATGATGTGGCATTATTTCAAATACAATGAACAAAATCAGACAAAACCAATGATAACCTGTTGCCAATCTAGTCACACACTGAGAGGCAGAGAGTGGGATTAGGCTCCTCCAGCTATTCACAGCACCAATTGAACCCAAAGCACCTCAATGTCAATTACAACAATGATTGGTCATAAACACAGCACCCAAAAATTTCCACAAGTCAACAACCGTCCAGGCTTCTTAAAGTACATAATCAGATTTCACACACTTATATTCTTATTCCCAGATTGTGATTCAGGCCAAAGGGTATGATTTACTCTTGGAGGAATCAAAATACCTTGGCCCCCGTCCCCATCCTATGTGAATTTAACATTCTGTGTTTAAGATGGAATCAGGAAAATGATTTTGACGATTAGGATACCCTGGACTAGTAGTTTCCTGTGATGTGAGGAAATATTGGCTGAACAGACATCTCAGGACTGTCAACAAAAAATGTGAGTCGTCAGAGCTGTTACTTAGATCTTTGCGTGGCTAATGGGAAGGGATTTCCTAGAGTTCCTCTCTCATTTTAAATCTTGTGGAGAACAATTTTTAACTTCTCCAAACACTTCATTCTCTTTTCCTCATCAGTGGTAGTGGAAGGTTGTGATGATGTCTTCAGAACAAACTCTGTAGGTAGATAAACACAAGTAAACTGGCATATATGAGGGCACAGGACCAGGAAATACCATGCTTAATCTTAAATAGAAGTCTGAAGATGAAGAGATCTAGAGACACAGTGAATCCCTGATAGAGCAGGAATGCTATCTTTAAGCTTAATTTTCACCTGTGTGCCTATTCCCAACCATCATAACCATATGATCACATATGCCATCATAAACATATAGCACAATCCCAACTGCCCTTCCACTGCCCTGAAATGCAAAAGATGGCCCAAACAAGAAGAATTGCAGTACATTCTCGGCTAATGTCTGATGTGATACAGGTAAGGCCTGGTGTCCAAATTAGTTAACATCCCTATTACCTAATCATGTGTGTTCAAGTTCAAATTAACTGACATCTTGATACATGGCCAAGGAGAGTATTCCTCTTGGCCTCAAATACTCATGTATGCTAAAGGACACTGCTGAGAATGATGTGCTTCAAGAGGGGGGACGGAGAGGTTCACTGTTATTCTCACAGAAACTCCTCCTGATAGTCTTTGACACTACCATGACATTAAATATCTCCAAGGACAGCCACTTGACACATATCAATTCCTGGCTCTCTGCCAAACTATTCATCAGAAGCTGTGGAGTCTGGGGGGGGGATATTTAGGAAGACCGAGGCTCCAAAACTTAAGTCCTGCTCTTGGAAGAACCATCTCAAGCATACATCCTCCTGGAAGCTCCCTTACACACCTGCCTCGGACAAACTGGACATACCCCAGGGCTATTTCTTCCTTCTCTTTGTACATCACGAGAGAAGGCTTGGACTGGTCTTTGCATGTGTTTGATTCTCCGTCAGAAATACACTGAACAGCCTGGACAACATTCTTCTTGTGAACCCAATAGGTTCTGAGGTTATTGTCCACAGGCAGTTAGTGACATCACAGCACTGGGTACATCACAGAACATTCTATGGTTCTCCTGGATACAAGAAAATGTCCAGTAAGTGGCTACTGAGGTGTCACTGGGAAATGCCATCACCTACTTGCTAACTAACTCTACCCAGACTGTCCAGTCTCTGGAGTGCCTTTTCCAGAGACCCACTTTTGATCCAGGGGATATCTATTGATACACTCTACTTCCAAAGCTAAAGAGTTAAATATACTTCATCATAATTCAATTTTTTAGCATAAGGAGAGTTGGTTAAGGCTTTGATATGGGTATCAGATCTGTGTTAAGTCCCAAAGATCTAAAGTTTTTGAATTATGGAGATTCTTCACCCTGAAATGTCTATCCCAAGGGTCCATTCAAGTGACATTCAGTACAATTCCCACAGTTTTTGCTGTTTCCCAGAGGCTGATATTTTTCCCTACACCTTTAAATTTACTCTAGATCAAGTATATTTTTTCACTGAGCATTTCTTGAGAGGGGGTATGCTTTCAATATATTCACCATGGGTTTTCATGAAATCTCTGTCTTATGATCCCATTTTGTACAATGAAAACTCCCTTATCCTGGCAATATAGGTGATCAGGTATAGGGCAAATATCAAATTGTTATCATTCTGTCAATTCTTAAAAGGTAAAGGCCTACATCCTAACAATCTCACATACAACCACAGGATTAATGGAGACATCAGTGAAGAGAGTTGAACAGGCACTGACAATTGCTGCTCTGTGGCCTCATCAGCTATGCATTCACCATTATCTACCTTCCTGAATTCCCAGGCCCAGGCCCGAGGTAGTTGGGGCTTAGACCATGATCCTGTATTCATAATGTAGCTAACAAGGATAGATAGAGGATGAAAAGGCCTCAGATCTAGTAAAACCTCGATTTTCATCGGTTCTTAGGTGCCTGAAGGAGTCCCTTAGACACTGTCATCTCGGCCTTCTGCCTTCTTGCCAAGGGTCTGCAGAAGCCATGGTAAAATCCTGCCTAATCACACAGGAGTGATAGAATCATGTAAACCGTTTCAACATTGTTTTCATTACCTTTGATTACTCCCTTGAACAGCATCACAATGACAAAGCACAAAATGGGGACTGGGGGTATATTGAGGATGTCAAAAGCCCAGTAGATCTCTGAGATAGTTCAGTGAATAGGGTTAGGGTGTTTTGTACTGTTTAAGTAATGTCCTTTTGTTTATTTGCACGTGTCCAAAGTTTTAAAGTCTGCATGCACATTGACGGTTTTCTTCCACACATTGTTCATTCACCTTTAATTGGCTAGTTTTGATTATGAATATTCAGCTATTGCAAGAAACAATCTTGAGGGATTCATTAAAAGTTTGAAACAGTATCTGGAGGAAATTTTAGCTATTTTTGGGGGAATTTTCAGTGTTTTGGAAAAGGCAGCTTCCCACACAAAAGGCTTTACTAAAAAAAAAAAAAATCATGTAATCTTAGCTTCCTCTCTCCAGCAGGTATCAGTGAATTTAGTTTCCCAGACTTGACCATACTTTTTTCCCCTCATAAATGCCTACTTCTGAAAGAAGTATCACTGATTTTGATTTACATTACTACAAACATGAGAGATTGCTTTGAAATACAGGGCCAGCCTATCAAGTCTAGCTACAACATATCTTAGTGTGAGCAACTCAGTATTGTGATTTCCAGTCAGGGAGCCTGGTAAAGGTTAGTTACCACAGTCCTGACACTAATTTCTGACAGAGCTATTCTTTTCTATAATGTCCACCACCAACCTATGGGCGCAAGTTCGCCTTTAATTTTTTTTACATCTTCAATTTTCTCATGGTTATACCATGGACTCTCATGCAACATGGGGACACAGTATGTCAGCAGAATGTCAGTACATCCCACTATTCTTTGGGCCACTTTGGGGCAGACAGTTCAGTGCCCTTTTAACCTCTGGCCCCAAGGTAGACATTACGTTGATACTCTTAGCTTTGAAACCAAGGAACACATGGAGGAAGATAAATATTTACTAGGAAAGCCAAAAGTTATTCTTTACTTTTAATGACCTTCTGGAAGCTGTGAGGAGACCTCTCTCCCTATAGATTATAGCAAGTCCAAACACTATCAAAAGCATAATGACTTTCCTGTTATGTGATGACACGTCTTCATTTTCACCATGTACTCAGTCTCTAAATCTTGTATCCAAATCATTTCATTTTCAATAACTGCCAAAAACTCTTTTTACCTGGTTCCATGTTAAATGAAGGTGTTACTATCCATGTGGAACATTGCATCAGAACCTTTCATAGAATGTGGGAGTTTCCATTTTGTCTAGATAGATTACTTACTCTTTGTTGGGTTCCTCATACAATCATTTATGAGCATGTTTGTGTCAACATCAGGTAAGACATTATCAGGATTGTTGGCAGTGGGGTTTTCCAACCATACTCCAGGTTGGTTCAGGAGTAGAACCTGCTACTGTTTCACACATGTAATAAAAATGCAAGGTTCTGGTGCTCCGTTGAGGAGAGCCTCAATGTCATGCGATTATGTGAGTTTAAGATTCAGACTCAGCGTTAAATCTCTGCTTCTTTCACAATAATGGTAGTAACCATAGTTTTAGGCAAATGTGCCAGCCTGTGGCTGAAGAGTTCCTTAATTTGGGCAGGTATACTAAACAATGTTCACATTTCATTAAAGTGAGTGGGAACATACTCTTTGCGGTAACTTTTCTTTCACAGACATGTGAATGAAAATGTTTCTAGATATCTGGAAGTGATAGGATTGAATCTAAATTGCCTGTCTTTCACGTCTCAAACGCATCTTGTACAGTCTCCTTCCAGATTAGGGAATTAGTGTCTTCATATGTGCTGGGTTTTTTTGGTTGGGAGCGTTTTAGTGACCACTCCTATTTCCTTAGATGTTTTGGGAGTGGTTAGATAGTTTATGAAATTTATCAAAGTTAACTTGATTTAACTTTGGTATATGTTATCTGTCTATAAAATCATATATTTTCTAGATTTTCCAGTTCTGTGAAGTATAGGTATTCCAATAAAACATGATTTTTTTTTAATTTCCTCATTTTTTGTTATTATTTCCTCCCTTTTCATTGCTGACTTTGTTACTTTGGATGCCATATCTTGTCAATAGTTTACTTCACTATGGTTTTATCTATTTGTTGATTTTTGAAAAAAACGGGTTTTTTTTATGCTTTGCATTTTTTCTCTGTATTCCTATTTGAACGATTTCAGCACTGAGTTTCAGTAATTCCTCCCTTCTTTTCTTTCGTGTGTTTGTGTCTGCTTTTTTTCCAGGAGCTTTTAGATATGCAGTTCAGTTGCTAGAATAGGATAACTGCAATTATTTATGAAGTATGCAGTGAGGATTACTCTTTCCCTGTATATTATAGCATACCAATGTGCTGTAATAATAGCATAGTGATTTTCCAGCTATGTGATTATAGACTTTCCCTTTGATATTTTGACTATCTAATTCAGAGTGATAATTTCTGCACTCTAGGCAGAGATTCCTGGTTTTAAGGCTTGGGTCCAAATAATTTCATTAAAATAACTGCTGGAGACCATATGTATGTGGTTCTATGTTTAATGATGCTGCTTCCAACCCTAAAGAATTTTTCATGGGGTGAGTGTCCATTAGGTATAGACAGATATGTTGGACCAAGGTTATAAACTCATATAATCACTGTTGAGAAGTATCCTTAGGTCCTAAATGCTAGAAGTTAGAAGGATTGATGTCAGTATGTTTTTCAAACCAGACTCCAGGAGATTTCCTGAGAAGGAATTGCTATGTTCACAAACGCATTAAACAACCAGGGTTACCCATGTCCCTTTGAAGACAGACACAACTCTATGGGGTGATATGAGTTTAAGATTCTGACCAGACTCAACCATTCTGCTTCTTTCACTAACAGTAGCAGTCACTATAGCTCTTAGACAAATGGGCCACGCTGGACGTATAGGTTCCAGTAGTTTGTGCATGCACAATCTTGGGCAATTCCGTGGCACTAAAAGTATTTGTTTAAACATAATTTGCAGTTCTGTTTGTTTTATAGACAAACAGGTAAAGGGGTTTAGAAGCGTCTGGAAATGGTAGGTTTTGATCAAAAATCACCTCTGTTAAAAGTCCTAAGCACATTTTGTACAGTTAATTCCTGATTAAGGGATCAGTCCCCTCATTTGTGCTGGTGTGTAGAGGCTTTGCAATATCTGTAAGCCCTATTATTCAGGGTCTGCAATACCCAGTCACATGGAATTAGTCAAACCTGTCTCTTAGTATGGCGTCTGTAGGATGTCTGGAATCCTTTGCTGAGCTCCCTTGCTTCCTCTCAGTTGGTATGTAATACAGTTATCCCTTGATGGACAATGAACTTTCTAAGCTGACTCTGTAGACCATTGCCTATACCTCTTGCAGCAGTTCCTCCAAGGCTCATTTATAAAATTGTTCAGGATCAAAAATAGGAGGAGACCATGTACATACTACAAGAGTTGGGTCATGAAACTCATGATAATAGGGCAGGAAGTCAGTAATTAGTGTCTCATCAAAGAGAGCTGAAGAAAATGTAAATCCTTGGGAATATCTGTTCTAAGTAAATTGCATACTTTAACCAACCTCTGATTCTGTCACTCAAAATGTAATTTAATCAATTTTGCCTAAGGGTCGCTTAAAGTAGAACTGTCTGGAGTGCGCAGCTTCATGCTTTTTCCTTAGCATAAATTATATGGTGTTTTTCTGAGGTCAGGCCCTGGGGAGAACATGATATGTTTGGACGAAGTATAAGTAGGACTCATGGACAGTAATAGGGTGCTTGAATAGGTAGAGTGGAAAAGCTTCCTTGTTCCTTGTCTTCCCTTATATTTACATTTATGAGGCAAGACAGAGCACTTCTCCTCCTGTCTCAGCTGATTCTATTGCTCACAATGACTGGCGCATTCTGTTTCTGCTGTTTTATTTTTGGTGTCCTGATTCTACTGAACTGGTATCCTGACAAAGGAGATTTGTATTGACCGCAAAGAAATATTTATAAACAAATCCATATCCCCTTGCCTGTTTACCTGTGTTTTATTTTCTTTCCTACCCTTTGATTTGGGGCTAAAAGGTGTCTCTAAGTCATTGAAAACACTTAAAATATTAGGTTTTGAAAAATTTAACCTACACTGACTGAAAATTTCATGATTTAGGTCCCAGACAGACTACACCTATTTCTCTTAAGGACTGAGACCATGAGAACACATGGATTTGGATGTGTGGGGCAGATGGTTGCAATATTCTTATGTATTTCTCTTAGCTCATGGGCAGTCCTGTAATCAGAGGTTCTATGCTCATTCACAATGAAAAGTGATTCATTCCAGAGAGTTCCTCAGGGTAAAACTAAATACTCTCTTTTTATTGTACATTCATTGGCTATTTCATTATCCTGAAAAATGATAGCAGCACTCATTTGTTGCACAATTATAACATAGTGGTTTATGTCCAGTCTTGGATTGTTACTTTCTACCCAGACCTTGGGGAATCATTACAGAAAATCTCAGAAAAAAACTCCATCTTCTGATTGGGGCAGACTTTCAGCTAGACAGCCTACACAGAACCATTTCTTTTTTAGATTTTCTCACAAATTTAATTCAGAATATATGTGAATAGGTGGAAATGGGTCATAATACTCTCTCCTCCTTTCTTTCTGTATCGTCTGTAATCTCTCAATCTATCTCTCTATCTCTCTCTCTATCTTTCTCTCTCTCCCTCCCTTCCTCACTCCCCCCTGTTTTTTTTCTTTCTCAATTGTTGGGTAATACATGATTCAAAAAAAGAATTTTATTGTATGAAATCCTTCTCTTCTCTTTTATGTAATAGTCCAAGAAACATTAAATGCACATTAAATGTCTGATCCACGGGTAAAACAAAATACATGCTCTCCTGTAATCTCTTAGATGGGAGATTTTAAATGCCTGCCTTTATGTAATTGGGTAGTATGGTACTATTTAAATTACGCAACGAGTTTTGATTTAATATTGGTTTACCATATACATCCAGTAAATCATCAATACTTTAAAAGAATATGCTAATTTTGTGGAATGTAAATTTTAAAAGGCTTGTGTTTTTTCTTAGTTTTATTAACTCCCGGCTTTGCTTTCCTTTGCCAGCTTTTTAGTTTTATTAACTCCCGGCTTTTCTTACCTAGACCAGAAGTTATGACAATCTTGTTGATATTTTCAAAGAACCAACTCTTCCTTTCATTGATTCTTAATATTTTTGTTTGTGTTCTATTGATTTCAGCCAGAACAAGTTGGACATATATATTATATCGCTTCCACAATGCTTAAGGCCATCATGAAATGTGGGGCAGAGAGAAGGTAGGTGCCTGAAGTCACAGAGGATTCAAGGAAATCAGTGACTTCTGGATATGAGGAGTGCTGCCTTCATGACATATAGCAGCTGTGGTTACATGAACAGTTTCAAGACAGTCAACAGTCAAGAATGCAGTGGAAAGTCACAAGAGCTCCTAATCATAACTGAAATATTATGAAGAGTTAGTGTCTTCTGGTGGATGGTTGAGCAATTTTCTGTTAGGGTTTATTATGAGATAATTAAACAATAATTTAATCAGGAAAAAAAACAATTGTAGGATGCAAAAATATAGAGAATCATGAATCTGGAAGAAATGGGAGGATTACCATCAAAATATATTGGTGAAAATTCTCAAACAATAAAAATTTAAAGTATGTTTGTTAATATTATGAACCTAGAAAATGTTTTATTTTATAGGAATGTTTTATAAAGTGACTTTAATGAATTCTGTTAACTACAACATGTCTGACAATTCTCTGAGTTCAGTGAGAGAGCATCATCTAATTTGTCATTAATAAATTTTTAAAGTGACTCTTTAAAAAAATGTAAACATTATTTCCAGGTATACATCCAAAAGTGGGCTAATACGTAAATATATTTGAAAAATTACAACACTATACCTCAAGAAAAATAAGTAAAATGTGCTACATAACTAAGGGTAACATTCATAATAGAAGAAATTCAAATAACTGTGAAATACATAAGAAATATTTATCATCTTTGTACATCACAGAAGTGCAAATCAAAATTACTGTGAGATTTCATTTCACACCTGTCAATATGACTAAGGTTAATGACACATGTGAAAACTCACGTTGACTGGGTTATGGAGCAATGGGAACATTTTTATTCTCCTGGTGGAACTGCAACCTACTATAGCAACTTTGGAAATCAGTATGATGGTTCTTCAGGAAGAAGATATACCTTAAGGTACAACTCCTGGTCTTATATCCACATATTGATACATCCTAGTATAGAGACCATCGCTCAATCCATGTTCACTGAAACTCCACTATAATAGTCAGAATTTGGAAATATTCAAGTCGTCCCCTAATGGATGACTGCATAAAGAAAATATGGTGCATTTAGTGAGGTACTGCTTAACAGCTACAAAAGGCAAAAAGGAAGCGTGAAATTTTCAGAACAATGAATGAATCTTGTAAAGTTCATTCTGCATGAGGTACTCCAGACATAAAAAGTCAAATGGGGAACACATTCACTTAAATGTGGATGTTAGCCATTAATTCTTCCATCTGTGTAAAATATGTTTAGTGTCTTGTAGAGATCAGAGAAGTAGGACAGACTGTTATAATTTGGGGAAAAAGAAATTTATTTATGAATTGCAGACATTCCATGCTAGAAACAGGAATTTCAAATGTGAAGAGACAGAGAAGAGGGTGACAAAGGAGGGAATAGAGAGAGTTACAGCTAAAATTAAGGGTCATTTGAGGCACTGTATGGACGCCTAATGGACTAGAAATCCTAATTTCCTTTAAATTGTTTTAGAAAGGTAAGTAATTTCTTATTATAGGTGCCAGAACAGAAAGATAAAATATTTGACTGGGTTTATCAATATGAAATTTCAACTTAAAAGTAAGTCACAACAGTTATGTATTTCAACGTTCAATGAACCTATGTTATAGGTAATGAATATCTAGTCCTTATGGAGACATCTGTTAACATCTCTGTATATATTAGTCTTTTTATTTGTTTACATTTTAAATGGCATCCCCATAATTCGTCTCTCCACCGTGAACTCCCATGCCATCCTCATCCTCTTGTTTGTAAGAGAGTGCTTCTCCATCTACCTACCTATTTCCACTTCACTGCTCTAGCATTGCCCTTCTGTGGACGTCAAGTTTCTACAGGACCAATTTCCATCCTTCCCAGAGATGGCAGATGAGTCAGTTATTTCTACACATGCTCTACTCTTTATTTAGCACGAGCTATGATCAGGAACATATATACTCTTTAGTTGGTAGTTTAATCCCTAGGAGCTCTGAGGGCTCTTGTTAATTGATACTGTTGATTTTCATATTGGGTTCCAATCCACTTCACCTGCTTCAGACTTTTCCATAACTCTTTCAGTGAGATCCCCAGGCTTTGTCCAATGGTTGGCTGTGAATATCTGCATCTACTTCATGAAAAGGGGATCACGGGAGGCTTGAAGGAAGCCTTGGACTTAGAAGGTAGTAGGATGTAGTTCTTTATTTGTCCAGTAGATGGGAACATAGGACCGCATCCACACAACATTCTTTCCTCACTAACCTCTGTCCTGGCCCATAGTTCTGTGATCAGATAAGTACTGAGATGTGCCTTTGTGCCTCTCTGAACTAGAACCCCTGATTGGATTCCTATGGATTGGTGGGTCTGGGTTGGTGGATTCAATGACTCTGGGAAAATTCCTTCTCAGAGTGAAGGTATCCCCATAGGACTCTGGAATTGTATTTTGTCGTGGACAGACCAGGGTTTTTAAGATACTTTTGGCCAATCATATTTGGTGTGCATACACTACTCCTTTGTGGAACATTCTTATCAGGTTCACACACAGAGAGCAATACCTTATACAAGGCATTTCTTAAATGTTACATTTTATATTTCATTGTATTCCTTACATTAGGGCTTATCCTTAGCTATTGGGGTCATACACACACACACACACACACACACACACACACACACACACACTCACACACACACACAAACACACACACACACTTATACCTGTCCCTTATACAGGGCGCTTACTAAACGTTAAATATTATTTTTCAATGTATTACATACAATCCATACTCTGGAGCTTTGGTAAAACCAGAGCAATAATAGGTCTGGTTATTCCCAAAGGCTCCACAGGCCTATAAGGTGGGGATATGATAAAAGCAATGATAAAACAAAGTAAATAATCTGACTTCTAAATCAAATCTCAAAAAAAACCAAACAAATAGAATATGGCCTTATATAAAACACACAGTCACTTGACTCATACAACTTAATTGTTGTTAATCTATCAAATCAAATTTCAAATAATAAAGCATTTGCAAAGAGTATATTTCTAATGAAATTATTGGTTTTGGCTACAGTTCCAAGATCATATTTCTGTCTGGAGCCTTTTCCTCTTGATTTTCTTCTATGTTCAATAATTGCTTTTAAAACAAACTAAAATATCTTTAGTAGTATAAAGAAAAAAATCATAAATACAAAGAACCAAAATGTTCTTTTTTTTAACCCAATATCCCCATGAGTACACTGGGGTACAAACAAAGTCTAGATGTGCTAATCTGCAGATGGTGTCCCACAGGTTACACTAGGTTTTGTTTGTTTCCATTTTTATTGATTATACTATTTCCTTCCAATAAGCCAGCTAGATTGTATACTATGCTCTGGCCCTTGCCCAGAACAATGAGCTCCTTCCTAATTTTGACTTCTAGAGATTTCAGGTTTTTTTCTCATTTTAAGTTTTAATCTCTAGGATTTAGTTCATCTTTTACATGAAATTGTTCCATTTTTAATTCAAAAGCAACTGGTCTGTCTGAAAGAAAATAATGTGTTTTCTATAAATCAAATAAATAGGGCCATAATACTGGTGTTATCCGTTGTAACTTGTGAGTCATACTTCATTAGGTAGCATCCCCCTGTTATGTTGAATTATGCTTCATAAGTGTTCAAATCGGATTCATTTAGCCATCTGCATCTAGTTATCTTTGGTGTTGGTGCATAACATGAAATTATAATTCCCCATGTTTTGTTGATAACCTGAACATGGCAAAAGATGTGTGTTGCATTTTGATGTCTTGTAAGTATGCGTAGACATATGTGTTTTCTCCTAGTTTTATGGTATCCTCAAGTGTTATGTAAATTAAGCCATTTGTAGTGCTGACAGCTGACCATAAAAAGTGGTTGACAGATATTATGAATTTATTGCGTAGTTTTTGAGGTATAGCTTTGTTATGGTAATCTGGGTATACACTATCCAGGACTACGTGTATTAAGTGTACATCACATATGCATTCTGAGCAAAATGTTCTTTTTCCTGGACTTACAGTGTTTGAAGTCTGTGGTTCTTCTCACAAGTCATGTGCTTTATAGGATGTCCAACTCTATTTCTTCAATCACAAGATTACTATGTACATTTGACACATTATCAGATTACGGTTTTATGTTATAAGATTTCGAGCTCAGTTATATTCTTGTTTAAATTGATTTCTGAAAACTTGCATTTCTGTATTCATGGTGTTTACTATAGTGTGGAGTGGGTCCAGGCCTCTTGAAAGTGTGTGGAGTGCCTGAACTGATGTATTATTATTTTTCTTTATATTAATCATTCTTGCTTTGATAGGGGCTGTGACTGTTTCTGCTACAGGTCCACCCATTAAACCTTGTATAATGGTGCCTTCCATAAATTCTCCTACTGCAAGTGCTTGTAAGGACTTTCTACTAAATTTATTTAGGCTGCTTTACTGATAATTAATATTATCTATTTCTCCACAATATAATTTTGGTGATTTAAATGCTTGTAATCATATAGAACTCCAGATTTTCCAAATTCTATTTCATAGTGTAATTTCTACTGGTAAAGTTGTATCTGGTACTACAAAAGGGGCTTCTTTTATTGTGGCTGATCCAGGTACTAGATTTAACCTTCCCAGTGGGTAATATGTTGTCATGATTATACTAGTTTTATAGATTCCAGCATAATTTGTGGTAATATTAAATCCTTTATGTCAACTAAGCAAGGAATGTTATGTGAGTGTTCTGATTTGTGGCAATCTTGTAATGGCATGTGTAGATATATGATCCTATTCCAGTCATCTGGTCATAACATCGGACTTGTTTTGTGTTTCTGTACTGTCCAGTCCTGTTATTGACATTTGCCAATCCTGGTATTGAAGATATGGCACTATGTAAGTAATGTAATATGTTAGGCCTGAATGATGTATTGTCCTTGCACTATTTCCTGTAATTGCCCATGTGTTCCTCCATCACACCATAATTTCCAGTGCTTTGATGCAGTGTTTGGGTGACAGCCTGTCCAAAACATATGGGCAGAGTACTGCCATTGTTTGAGTTGCTGTCAGGTTGTGTTTTTCATATCTAATATTATTTAGCCCTGTGTAATTAAGCTAGGTATATTTATCCAATCACTCATGCAAGGGATACATGGTGGCATGGAACTGAATCTTACAGATATGTTCCTTGCTGGAAAGCTGACAGTGGTTTAATTTCCTGTTATCCAAGGGTACAGGGAATTCCATTCATGTGCCATTTACTGCTGTATCTCAATTGTATCTAATAGTTTAAATTCTACATTACATATCTTCTTGTAATGATGCTCATTATATTAAGTTATATTTTGCAATTTTAATGTAAAATATATTCCTATTGGTTCTAAGGTTATACTTTCTCTCTTACATCCAAATTTATTTGGTGATTATTTTGCTAACATGGATATGTTTCTTCTAAATATTGGAATATTTAGAATTATGCATGCACTTATTAAACATAGCTCTAACACTTGAAATGTTGGGCCATACTTAATAACAGTGGCATTTCCTTGGGTTCTTTCATACATATTTGTAATATATCCATTCTTTTCATCTTACCTGTATGTCTCACTGGGGTGATACCATGCTAGTTGTTGTCTCCCATGTCTGTATCCTTTCTACCAATAGTAATTGAAGGAATGAGCATACTTCGTCCATAAGTTATTAATTCTCAATTGAAATGTTGCCCATATTCTATCATCCATCCACCATCAAGGTATCCTATACAGTGGGTCTAAAATATTAGGTCTATTGGGAGGCCATGATAATTGTGGTCTAGGGATAATGGTGGTGGATTTTGCACCATGTGTAGTGGGGTTAATGATATTCCCAGTGCTGATGGCTATCACTAGTGACCCTGGGTGTACCAGCAGGAGTGTGATTGGAAACATGAGCATGAGTGTTGGCACTCCTGGTTGTACTGCTATTCTTTTCCCTATTACTGGAATTTTGAAACAGGTAATTCTGGATAACTAAATACATAATATGTACTTATTTCATAAATTCAGCAATATAATATAACCAACAATTCACAATTTAACAAGCAAAAAGATAGTAGAAATTACTAATAAATGTAGAAGCAGAAGAGTAATGATAAACTCTTGATCTGTACCTCTGTATTTAACCAGCAAATTATATAATTGGCAATAAGCCTTGTAGCATCATTAATGTTACATAATTTTGCATAAAAGTTTAATTCCAGATTGATTACTGGAACAATTCCTAGGAAAATGATGGCATTCAGGGTTTTTCTATTAAAAAGTGCTCTCTCTCTCTCTCTCTCTCTCTTTCAACCCCCACACACACTCATACACACACACACACACACATACATACATACATACATACATACATACATACATACATACATGTACAGACACACAAACACACATGCATGCCACCAACACTCTTTGCCTACTAGCATGTATTAAGTCCTCCAGTTTGGTTAGCTGTAATCTTCCCTTGGTGTCTGTGGTCCACACAGTGTTTCCAGTTCTGGGGGCTATGATTTCTGTGTGATTCAATTTGTTCTTTTGCCTGCAGATGCAAGTATAAGTTTGACTTATATTCCTGTGTTCTTCTGTTTAGGTAATCTATATCTGTTTGCATGCTGAGGACTTCTTCTTTTGGGCTTTTATTATCTATTCTAGGTATGTTGTTGAGTTCAAAGATAGCCTTTGTTAATGCTTCTGTCAATGGTCTGTCTTTATGCATCATTATTTTACCTTTAGTAGTCCATTGAATCTCAATGCTGCCTGCTGCCGTGGGTTTGTATGTTAGGTTTTTAGCTAGTCTCTGTACAATCTTAAATGTAAAACGGGTTCGCTGATCACTTTGGATTAGTTAAGGTGTTCCACAGACTGAGATCCATGACCACAAGATTAAAATAATTCATTTTTGTTCTGGCTTGGATTCCGACTTGGCCATACCTAATCCTGTGCAGATATCTACTATAGTGCAAACATATTGCTGTTTGAATTAATTAAATGGTCCCATGAAATCACTTTTGAGTGTGTGATGGACATGTAATCTGTGTGTTTCTATCCTTTTGTAGTTGTATGTAAATCTGGTTTTAGTACCAGGGCTTCCCTCACTTTTCTATATGGCATTTTTGATCTTATTCCAAATTACTGCAATGTTGATTTGAATGAACCACTGGTATGGTGCAGAGGTGCCTGTGTGTCCAAACAATTAATGTATCTGCCCTATTTCTTCTTTTGTAATGTTCTTTTGTGTATGAGAATGTTGTTTAACCAACTGTCTTTTGACCTTAAGTTCTGTGGGTCCTATATTTTCTCTTTGATATTGGGATTTGAGTTTCAGTACCAAGTTTGCTAAACTATCTACCTCATTTTTTATTTGGCTTGCAGGTCATCTCCATTTTGATCAGCATCTACCTAATATAGTGTTATTTTAATGTCTTTGACTATATGTGGTAATTCTTTCTGGCATCTTTAGACCAAAGGTCTTTACCATGATTTTTCCAATTAGACAGTCTCCATTTCCCTGACCAAATTGTTATACCACTAGATAGACACTAAGGATCTGTGGAAAGGTGTATATCCTTTCCATGATCAAGGGGCTGTCCAGCTGTCAGAAAGGCTATTAATCCCATATGCTGGGCTGATATGCTTTTTCCTTCCTCTATTTTCACCATTTTATCTTCTAGCCTGAAAGATGCTACTTTTCAGCACACCAGGTTCTTTTTATTAGTGGCTGAGCCATCAACAAACAAGGCAATAACCAGTGAG
Source organism: Rattus norvegicus (assembly GCF_021556685.1). Classification (NCBI taxonomy): domain Eukaryota; kingdom Metazoa; phylum Chordata; class Mammalia; order Rodentia; family Muridae; genus Rattus; species Rattus norvegicus. Next base: position 1,644,577 of record NC_141545.1, read on the forward strand.
GAGATGTATTGACCTGACACCTATTATCCTATGAATATCTGTTGCTGGGGAGAGGGGTTGTTGAGTGTGATGGGTATTCGGCTCTCATTGAGTGATGCCAGTATGTGCTCTGACACCATTGCTACCATCCCTTCTGCAGTCAGGTTTGCTCCTCGAAGGATCTCTGAAAGGTACCATTTCCACTGAAGAGTACCCTTCCATGGGTAGACATGTCCATGCCTTTTCTAGTCCTTTCCCCATTCTAGAACGTGTACAGTGGATCAGAGAAATACTGGGTTTCCTTTTAGGATACTGCAGGAGGTTTGGAGTGCTTGATACACAGTGTTTACAAACAGTGAATACTTGGTATCTGACCAAGGGAAGAATTTGCAATAAAATCCAACTGGTTTGATTTGAGGCTGCTTTACAAAAACATTCCAATTTCCATGCCTTTCATAAACTGGATATGTATTACTACTGTATCACCTGTATTAATATAGTTTAAATTACTATATTGCTCTACGTATTCTAATATGGTCTTTACTGTGGTCCCCAAATGAAGCCAGATGTATTTTTCACTATGTTATATAGTGGCTGGAGCAACAATTATAAATAGTTTGTGTATTGTCTCCAATATCCAAATAGGACTATGAGATGTTGTGTTTCTGTTTTATTTAGTGGTCTTTGTAAAATTTTTATTTTATTAATTACTTCAGGTGGTAGGATGGTCCCTTAGTGGATCCTGAGGTATTTTACTTCCTCTGCTGTTTCCTTCACCTTATCCTTATTAATGGTCCATCCTTCAATTGTTAAGTCTGCTATTAAGTCAGCCACTGTTTTCTATAGTATCTGTATCTCATTTGATATTAGTAAGAGGTTATCTACATACGAAAAGATGCTGACTTACTGTGGTGTTTGAAATGAGTCTAATGCCATCAAATTGCATTCATCATTTGATGGTTCTTATATCCTTATAGAACCCTTGTAAATTGGTATTATTTTCCTTCCCATGAAAATGTAGTTATTTCCCAAGAATTAGGGTGTAAACGAATTCCAAAGTATTTGTCTGTTAAATCTACAGTGGCTAGTCATTTATGTTGCCTCTTATCTTATTCTTAGAAATATGTCTTCTATATCTGTTAATTGTCCTTGCATTTGTTGTGTAGGATTATTTATATTTCTGTAGTCTATTCTTAATCTCCATTTGCCGTTTGTTTTTTTAACTGCCCAAATAGGGCTAGTGTACTTGAAGCTATGTGTTGTTCTGTGAGATTTTCGTTCAATAAAGATACTATGGTCTCTTTTACTTCCTCCATCTCCCCTTTTATGGGTATTGTGATGTGAAGGAGGGTGGTGTTTTGGGAAATTCTATCTTTGAGATTTTAACTGTGGCTATCCTTGGTATTCTCTTGTAATTTAAAAAATTTGGTAACAATTTCTGTATTCCTAAAATACACAAATAATAATATGGTGTCAGCTCCCTTCTCTCACAGTTTTGCTATATAAGACACATCCTTCCTGACATTTTGTGCATAATATTTCCTTAGATCATTTAATTCCTGTGAGTTGTATGCTCTAATTTTCATGTATTGCATCTGTAGGTTTCGTCTGCCCTGCTCCCCATATTGGTGTTTAGAATAGGGAGGTTGTTACTGGTAATGAGGTGACTATTCCTAAAATAGTAGTCCTAAAATATTCTTGGGGGAACTAGATAAAGTGAAGTCCAATTCATAATTTTTATCTTAAACTTGTAATGTTAATTTGGTTATGAAGGTTGTAACTCTTCCTCCAATTGTTTCTACTTCTATATGGCCTAACACTTTTCCTGTGCTTAAAATTTGTGCTTCACCTTAGGTATAAACATGTATTTCACTAACAGTGTTCAGTAGCCATTTTACCATCTTAGTGGCGCCATTGGTAAATAGAATTGGTAGTGCTATTTTGGGTTTTTGATGTGGCAACCCTGAGACCTGAAGGGTTTGAATGTGGGATGGCATCTCAGCCTGTTCCTGAATGGGAGCTTGTTCCAAGGTCTTGGTCCTGCGTTCAGCTCTCGGTTTTTGTTTGTTTGTTTGTTTGTTTGTTTTTTGTTTTTTTTATCTTATGTTTGTAGGTACTCAGCCATTTGGCCCTGTCAGCCCTAAAAAAAGACTTCTAGGAGTTTGTTCAAAGAGGCATCTTGTGGTATTAAATGATCTGTTTGATCCTGGTCTAATCTGGAGGTAGGTATTTGTTTTTCCAAACAGTCTAATATTTTTAACTCTCCTTATTCTATCCACCTTTCTACCCTTAATAGTTAGAGATACTACTTTCTCTGAGTCTAAGTCTCTGCTTTTAAGAGGCATATGATGTTTGCCATGGTCTGCCATCCTTGCAATGATCCAGATAGTGTCATTCTGAGATGTTTTGGAACTCCTTTTAACAGGATGTTCATAAACTGGGGCAACATTGGTGCTGCTTGAGTGGAAGACACCTGGTTATAGATATAATGAAGTACTCCTAGTTTTCTTGCTAATTTTATTGCTTCCTGCAGGATATGCCACTTAACTGACGCCTCAAATTGAGGTAAATCTAAAGAAGGAAATACGTCTCCAAGCTGCAGTTATCCAATCGATCAGTGAGTGCATATCTCCTAGGGAGCTTTCCAATATGTGCTCCAGTCCTTTGAACATGGTGGGATTTTCCACCATATTACTAATTTTACACATTTCCTTATCTGAAAATAATATGGTGTCTGCTCCCTCTCTCACAGTTTTGCTATATAAGACACATCCTTCCTGACATTTTGTGCATAATATTTCCTTAGCTCATTTAATTCCTGTGAGTTGTATGCTCTAATTTTCAAGTATTGCATCTGTAGGTTTGGTCTGCCCTGCTCCCCATATTGGTGTTTAGAATAGGGAAGTTGTTACTGGTAATGAGGTGACTATTCCTCTATCATGAGATTCCAGGGCATCTTTAAAGTGGTTAGAGTACTTCAATTTCTTGGTAATATTTATGGCTAGCTTTTTCCCCTAGGTCTGTCTTTGTCTTAATTGACTATACTTTACATAAGTATACTGAGGACTTCATTTTGTGCTGCTCTTTCATTATAGGTTCCACCTGCTGTGGTGTTGTTAGGAGTATGTCCATTTTAACCTTCTCGCACTTAGTTTTCTTTTTAATTATATGGTTAGTATACTGCCAAGCCCTTTCCACTAAGTCAGAGGTTTTCTCATCCTCTATTTTTACCTTTTTAAAAACTATTGATGAGACTTTTAATTCAATTCATTAGGTCAGTATTTTGGCAGTGTGGTACAGACTTCCTCCTTTTTCAGATATCCAATAAAATTAATTTTGGATGCGCTTTTTTATAAGTTTTTGAATAATTTATCTGCCTGTCTCACTCTCCTTTCTGTAGCCACTCTTTCATCAGGCAAGGGGTTTCTACCCTTATCCTTCTGAGCTATGTTGGCACCAATGACCTCTTCTTCCCAGGACCTAGGTCTATTGGTATCATGGTGTCATTCAGCCATGGGCTGTTGGATCTAGCTCTCCACTTCTCTTCATCTCAACTTTAGAGGCTCAAGAAATTTGGCCTACTGCTGCTCTATTGACCTACTCTCTTCCCGTGACTTAGGTTCGGGTTGGCTTCGTAGCATCCCTTAGACTCAAGTAATTCAAAATTCAAGATACACAAGAAAGTGCATGATGAATGAGAGTTCTAAGTCACAAGTAAGAGAATATCCAAATTATATTGCCACTAATATGATAGACCACGTTTAGCAGTATATGTCTAGCCAGGCTCCAGTTTAGTTTTCTACTTTCTGTCTTAGGAACTATGAAGACCGATCCAGCAGGCTTCCCCAACTGTCATGAGGTAGGGCACATGAGATGCCTCCTACCCAAAGTAAGGTAAAAGGATGTAGTTCTTTATTTGCCCAGTTGATAAGGACATATAATCACATTCACACAATACTCATTCCTTAGGAACCTCTGGTCTGGTCCATAGTCATTTTGGCATATTTGTTAAGTTCTGTGACCAAACTGTGCTTCTGCTTGCTGAAATTCAATCTGGTCTATGGATTCCTCTTGTTCACCAATGGGCAGCTGGGTTGGTAGACTCAGTGTCACTGTAAATGAGATGGATTCCAGGAGTTAATGTTTTGCAGTGACGAGAGGTGGTTCTTTAAGGTTCTTTTGGCCAATCCTATTTAGGTCACATACATTATTTCCTAAGGGCATATTACTATCGGGCTCACACATATACTTACAGCAGTCCTTTACACAAGGTGTTTCTTAACAGTTGAACTTCATTTTTCATTGTATTAGATTAGGGCCTATACTTACCTATCAGTCACACACAAACACACACACACACACACACACACACACACACACACACACATACCCTGGTCCCTTATGCAGGGCGTTTCTTAAATGTTCCATTAATTTTTTTGATTCTTATTGTTTTGTCCATCTTTATTAAATTGTATATTTCTTATTTACATTTCAAATGTTATTCCCTTTCCCAGTTTCCAGGCCAATATCCCAATAACCTCTCACCCTCCCCTTCCATGTGTGTGGTCCCCTACCAATCGTGTCCCTATTACTGCCATCCACCCAACAATTACATTCACTGGGGGGTCCAGCATTCGCATGTCCAAGGGCTTCCCCTTCCACTGGTGCCTCTACTAGGATATTCATTGCTACCTATGAATTTGGAGGCCAGGGTCAGTCCATGGGTAGTGGATTAGTCCCTGGAAACTCTGGTTGGTTGGCATTGTTGTTCATATGGGGTCTCAAGCCCCTTCATCTCTTTCAGTCCTTTCCATGATTCCTTCAACAGGGGTCCCATTCACAGTTCAGTGGTTTGTGGCTGGCATTTGCCTATGTGACAAGTTATGACTGGGTATCTCAGGAGAGATAAACATCTTGTCCCTGTCAGGCTGCACCTCTTTGATACATGCATCTTATCAGGTTTGGTGGCTGTATATGTATGGGCCACATGTAGGGCAGGCTCTGAATGGGTGTTCCTTCAGTCTCTGTTCTAAACTTTGCCTCTTTATCCCCTCCTAAGGGTATTCTTGTTACCCTTTTAAAGAAGAAGTTTTGTCCTCCTTCTTGAGGTTCATGTGTTCTGTGCATCTTGGGTAATTCAAGCATTTGGGCTTATATCTACTTTTCAATGAGTGCATACGATGTGTGGTTTACTATAATTGGGTTACGTCACTAAGGATGATATATCCAGAAGAAGAAGAAGAGGAGGAGGAGGAGGAGGAGGAGGAGGAGGAGGAGGAGGAGGAGGAGGAGGAGGAGGAGGAACAGGAACAGGAACAAGAAGAAAAAGAACAAGAAGAAAAAGAACAAGAAGAAAAACAAGAAGAAGAAGAAAAAGAAGGGGATAGGGGAAGGGCGAGGAAGGAGGAAAGGAAGGGGAATGGAGTGAAGATTGAGATGGAGAGTGGGAGTAATAGGAGGAAGAGGAAGAGAAGATGGAAAAGGAGGAAGGAGGAGAAGGAGAAGAAGACGAAGAAGAAAAAGAAAAGAAAAGGAAGAAGAGAAGAAGAAGAAGAAGAAGAAGAAGAAGAACAACAACAACAGAACAAAAAGAACAAGAAAAATAACAAAAGGATAAGAGAAAGACAAAGAAAAAGAGGAGGAGGAGGAGAAGAAGTAGGAGAAGAAGGACAAGAAGGAGGAAGGGAGGAGGAGAACAAGAAGAAGAAGGAGGAAGGAGAAGGAGGAAGAGGAAGAGGAAGAAGTAGAACAAGAAGAAGAACAAGAACAAGAACAAGAAGAACAAGAAGAAGAATAATTAAAAGAAACACAAGAAAAGAACAAGACCTAGCACAAGACCAAAACCAAGAAGAATCATAAAAAGAAGAAGAAGAAGAAGAAGAAGAAGAAGAAGAAGAAGAAGAAGAAGAAGAAGAAGAAGAAGAAGAAGAAGAAGAAGAAGAAGGAAAGTAGAAGAAAGGGAAGGAAAGGAAGAAAAAATAGAAGAGGAAGAAATCAGGAAGGTTGAGAAAAGAAGAAAAAGAAGAACAAGAAAAGGAGGAGGAAGAAAAACAAGAAGAAGGAGGAGGAGGAAAAGAAGAAGAAGTAGAAAAGAAGAAGCAGAAGCAGATGAAGAAGAAGAAGAAGAAGAAGAAGAAGAAGAAGAAGAAGAAGAAGAAGAAGAACAACAACAACAACAACAACAACAACAACAACAACAACATCAACAATGAGAACAAGAACAAGAAGAAGAGCAAGAACAAGAACAAGAACAATTAAAAGACACTCCACTTCTGGGGTGACTGCTTGACCCTGGGGACAAGGAGATAGGATCAAAAAGCCAAAATCTTCTGCCTGCTCCACCCCTAGCAAGGCCAACCATCATTAGGTCTGCTGTGGCCACTCTGGACTCTTCCAGGAAACACTGGTCAACACAATCCTAAATATATAAAGCCAACAGCAACCACCCTCCCCCACTTCCCAACCCATTCCTATGCACTGAATTTCCTGCTGCTTTCTAGGACAGAACGAGCATGCTTTCATCAGGACTGCCAGAGCACAGCTATTTTTCTATTACAACCCTCAGTAGTCTAAAACACTTGAATAACAACAAGTACAACAATATAAAAATTAAATCTAATCTTATGAAACTAATAAAGGTTTCTAAGTGGAGAGAAATAATTTCTTAATTAAATTCAGGAAACTATAACCAAACATGGGTAGACTTTTAAAGTGAAATGAATAGATATTAGAAAGTATAATAAAAACAATCAAAGATGTAAAATAAATGAACAAAGTTATTCAAGACCTGAAAATGTAGTGAGAAGTAATAGAGAAAACAAAAACTGAGCCAATTCTGGATATAAAATGGAAAACCTATAATAAAGAAGAGCAAATACATACACAAGCAATACAAACATAGTGCAAGGGAGAAAAAGAGAGAATCTTGGGCATATGAGACATAATAGAAGAAATTGAAAAATTTGACATAGAAAATGCTGAATCTGAAATGTTTCTACCACAACTCATCCAGGAAATTGAACACTATAAGAAGACCAAACCTGCCTTTCATCCTGCATCTCTGCTGGGCTTAGATCTCATGCTCCAGCTCCCACTGTCCAAGATTGTTGGCCTTGCTAGGGGCTGAGAAGGCAGTGGATTTGGCTTCTTTATCTCATTTGGCTCTCCCTGATAACAACAGGCCTCCCGGGAGTCATCCCTGAGAGACAGGATGACTCCCAGGAGGACCATCATGATGAAGCTAACGGGTGAGATCACCCTGCCCAACACAATATCTAACCTTATTGGTACCCTCACAGAGCCCTGTAAATGCAGGACTTATTGCCCTCGCAGAAACAGATCATCCTTCCAGTCTACAACTGTGCCTGGACTCAAATTTGGTACTATAACCACTATTCTCCCCAATAATACCCAGCAAGAGGATGACACTCTGGAGGTCATAAACAGAGGCAGACTGCCTCTGGGAGGTCCATTATAAGGAGGATCACTGAATGGACAGTCAGAGCCAACATGCTAGTTATATCCAGTTGGAACCTGATGGCAAGGGGCAAGCAAAAGAACATAAGCATCAGATACCAATTTCACCAGTTCCCCTATCCAGTATCCCTGGATGAGCAAAAGCATGTGGAAAGTAAGATTCTTACCTGAAATATCATTTCCTAAAGATGATAGAGGACCTTAAGGAGATCATAAATGATTCCATTAAAGAAATATAGGAAAAAATAGGTATACATGTAGAAGTCCTTATACAGGAAATGTATAAATCACTTTTAAAATGTAGGGAAATATGATCCAACAGGGTAAGAAACTGAACAAAATATCCAGGATCTAAAAATGAAAATAGAAACCATGAAGAAATAAAAAAGGGTGACAACCCACAAGATGAAAAGCATAGAAAAGAAATTAGCAGTTATAGATGCAAGCAATATTGACAGAATACAAGAGATACAAGAAAGAATCTAAGGAATAGAAGATACCATAGACAATATTGACACAATAGTCCAAGAAAATAGAAAGTGCAAAAATCTCCTAATTCAAATATCCAGGATATGCAGGACACAATGAACAAAACAGTATCTAAGAATAGTAGTAATAGAAGAGAGTGAGGATTCTAAATTTAAAGAGACAGAAAACATCTGAAATAAAATCATAGAAGAAAACTTTCCTAACCTGAGAAAGCAGTGGCCATAAACTTAAAAGAAGCATAAAAAATACCAGATACATTGGACCAGAAAAGAAATTACTCCTATGTTATAATAATCAAAACACTAAATGTGCAGAACAAAGAAAGAATATTAAATGACTTAAGGGAACAAGGCCAAATAACGTATAAAGTCAACCTATAAAATGATACCAGGATTCTCAAAAAGCCAGAACTTTCACAGGTATCAGGAAGTCTATAAACAAACACAAGTGCCAGGCTATGATGCTTAGCAAAACTCTCAATTGCTATAGATGGAGAAAGCAATATATGACATTTCAAAACCAATTATAAACAATTTATATCCATTAAGCCAACCCTGCAGATGATAATAGAAGAAAAACTCTAACCCAAGGCAGAAAATGTCACACAAGAAAAACCAAGAAATTAATATTCTCACAACAAACCCAAAAGAAGAGAACCACACAAACATTATTCACCTCTCACCACAAAAATGAAAACAAAAAAAAAAAACAAAAACAATCATTGATCTTTAATATCTCTCAAAATCAGTGAACACAATTCCTCAATGAAAGGACATAGACTACCAGAGTGAATATGTAAATAGAACCCAACAGATTTCCGCATATAAGAAACACACCTCAGTGACAAAAACTCATATTACTTCACAGCTAATGTCTGAAAAATACTTCCAAGGAAGTGGTCCCAAGGAAAAAACTGGAGTAGCCACTCTAATATCAAATAAAATTGAATTTCAACCAAAAGTTTTAAAAAATGATGAAGAAATTCACTTCATACTACTCAAAGAAAAATTTTACCATGAACTCTCAATTCTGAATATCTATGACCCAAATGCAAGGGCACCCCATTCTCAGCATTTCAAAGTATTTTATCAAAAATGAACCATATAATCAGATGCAAAATAAGCCTCAATACATAAAAATATATCGAAACTATCCAATGCATTGTATTGGATCTTCACTGATTAAAGCTGGTCTTATATAATAACCAAAAGAACAAGAACAACAACAACAATAACAACATCCACAACAACAGAATTAAATTTCACATATGCACAGAAGGTAAGCCTCAACTCGACGAAGAAATAATTTTTTTTTTTACAATTTATAACACAATTAAAACAAAATGTAAGCAGTACCAAGAGGAAAACCCATCTCTGTCTGCTTCCATAAAGAAATTTGAGAAATCATACACTAGTAGCTTAAAAGCATATCTGAAAGTTCTAGAAACAAAAGAAACAAATATACTCAAGAAGAGTAGATTGCAGGAAATATTCAAACTCAGGAATGGAATCAAACAAGTAGAAACAAAGAGATTTTTTATAATCAACAAAACTAGTAGCTGGCTCTTTGAGAAAATAAAGAAGATAAAGAAACCCTTTGCTAAGCTAAATAGAGAGCACAAAGACACTATCCAAATAACATATTTAGAAAAGAAAAGAGGAAATTCAAATAAGACCTTACAACAGAAGTCTAAACTCAACAAAACTAAAAATTTAGGATGAATGCACAATTTCTAGATAAATAAAAGGTATCAAAGTTAAATCAGGATCAGATAAGCCATCTAAACTTTCCCATAACCCCTAGACAAAAAGAAGCTGTCATAAAAGTCTCTCAACCAAAAAAAAAAAAAAAAAAATCCTAGAGCCAGAAGGTTTTAGTGCAGGATTCTCAAAGACTTTCAAAGAACATCTTATATCAATACTTCTGAAATCATTCCACAAAATAGAAAGGAAGGAACACTGCCCAGAAGCTAATGCCTAAACCACACCAAGATCCAAGAAAGACAACTTCACACTAATTTCCCTTATGAGTATTGATGTGAAAATAATTAATTTTTTTCAATCCAAATCTAAAAACACATCAAAACAATCATTCACCCTGTAAACTTCATCCCAGGGATCAATAGTTGTTTCAATATGTGGAAATATGGCAAATTAATTTGCTTTATAAAGAAATACAAAGAAAAATATATGAACAACTCATTAGATTCTGAAAAAGCCTTTGACAAAAATGCCTTTTCATATTAAAATTCTTCAAAAGATAAGAAATTAAAGGTTTATACCTAAGTAAAACCAATATGCAGCCAACAAAGAGTCAACATTAAATTAAATGGATAAAATTTGTAACAATCCCACTGCAATCAGAAACAAGAAAGGATGCTCATTCTTTTCCTATTTATTCAATATTGTACTCAAAAGTCTAGCCTTACCAAGTATATAACAAAAGGCAGTCACAGCAATACAAGTTGGAAAGCTCGAAGACACAATATCACTATTTGTGGTTGATATAATAATATGTGACTACAAAAATTCCACCTGAAAACTCCAACTGCTGATAAACAGCTTCAGCAAACTGTCTGGATATAAAATTAACTCAAACAAGTCAGCAGCCTTCTTCTCTTCAAAAGAAAAATGTGCAGAGAAAGAAGTTAGGGAAATAACACACAGCAAAATAGTCATACATAATATAAACTGTTTTGGTGTAACTCTAGCCAAGAAAGTGAAAGATCTGTATGACAAGAACTTCAAGTCTCTAAAAGAGAAATCAAAGAAGTTTTAAGAAGAAAGATCGATCACCCATGTCCATGAATTGGCATAATTAACATATTAAAAGTGGACAATTTAACAAAAACAATCAACAGATTAAATATAATCCCCATCAAAATGCCAACTCAATTCTTCACAGAGATAGAAAGCCAATTCTCGAAATTAATTGGTAATCCAAAAAACCCAGCACAGCTAAAACCATTCTCAACAATAAAAAGAAAAAAAGAAAAAGGCTGGAGAGATGGCTCAGCGGCTAAGAGCACCCGACTACTCTTCCAGAGGTCCTGAGTTCAATTCCCAGCAACCACATGGTGGCTCACAACCATCTGTAAAGAGATCCGATGCCATCTTCTGGTGTATCTGAAGACAGATACAGTGTACTTATATATAATAAATGAATAAATCTTAAAAAAAAAATCTGTGGGAATTGCTATCTCTGACTTCAAGCTCTACTACAGAACTATAGTGAGGGAAACCAAATGGCACTGGTACAGAAAAAAGCAGTTAAATTACATGGAATAGAATTGAAGACACAGAAATGAACCCACACACCTATGGTCACTTGATTTTGATAAAGAAGCTAAAACCGTCCAGTGGAAAAAAGAAAGAATTTTCAACAAATAGTGCTGTTTCAACTGGTGGTCATCATCTAGAAGAATGCAAACTGATCTACATATCACCTTGTACAAAGCACAAATACAACTGAATCAAGGACCTCCACATAAAACCAGATACAGCCAGACTACTAGAAGAGAAAGTGGAGAACAGCCTAGAACACATGGGCACTGGGGAATTTTTCCCAAACAGAAGAGCAATGGCTTATACTCTAAGATCAAGAATGTACAAAGGGAACCTCATAAAAATGAAAACTTCTGTAAAACTAAAGACACATTCAAGAGCTCAAAACAGCAGCCAACAAATTGGGAAATGATCTTCACCAATCCTACATCCAATATAATGCTAATTTCTAATATATACAAAGAACTCAAGAATTTTTTCTCTGCAGAAACAATTAACCCAATTAAAATTGGATTTCAGAGCTATACAGAGAATGCTCAAATGATGTATATTTGAGAAGGGCCTAAAGAAATGTTCAACATCGTTAGTCATCAGGGAAATGCAAATCAAAACAACCTTGTGATTCCACTTCACACCTGTCTGAATGGCTAAGACCAAAAACTCAGGTAACAGTAGCTGCGCTACAGGATGTGCAGAAAAAGAAACACTCCTCCATTTTTTTGTGGAATTGCAAGCTGCTACAGCTCATTTAAAAATCAGTCTGGATTTTCCTCAGAAAATTGTACCTAGTTCTACCTGAGGACCCAACTGTACTAGTTCTGGGCATATACCCAAAAGATGTTCTATTGTATAACAAGGACACATGCACCACTATGTTCATAGCAGCCTTATTTGTAATAGTCAGAAGCTGGAAAGAACTGAGATGTCCTGAGCAAAGGAATGGATATAGAAAATGTTGTATATTTACACAAATGAGTACTACTCAGCTAATAAAAGCAATGACTACATAAAAATTTTAGGTAAATCAATGAAACTAGAAAATATCATGCTAAGTGAGGTAACAAAGTCACAAAAGAGCACACATGGGGATGCATTCACTTATAAGGGGATATTAACCCAAAAGCTCAAATTATCCAAGATACAATCCACAGACCACATGAAGCTAAAGAAAAAATACCACAATGTGGATGCTTCAGTTCTTCTTAGAAGGGTGACCAAATTACTCATGGGAAAATTTACATTGACACAGACTGTAGCAGGGGCTGAAATAAAGTTCCTTCGGAGATTGCCCCACTTGGGGATCCATGCCATAGGCAGTCACTATATTCAGTCACTATTGCTGATGCCTAGAAGTGTTTGCTGAAAGGAGCCTGATATGGCTATCTCCTGAGAGGCTCTGCCAGAGCCTTACTGATACAGATGAGTGTAAACGATGGGTATTGGGTGTACCTGGAAGAGAATGGGGGACAAAAGACGCGAAGAAGGATGCCAAGACAAGAGTCTGATCAAGGCGACAACTTTATTTTTCCCCAAGGCTGAATTTATACCATAACATGGGTAACAGAGGGAAGGTGGAAGTAAGAAACATTTATGCAGGCCAAGGACACAGTATTCGTGTGGTCATGGAATTGGCTGATGTTGACAGGATGTCAGAAAGGTCACAGGTTTATCATATTATTAGTCAGCAGGACAACTTTATCATATGATTATTTTTCTTGACCACCAGATTTGTATTAGTCTTCTGGAGCTGGCTGGGGATTTTCCATGAACCTAGTCATACTTAATTCTAACATCAACAATGGAGGGCTTCAAGGGCATCGCTATCAACAGACGAGGATGCTCAGAGCTAAACTTTGTACTGGACATGGCGACTACAATGGAAGAGTTAGAGAAAGAACTGATTAGCTGAAAGGGTTTGCAACTCCTTATGAATAATAAAACTATCAACCAACAGACCCTCTTCAGACGTCCCACGGTGAAAATTACCAACAAATGAGTGCAAAATGATAAACCAAGGACGCCTTCTGCATATGTAGTAGAGCATGGCCTTGTCTTCAATGAATAGAAGGAAAAACCCTTGGTTCTGCGAAGGCTTCATTTCCCCATGTATTGGAATGCTAGAGCATTGAGTTGGGAGTGGGTGGTGGATAGTGGGAACATCTTGATAAAAGCAGGCCAAAAGGGGTGAGGAGGTTTGGGGGAGGCTGAAAACAGAATTATACTTGGAAGGTCAATACATAAAATATTCAATAAAAAAGAAATATTCAAATCCCGTGGGAGGGAGAGCTAAACCTTCAGAGAGGCAGACACGCCCGGGAAACCAGAAGAGACTGCACTCTGCACACACATCTCGGACGCCAGAGGAAAACACCAAACGCCATCTGGAACCCTGGTGCACTGAAGCTCCCAGAAACGGCGGCGCAGATCTTCCTGGTTGCTGCAGCCACAGAGAGCTCATGGGCAGCACCCCGCGAGCGAACTTGAGCCTCGGGACCACAGGTAAGACCAACTTTTCTGCTGCAAGTGACCTGCCTGGTGAACTCAAAACACAGGCCCACAGGAACAGCTGAAGACCTGTAGAGAGGAAAAACTACACGCCCGAAAGCAGAACACTCTGTCCCCATAACAGGCTGAAAGAAAACAGGAAAACAGGTCTACAGCACTCCTGCCACACAGGCTTATAGGGCAGTCTAGCCACAGTCAGATATAGCAGAACAAAGTAACACTAGAGATAATCTGATGGTGAGAGGCAAGCGCAGGCATCCAAGCAACAGAAACCAAGACTACATGGCATCATCGGAGCCCAAATATCCCAAAAAAACAAACATGGAATATCCAAACACACCAGAAAAGCAAGATCTAGTTTCAGAATCATATTTGATCATGATGCTGGAGGACTTCAAGAAAGAAGTGAAGAACTCCCTTAGAGAACATGTAGAAGCCTACAGAGAGGAATCGCAAAAATGCCTGAAAGAATTCCAGGAAAACATAAATAAACAAGTAGAAGCCCATAGAAAGGAGACACAAAAATCCCTGAAAGAATTCCAGGAAAACATAAATAAACAAGTAGAAGCCCATAGAGAGGGGACACAAAAATCCCTGAAAGAATTCCAGGAAAACACAATCAAACAGTTGAAGGAATTAAAAATGGAAATAGAAGCAATCAAGAAAGAACACATGGAAACAACCCTGGATATAGAAAACCAAAAGAAGAGACAAGGAGCTGTAGATACGAGCTTCACCAACAGAATACAAGAGATGGAAGAGAGAATCTCAGGAGCAGAAGATTCCATAGAAATCATTGACTCAACTGTCAAAGATAATGTAAAGCAGAAAAAGCTACTGGTCCAAAACATACAGGAAATCCAGGACTCAATGAGAAGATCAAACCTAAGGATAATAGGTATAGAAGAGAGTGAAGACTCCCAGCTCAAAGGACCAGTAAATATCTTCAACAAAATCATAGAAGAAAACTTCCCTAATCTAAAAAAAAGATACCCATAGGCATACAAGAAGCCTACAGAACTCCAAATAGATTGGACCAGAAAAGAAACACCTCCCGTCACATAATAGTCAAAACACCAAACGCACAAAATAAAGAAAGAATATTAAAAGCAGTAAGGGAAAAAGGTCAAGTAACATATAAAGGCAGACCTTTCAGAATCACACCAGACTTCTCGCCAGAAACTATGAGAGCCGGAAGATCCTGGACTGATGTCATACAGACCCTAAGAGAACAAAAATGCCAGCCCAGGTTACTATTTCCTGCAAAACTCTCAATTAACATAGATGGAGAAACCAAGATATTCCATGACAAAACCAAATTTACACAATATCTTTCTACAAATCCAGCACTACAAAAGATAATAAATGGTAAAGCCCAGCATAAGGAGGCAAGCTATACCCTAGAAGCAGCAAGAAACTAATCGTCTTGGCAACAAAACAAAGAGAAGAAAAGCACAGAAACATAACCTCACATCCAAATATGAATATAACAGGAAGCAATAATCACTATTCCTTAATATCTCTCAACATCAATGGCCTCAACTCCCCAATAAAAAGACATAGAGTAACAAACTGGATACGCAACGAGGACCATGTATTAAGCTGCCTACAGGAAACACACCTCAGAGAAAAAGACAGACACTACCTCAGAGTGAAAGGCTGGAAAACAACTTTCCAAGCAAATGGTCAGAAGAAGCAAGCTGGAGTAGCCACTCTAATATCAAATAAAATCAATTTCCAACTAAAAGTCATCAAAAAAGATAAGGAAGGACACTTCTTATTCATCAAAGGAAAAATCCACCAAGATGAACTCTCAATCCTAAATATCTATGCCCCAAATACAAGGGCACCTACATACGTAAAAGAAACCTTACTAAAGCTCAAAACACACATTGCACCTCACACAATAATAGTAGGAGATTTCAACACCCCATTCTCATCAATGGACAGATCATGGAAACAGAAATTAAACAGAGACTTAGACAGACTAAGAGAAGTCATGAGCCAAATGGACTTAACGGATATTTATAGATCATTTATCCTAAAGCAAAAGGATATACCTTCTTCTCAGCTCCTCATGGTACTTTCTCCAAAATTGACCATATAATTGGTCCAAAAACGGGCCTCAACAGGAGCAGAAAGATAGAAAAAACCCCACGCGTGCTATCAGACCACCACGGCCTAAAACTGGTCTTCAATAACAATAAGGGAAGAATGCCCACATACACATGGAAATTGAACAATACCCTACTCAATGATAACCTGGTCAAGGAAGAAATAAAGAAAGAAATTAAAAACTGCTTAGAATTTAATGAAAATGAAGGTACAACATACCCAAACTTATGGGACACAATGAAAGCTGTGCTAAGAGGAAAACTCATAGCGCTCAGTGCTTGCAGAAAGAAACAGGAAAGAGCATATGTCAGCAGCTTGACAGCACACCTAAAAGCTCTAGAACAAAAAGAAGCAAATAAACCCAGGAGGAGTAGAAGGCAGGAAATAATGAAACTCAGAGTTGAAATCAACCAAGTAGAAACAAAAAGGACCATAGAAAGAATCAACAGAACCAAAAGTTGGTTCTTCGAGAAAATCAACAAGATAGATAAACCCTTAGCCAGACTAACGAGAAGACACAGAGAGTGTGTCCAAATAAACAAAATCAGAAATGAAAAGGGAGACATAACTACAGATTCAGAGGAAATTCAAAAAATCATCAGATCTTACTATAAAAGCCTATATTCAACAAAACTTGAAAATCTGGAGGAAATGGACAATTTCCTAGACAGATACCAGGTACCGAAGTTAAATCAGGAACAGATAAACCAGTTAAACAACCCCATAACTCCTAAGGAAATAGAAGCAGTCATTAAAGGTCTCCCAACCAAAAAGGGCCAGGTCCAGACGGGTTCAGTGCAGAATTCTATCAGTCCTTCATAGAAGACCTCATACGAATACTATCCAAACTATTCCACAAAATTGAAACAGATGGAGCACTACCAAATTCCTTCTATGAAGCCACAATTACTCTTATACCTAAACCACAAAAAGACACAACAAAGAAAGAGAACTTCAGACCAATTTACCTTATGAATATCGATGCAAATATACTCAATAAAATTCTGTCAAACTGAATCCAAGAGAACATCAAAACAATCATCCACCATGATCAAGTAGGCTTCATGAAGGCATGCAGGGATGGTTTAATATACGGAAAACCATCAACGTAATCCATTATATAAACAAACTGAAAGAACAAAACCACATGATCATTTCATTAGATGCTGAGAAAGCATTTGAGAAAATTCAACACCCCTTCATGACAAAAGTCCTAGATAGAATAGGAATTCAAGGGCCATACCTAAACATAGTAAAAGCCATATATAGCAAACCAGTCGCTAACATTAAACTAAATGGAGAGAAAGTTGAAGCAATACCACTAAAATCAGGGACTAGACAAGGCTGCCTACTCTCTCCCTACTTAATCAATATAGTTTTAAGTTCTAGGCAGAGCAATCAAACAACACAAGGAGATCAAGGGGATACAGATTGGAAAAGAAGAAGTCAAAATATCAGTATTTGCAGATGATATGATAGTATATTTAAGTGAACCCAAAAGTTCCACCAGACAACTACTAAAACTGATAAACAACTTCAGCAGAGTGGCTGGGTATAAAATTAACTCAAATAAATCTGTAGCCTTCCTCTACACAAAAGAGAAACAAGCCGAGAAAGAAATTAGGGAAATGATACCCTACATAATAGTCCCAAATAATATAAAGTACCTCGGTCTGACTTTAACCCAGCAAGTAAAAGATATGTACAATAAGAACTTCAAGACTCTGAAGAAAGAAATTGAAGAAGACATCAGAAAATGGACAGATCTCCCATGCTCATAGATTGGCAGGATTAGTATAGTAAAAATGGCCATTTTACCAAAAGCGATCAATAGATTCAATGCAATCCCCATCAAAATACCAATTCAATTCTTCAAAGAGTTAGACAGAACAATTTGCAAATTCATCTGGAATAACAAAAAACCCAGGATAGCTAAAACTATCCTCAACAATAAAAGGGTTTCAGGGGGAATCACTATCCCTAAACTCAAGCAGTATTACAGAGTAATAGTGATAAAAACTGCATGATATTGTTACAGAGACAGGAAGATAGACCAATGGAATAGAATTGAAGATGCAGAAATGAACCCACACACCTATGGACACTTGATTTTTGACAAAGGAGCCAAAACCATCATTGGAAAAAAGATAGCATTTTCAGCAAATGGTGCTGGTTTACTGGAGGTCAACATGTAGAAGAATGCAGATTGATCCATGCTTATCACCCTGTACAAAGCTTAAGTCCAAGTGGATCAAGGACCTCCACATCAAGCCAGATACACTCAAACTAATAGAAAAAAATTTCCTGAACAAAACACCAATGGATTATGCTCTAAGATCAAGAATCGAGAAATGGGATCTCATAAAACTGCAAAGTTTATGTAAGGCAAAGGACACTGTGGTTAGGACAAAATGGCAACCAACACATTGGGAAAAGATCTTTACTAATCCTACAACAGATAGAGGGCTTATATCCAAAATATACAAAGAACTCAAGAAGTTAGACCACAGAGAGACAAATAACCCTATTAAAAAATGGGGTCAGAGCGACACAAAGAATTCACAGCTGAGGAATGCCAAATGGCTGAGAAACACCTAAAGAAATATTCAACATCTTTAGTCATAAGGGAAATCCAAATCAAAACAAGCCTGAGATTTCACCTCATACCAGTGAGAATGGCTAAGATCAAAAACTCAGGTGACGGGGTTGGGGATTTAGCTCAGCGGTAGAGCACTTGCCTAGCAAGTGCAAGGCCCTGGGTTCTGTCCCCAACTCCGAAAAAAAGAAAAAAAAACTCAGGCGACAGCAAATGCTGGTGAGGATGTGGAGAAAGAGGAACACTCCTCCCTTGTTGGTGGGATGGCAGACTGGTACAACCATTCTGGAAATCAGTCTGGAGGTTCCTCAGAAAATTGGACATTGAACTGCCTGAGGATACAACTATACCACTCTTGGGCATATACCCAAAAGATGCCCCAACATATAAAATAGACTCATGTTCCACTATGTTCATAGCAGTCTTATTTATAATAGCCAGAAGCTGGGAAGAACCCAGATGCCCTTCAACAGAGGAATGGATACAGAAAATATGGTATATCTGCACAATGGAATATTACTCAGCTATCAAAAACAATGACTTTATGAAATTCATAGGCAAATGGAGGGAACTGGAAAATATCACCCTGAGTGAGGTAACCCAATCACAGCAAAACATACATGGTATGCACTCATTGATAAGTGGCTATTAGCCCAAATGCTCGAATTACCCTAGATGCACAGAACACATGAAACTCAAGACAGATGATCAAAATGTGAATGCTTCACTCCTTCTTTATAAGGTGAACAAGAATACCCTTGGCAGGGAATAGGGAGGCAAAGATTAAAACAGAGACAGAAGGAACACCCATTCAGAGCCTGCCCCACATGTTGCCCATACATATACAGCCACCCAATTAGACAAGATGGATGAAGCAAAGAAGCGCAGGCTGTCAGGAACCGGATGTAGATCTCTCCTGAGAGACACAGCCAGAATACAGCAAATACAAAGGCGAATGCCAGCAAACCACTGAACTGAGAACAGGACCCCCATAGAAGGAATCAGAGAAAGGACTGGAACAGCTTGAAGGGGCTGGAGACCCCATATGAACAACAATGCCAAGCAACCAGAGCTTCCAGGGACTAAGCCACTACCCAAAGACTATACATGGACTGACCCTGGACTCTCACCTCATAGGTAGCAATGAATATCCTAGTAAGAGCACCAGTGGAAGGGGAAGCCCTTGGTCCTGCCAAGACTGAACCCCCAGTGAACTAGACTGTTGGGGGGAGGGCGGTAATTGGGGGGAGGATGGGGAGCGGGAGGGGTTAGGGTGATGTTGGCCCAGAAACTGGGAAAGGGAATAACATTCGAAATGTAAATAAGAAATACTCAAGTTAATAAAGAAAAAAACGGAAAAAAATGTTCCACCATATAACAAGAGCATACAGTACATTATGTTCATAGCAGCCTTATTTTTAATAGCCAGAATGTAAAAAGAGCCCAGATGCCCTTCAACAGAGAAATGGATACAGAAACTGTTGTCCTTTTATACCACACAGTTCTTTTCAGCTATTATAAACAGACTTCTTGAAATTCTTGTGCAAATGGATGGAACTAGAAAATATCATAAGCAAGGAAACCAGTCACCAAAGAACATACATGGTATGTACTACGGATAAGTGGTTATTGGACTAAAAGCTCTGTAATACCCATTATATAATCCACAGACCACATGAAGCTCAAGAGGAAGGAAGACCACAGTGTGGATGTTTCTGTTCTTCTTTGCAAATGGAGCAACATCTTTACAGAAGATAGAGGGTAGAAAGGATTTGGGAGAAAGAAAGGAGGGAATGGGGAAAAATGGGGCCAGAATCAGGTATGTGAATAGATGAGAATAATATACAGAGGGTTAGGAATTTAAACAAATGTGTGTAGCAATGGGTGAAGAGTAATGGGCAGTGGCCACCAACAAGTCCCAGATTTCACGAAAGCAATTGGCTCTGAGGACCCGAAGCAGATCAAATTTGTTAAAATGCTCAACAAATATAAGGAAAAACTTCTAGAAACCATAAAAAGAGGTTAGGCAAGGCCCCAAGTTGGGGGATTGGGACACCTCTCATCTCCAAATTTTTAGCTTAGAATGGCTCCTATTGAAAAGAAGTATGGCTACAAAGAGTGGAGCACATACTGAAGAACACATCATCCAAAGTCTGCCCCCCCCCCCTTGGGTCCTTCTTCCATTTAAAGAAACCAAATGCAAACACTATTGCTGATGCCAAGAAATGCTTGCAGATAGGAGCCTAGTATAACTGTCTCCTGAAAGGCTCTGTCAGAGGCTAACAAATACAGATGTGGGTGCTCCTCGCCAAACATTAGACTGAGCTTGGGTACCCAGCGCAGCTATTCAGGAAAGGACTGAAGGAGCTAAAGGGGTTTTCAACTACACTGGAATAACTACAATATCAACCAACCAGGCCTACTGTGGTTGTACACAAAGAAAGTGGAGGGACGCTGGGCAGGAAGCTTTTACTGGAGTTTTAGTGACTAGTGTGGCCTTTTGACTATGGGGACTTTCTCCCTGAGCTACAAACTAGGACAAAGCATCAAAAGAGGAGTTGTTGAGGAGAGAGTGTGAAAAAAATCTGAGAGTGGAGGAAATCTTTTGGCAGGACCAGACTTGGAATTCTGTTTGGTAGCATGTATTTCGGTGACAGCAGGGTTTATCTGTAATCTGAGTTGGAAACTTGGACATGAGTGAAGAAGAGGGAGGGAAGAATGTCTTTAGGGCTGAGGAACTAGAGAGAAAATAGAGTACCTTAAGCAAAGAAGACTCCATGTTTTCTGGTAGACATAGTCAAGCTTGTGCCATAGGTTTCCGCTTGAGATGTATGGAGAATTTAGCAGCAAGGTGGGAAGGCAAGCTAACTATTGTATTAGTTAGAGAGTGAGGAAAGTACACAAGCATGCAGTCTACCTTGCTTTCTGGCAGGCATATTCTGCATTTTGGCTGCTGTTGTCTGCTAGAAGGAACCTAGAAACAGGAAAGGAGACATTTTTCTCACCTTTCTTCGCTACAATACTCTAAAAAAAAGGTTTAGTTTTTCTGTGCAATATATCAATACCTGTTATGAATTTCTTTACATTTCTTAGAAGAACGATTGCTCCTAGTTTTTGATAAATTTCTCTAGATTTTATATTGATCATAGGAATTTACATTTGTACCAAACATGTTTATGTGCAAAAGTTCTTCGAATCACATCAAAATTATGTGTGTATACCTATAGCAACCATAACTGCAAACATCAACTAGCAATCAACATACAAAATGTTTTTGATGAAGTAAGACCATGTTATTGGTATATTGCGGTTCTAGACCTTGTCCCATAACCGCATATGATCCAAAGTGCTGAGAAAAAAAAAACTTTCCTTGTTGTATGTTATACACTTTAATTTAGAATTTCAATCAACTAATCAAACAAACTTTGTGGTACCTTGTAAATTTCTAGGCCTCAACCACATACTCAAGATAAAAGTCATTAATACTTTGCATTATTTCTATCTCTGGTGGATAGTGTTACCCCCAGACTTCACACACTACTTTGTTTTTGTTTGATTTTTTGTTTTTGTTTTCATTGCCTTTCAAGGAATTCTTCAGTTAGGGGGATTTTGAGATACTTTTTCTAAACACTACTGACTATCCTAAAACTAACTGTTGAATCTAAAGGCCTCTAACCCTCTGGGGATTGGTCCAGGTATAATATTCTGTAGATAAAGAAAGAAAATCAGCCTAAGTTTGAAGACTCTACTGCTAGGTTTTGTAATTCCTCTTACTTATAGTGAACATTAACTTCAGTGAAAGAGCAAGACAGGGTGCATCCCATCAATAACAGGATTCCTTAACATATTGATTAGGGAAGCCATCCTTCATTATAGGAATGGTGAAACATCCATTGCATAAATAAAAAGAAACTAGAATCACATAATAATAATCCTCAGAATGTAAGATATATAAGAAAATATTTAGATCAGATGACAAATTTATATTTAAAAATAAAGAGTAGACCTACAAAAATACTTAAGGACAATATTCTAAAGTATTACACAAAATAGAAGCAAAAGAAACACTACCAAATCATTAAATGAAGCCACAATTACACTTGTACTCAAACCACAGAAATATACAACCAAGTTAGAGAACTTCAGAACAGTTTCCCTTATGAATATTGATGTAAAAGTACTCTATATAATTTTTCAAGACTGAATCCAGGAACACATTAAAGCAATCATTCACGATGATCAAGTAGGCTTCATCTCAGGGATGCAGGGATGGTTCAGTATATGGAAATCCATCAACATAATCCCTTATTGAAACAAACTCAAAGAAAAACCACATGGTCATTTCATTAGATGCTGAGAAAGCATTTGACAAAATTCAACACCCCTTCATGATAAAAGTCCTGGAAAGAATAGGAATTCAAGGCCCATACCTAAACATAGTAAAAGCCGTATACAGCAAACCATTTGCTAGCATTAAACTAAATGGAGAGAAACTTGAAGCAATCCCACTAAAATCAGGGACTAGACAAGGCTGCCCACTCTCTCCCTACTTATTCAATATAGTTCTTGAAGTTCTAGCCAGAGCAATCAGACAACAAAAGGAGATCAAGGGGATACAGATCGGAAAGAAGAGGTCAAAATATCACTATTTGCAGATGACATGATAGTATATTTAAGTGATCCCAAAAGTTCCACCAGAGAACTACTAAAGCTGATAAACAACTTCAGCAAAGTGGCTGGGTATAAAATTAACTCAAACAAACCTGCAGCCTTCCTATAGTCAATGAGTAACAAGACTGAGGAAGCAATTAGGGAAACAACATCCTTCACAATAGTCACAAATAATGTAAAATACTTTAGTGGGACACTAACCAAGTAAGTGAAAGTCTGTATGACAAGAATTTCAAGTCTCTGAAGAAATAAATTGAAGATCTCAGAGCTGGAAAGATCTCCCATGCTCGTGTATTTGCAGGATTAATATAGTGAAAGTGGCCATCTTTCCAAAATCAATGCACAGATTCAGTGGAATTCCCATCAAATTTCCAACTCAATTCTTTGTAGAGCTAGAAAGAGCAATTTGCAAATTCATTTGGAATAACCAAAACCCAGGATACTGAAAAATATTCTCGATAATAAAGGAATTCTGCAGGAATCACCATCCCTGTCCTAGCATTGTAGAGCAATCCTGGTAAAAACTGCATGGCATTGGTATAGAAAAGAGATGGTAGATCAATGGAATATACTTGAAGACCCAGAAATGAACCCACAAACCTATGGTCACTTAAACTTTGACAAATAAGCTAAAACCATCCAGTGGAAAAAAGACATAGTTTCAAAAAGTGGTGCTGATTTAACAGTAGGTCAGCCTGTAGAAGAATACAATTTGACACATTCTTATCTCTTTATACAAAGCCCAACATAAGTGGATCAAAGACCTCCACCTAAAACCAGATAAACTGATACTAACAGAAGAGAAAGTGGCAAGACTCTTGAACACATATGTAAAGGGGAAATTTTTCTGAACAAACACAAATGGCTCATGCCCTTAGATTAAGAATCAAAAGTGGGACCTCATAAAACTGCCAAGTTCTGTAAGGCAAAGGACACTGTAATAGAACCAAAGAGGAACCAGCAGATTAGGAAAAGATCTTTACCATCCCTGCATTTAATAGACGGTAATATCCAATACACATAAATTTGTCAAGAAGTACACTCCATAGAATCATATAACCCTATTACAAAATGGTGTACAGAGCTAAACAAAGACTGAAAGTAAAATGAAAATTGATCAACATTCTTAGTCATCTGTGAAATGCAATTCCAAAGAACTGTGAGATTCCACCAGTCAGAATGGCTAAGATCAAAATCTCAGGTGACAGCAGATGCTGAGAAGGATGTCAAGAAAGAGAAACTCTCCTCCGTTGTTGGTGGGATTGCAAGCTGGTACAACCTCTTTGGAAGTCATTCTGGCAGTTCCTTGGAAAATTAGACTTAGTACTACCTGAGGACCCAGCTAAACCACTACTGTGCATATACCCAAAAGATGCTCCAATATATAACAAGGACATATGCTCCACTGTGTTCATAGCAGCCTTATTTATAATAGCCCAAAGCTGGAAAGAGCACAGATGCCCTTCAACAGAAGAATGTATACAGAAAATGTGGTGGATATACACAATGGAGTACTACTCAGCTATCAAAAACAATGACTTCATGAAATTCACAGGGAAATGGATGGAACTAGAAAATATCATCCTGAGTGTCGTAACCCAATCAGAGAAAAGCACACATGGTATGCACTAAATGACAGTTGGGTATTAGCCCAAAAGCTCGAAATACCCAAGATCCAATCTACAGACCACATGAAGCTCAAGAAAAAGGATGACCAATACTCACATACGTCCACCACTTCTATGCAGCAAGAATACGCATAGGAGGTGATAGGGCGGCAAAGTTTAGAGCAGAGACTGAAGGGATGGCCACTCAGAGACTGCCCCTCCTGGGGCCCATATATAGACAGCCAGCAAATCTAGGTAAGATGGATAAAGCTAGGAAGTGCATGCTGACAGGAACCAGATATAGATTTCTCCTGAGAGACACAGACAGAGCATGTCAGAAACAGAGGAGAATGCTAGCAGCAATCCACTGAACTGAGAATGGGGTTCTTGGTGGAGGAATTAGAGAAAGGATTGAGAGAGCTGAAGGGTCTTGCAGCTTCATAAGAACAGAAATACCAACCAAACAGCTGCCAAGGAGTAAACCACTAACAAAAGACTACAGATGGGTTGACCGTGGGCTCCAACTGCATATGTAGCAGAGAATAGCCTTGTTGGGGCACCAATGGAAGAAGCCCTTGGTCCTGCCAAGGTTGGGACAACCAGTATTGGGCAATGTCCGGTGGGGCAGGAAGGGGGAGGTGTACGGGGAAGAGAACACCCTTACAGAAGAAGAGGAGGGGAATGGCATAGGGGGCTTATGTCTGGGAAACCAAGAAAAAGAATGATATTTGAAATGTAAATTTCAAAAATTATGTTAAAAAAAAACTAAAAAAAGAAAACAAAAAGCAAAAAAACAAAAACCAAAAAAGGATACTTTTAAAAATGAAGAAATTTTAATTTAAAATCTATGAAGTTCAAACTGAAGTATGAACTTCAAAAGTTATGTATTTGAATGTTTGCGTTAATTCAGAAATGCTTTACTAAAAACGGTTTTACAGAATTGTTCTATTGTTAGTAAGATTAAAAACTGTTCTGGATATCTAATTACTCTTCTGGATGTTTAATTTGACACAAAATTCTTACTAGATCCTATAAATATCAAATATAAGACTGTAAATTGATGATGTCCACATTTCGGTCTTCAATCTTCTTTTTCATATTGTCTGTGAGTTGTATTTTGGGCATTCTGAGCTTTTTGCCTAACACAACTTATCAATGAGTACATACCATTTGTGTTCTTTTGTGAATTGGTCACCTCATTCAGGTATGATATTTTCTCATTCCATTTATCTGTCTGCAACATTTACACAGTCATTGCTTTTAATATCTAGGTAGTATTCCATTGTGTACCACCTTTTTTGTATCCATTCCTTCAGTGCAGAACTAATGAGTTGTTTCCAATTTCTGGCTGTAGTTAATAATGTTATGAACATAGTGAAATATTTGTCCTGGTTTTATGTTGGAGCATCTTTTGGTATATGCCCAGAAGTGGTATAGCTGGGTCTTCAGAAAGTCCTATGTCCAGTATTCTGAGGAACCAGCAGACTGATTTTGATCGTGGTTGTACCAGATTGAAAATTTTTACCTACAATGGAGAAATGTTCCTTTCTCCACATCCTCTCCAGCATCTACTTTCACCTGAATTTTTCATTCTATCTCATATGTTGTGCTTCCATTTTCATTAAACTCTAGAAGTCTTTCCAATTCTCTCCCTTTCTTTCTTTCTTTCTTTCTTTCTTTCTTTCTTTCTTTCTTTCTTTCTTTCTTCCTTCCTTCCTTCCTTCCTTCCTTTCCTTCTTTCTTTCTTTCTTCTTTCTTTCTTTCTTTCTTTCTTTCTTTCTTTCTTTCTTTCTTTCTTTCTTCCTTTCTTTCTTTCTTCTCTGACCAAGCAAACATTAAATAGATAGTTGTTCAGCTTCCTTGTACATGTGGGCTTTTTGATATTTTTGTTATTCCGAAAAACATCCTTAGCCTATGCTGGTCCAATAGAATCCATGGGATTAATTCAATGTTTTGTATCTGTTGAGGTTTGTTTTATGTCTGATTACAAGGTCAGTTTTTGTATAGTAGTAGGAGGTGATGAGAACATGGTGTAAGCTTTTGTTTTAGGGCAAAATGTTTTGTAAGATATCTGATAAATCAATGTTTATCAGAGTACAGCAAATACAGAGGCGAATGCCAGCAGCAAACCACTGAACTGAGAACAGTACTCCCGTTGAAGGAATCAAAAAAAGAACTGGAAGAGCTTGTAGGGTCTCGATACCCCATATGAACAAAAATGCCAAGCAACCAGAGCTTCCAGGGACTAAGTCACTACCTAAAGACTACACATGGACTGACCCTGGACTCTGACCTCATAGGTAGCAATGAATAGCCTAGTAAGAGCACCAGTGGAAGGGGAAGCCCTGGGTCCTGCTAAGATTAAACCCATAGTGAACGTGATTGTTGGGGGGAGGGCGGCAATGGGGAGGGGAACACCCATAAAGAAGGGAAGGGGGGGCTTAGGGGGAGATTGGCCCGGAAACCAACCGGGAAAGGGAATAACACTCGAAATGTAAATAAGAAATACTCAAGTTAATTTAAAAAAAAAATAAATACTCAAGTTAGTAAAGATAAAAAAAAAAATCAGTGACCCATGTTAATCTGGATTGCACAAGAGCTGTCACTTCCTCTGACCATATAAATGACTATAATTGATCAAAAAAATACATTCTACATTTAAAACATGTTTTATTTGCCTTTATAATAATTCAGTTGTGGTATTTACACAATGGATATAATTTCATTATCTGTTACATAACTTTTTAAAACTTATTTTACATAGTATGGGTAAACGCCTCCAAGGTGATTGGCGTACAAACTACTGTACTCCAATCAATTTGGCCATTTTTCACAAAATTGGAAACAATTCTACCTCAATACCTCCATACCAAGCTATATCTCTTCTGGATATATGAATATTAATATATACATATATGTGGATATATGTTTATATTATGTTTGTATATATACATACATA
Source organism: Rattus norvegicus (assembly GCF_021556685.1). NCBI lineage: Eukaryota > Metazoa > Chordata > Mammalia > Rodentia > Muridae > Rattus > Rattus norvegicus. The sequence goes on from NC_141545.1 coordinate 1,672,258, forward strand.
TATATACATATATATAAATATATATATACAAATATATATATATATGTTTATTTATGATGGCCAGGAGCTGGAAACACCCCAGATGTCTCTCAGCTGATAAATGGATAAAGAAAATTTGGTCTATTTATAAAATGCAATAGTATAAAGTGTTTAGAAACAAAGATGTCATGAAATTCAAAAGCAAATTGATGGACTAGGAAATATGCTTCTTAGTGCATGGTGTGTTCTTGCTTATAAGGGAATATTAGCCATAAAGGGCAGGATAACCACACTGCAATTACAGACTCAAAGAAGCCAAAATAAAAAGTCAGAGGAGCATGCTTGAATATTTAACAGAAGGGGAAATAAACTGAAATTGGGGGTGGAGGAGTAGGGGCAACTCAGTGGGAGAGGGTGTGGGAAGGGTAACAGAATAGGTACATCAAACGAAGGGAAAGAAGGGGAGAGAGAATAAAAATTGGCAATGGGCAAGGGTGGAGGGCAGTGTCTATGAAGTGACACTAGCAGATTTCCTATCAGTGAGCGGTATGTATCTTGACATGGCCACATCCTATAGGCAGACAGGACTTCCACTTTAGGGATAAGGACACTTACCCACATAGAAAAAAGTTACATCCTGAAAGTGTCTTACCTACATTGTATACATTAACAGTGGTGGAGCAGAGACTGATGTAATGGCCAACCATTGACTAACCCAAATCAGACGCACCCCATGGGCAAGAATCAATTCCTGACATTATGATACTCTCTTATGCTTGCAGAGAGGATCATAGCTTAACTGTCTTCTGACAGGATCCACCTAGCAGCTGATGGAAATAGTTAAAGCAACTCACTCCCAACCATTAGATACTCACAGAGTCTTGTAGAAAAGTTTGAGGAGAGATTGAGATACCTGAGTGGGTAGAAACTCCACAGGAAGTTCAGCAGCATCAACATACCTCTACCTATGGAGACTCAAAAACGTAAACTCCAACTAAAGATCATACATGGACAGAACCTGGGCCACTGCCATAAATGTAGTAGACATGCATTTTGGTCTTTATTTGGGTCCCAAGTGAAGTGGAAAGTCTCCCTGATTCTGTAGACTGCCTGTAGATCCTATACCTTTAAATAGGCTTCCTTGTCTGGTATCAGTGGTAGAGGATGTGTGCAATCCTCTGCTGATTTGACATGTCAGGGTGGGGAGATAATAAGGTGGCTCTTTCTTCTCAGAGGTCGAATGGAGCGAATGGGTAGAAGAGAGTGGGTATTGAGTAAAAAACAGTGTGAGATGGGGACTAGAAAGAAGGGGTTGATGTTGAATTTTTAATTGAATGATGGAATGAATATATGAATGACTACATAAACAAATAAATAACTAATGTAAAAAAATAAATTTCCCCACAATGCATGTCATTTCCTTTCATTAGTGATGTTGTTTACAGTACCTCATGATGGTAGATTTCTAGGTCTAATGTTTGCTCTTCATTAACTAAATCATCCAAATTACTGAACCTGTCTATAGTGGGAAATAGTGAAAAAATGCATGCAATATCCCAGTTTGCTTTTCTCTGGCCCCATGTAGCACCTTGTAGAGACCACAATCCTAGGGCTCTCTTGTCTCAGACGCTGTTCATATTTCTAGCCAGGCTTGGCATATTCTCTTGCCCAGAGCTCTTGAAATATCTTCCCTGAACTTGCTAAGTTCCCTTGGTAGGTCACTATCACAGCAGCCCCACACATCTAAATTCTGCATGGCCCTTACCACCCTCTTCAAAACAGTTGGATTCCATACCAATGTAGAAAAACACTATACAAAATTAGTTTAGAAAGAACAGGTAACTCAACCATTGGCTGCAATTACAAACATCCTAAAAATTAAATCCTATGGTGGCTCATCTAAGGCCTCCAGTTAGTGACATCTTTAACCCTAACCTCTCTCTCCATCCCAAAAGCATCAAATCCCATTTGTCCCACTCTCTTCTTCCCCATTTGACTTGAAAGTCCCCTCTGCTTACTCAGTGATTGGTACTCTTAAATCATTATTCATTAAGGAAAGGTACTTGCCACACCTGTCTAACACAAATATTTCACAGTGCACATTTGTCTCCGTTACAACAGCTTGAATCTTCTCTCTATGTACAGAGGCCAGGCTGGTCAGATCATTGGCCTGGAATTCCTAAGAGTAGCCAAGACTTGGAAGTGAGAGTGTTCCTGTAGCTAGAAAATATATTTGACATTCAACAGAAAAAGTTCAACAGGGTGGGAAGTAGCAAGCTAAGTTCAATAAATAACATTGTGACAGTGATCTTGAGATGTAGCATCATGGGTAAGGTAAGACAATCACAAAGACAAGAAAAGAAAAAAAATCACACATGATATATACTCAGTGATATGTTATTAGCCCAATATCTCAGACTCTCCAGGCTAGAATCCACAGACCACATTAAGATCAAGGAGAAGGAAGACGAAAGTGGAGATGCTGTAGTCCTCTTTACAAGAGGAAATAAAGATATTCATAGGAAGGTAAGTGGACATAGCGTTTTGAGAAGAGACTGAAGCAATGGCCATTCAGAGTCTGCCACATCTGGTGATCTACCATACTTATATTTTACCAAGAAACTTGTTTTAATAGAACTATGCAATGTGAACCCATGAAATTTTACACAAAAGTCCCTCACAAACTTACATCTCAGTCTTACAGATCTCTCATTTCTCAAGTGAGTACCATTTTGCTTTCATTGTATCTATCCATGTGAATTGTTTATTTCACCACTATGAAAATAGTATTGCCCTAGAATACCCTGGTCAAATTCAACCTCGTTCACAAGGCCTATTCAGATATATATCCCTAAACAATGATTTCCATTACACATATCTTCTTTAATGTTAATGTGCCATTTACAGTGACAATTTCTCAGATTCTTGTCTTACTCATTTAACTTAAATCACTAAAGGAAATAATTGATTCATAAATGTATCTTCAGACATTTTACAATATTATACTATAGTATGTAATGTCCATAATTCATACATACTATGTGATTTCCCAAAATATGTCCAACCGAAATGAATGTAAATGAAATTCATAATTAACTACTTGCCAGAATAAAATTTGTATTCTTTATACCTCCAATATTCTTGAGTATCAACTTCTGTTTATTTCTGTAGCCTCTTATCTGTAATTAAAGAGATATGAAATGGTAACTTCAATAAGTGTGAATGAAATTACCTGATTTAGGAAAGTCATTTAAAAAAAAACATTGTATAAAGATTGGTGCTATGGATATACCTATCTACAGTCCAGTGATTTACACAAACATCCACCACCACAAAAACAGGACAAAAATTCATTTTGATCCTAAAGCTTTATTCGTATGTTTCCTGGCAGGATGTTCTTTAATCTCTAGAGCAAGATTGCTCAGAATTGGCTGCAGAGCGGAGGAGACCACCAACACTGCCCACCCCTGCCCACATCCCTGGCCCAAGAGGCAACTGTATAAGGCCTCTGGGTTCCCCTAGGGGAGGGCCCGGGAGCGGCAGGACCCCTGCGCCTAAGACACTGCCGGAACCTGAAGGAAACAGACCAGATAAACAGTTCTCTGCACCCAAATCCCGTGGGAGGGAGAGCTGAACCTTCAGAGAGGCGGACACGCCTGGGAAACCAGAAGAGACTGCACTCTGTGCACATCCAGGCGCCAGAGGAAAACACCAAACGCCATCTGGAACCCTGGTGCACGGAGGCTCCTGGAAAGAGCGGCGCAGATCTTCCCGGTTGCTGCCACAGCGGAGAGGACTTAGGCAGTACCCCACGAGCAAACTTGAGCCTTGGAACTGCAGGTAGGACCAACTTTTCCCCTGCAAGAAACCTGCCTGGTGAACTCAGGACACACAGAGGCAAAATTCCTCTAAGGCCGGGCACTTCCTGTGTTTACCGGAAGTCCCACATCGGCGGATCCCGGACTGCAGCAGCTCTCTGCTCCCAAACCCAGTGGGAGAGAGACCTCACCGCCTGATCAGGTGGGCACTCCTGAGGCTGCAGAGCGGAGGAGACCACCAACACTGCCCACCCCTGCCCACATCCCTGGCCCAAGAGGCAAATGTATAAGGCCTCTGGGTTCCCATAGGGGAGGGCCCGGGAGCGGCAGGACCCCTGCGTCTGAGACACTGCCGGAACCTGAAGGAAACAGACCGGATAAACAGTTCTCTGCACCCAAATCCCGTGGGAGGGAGAGCTGAACCTTCAGACAGGCGGACACACCTGGGAAACCAGAAGAGACTGCACTCTGTGCACATCCAGGCGCCAGAGGAAAACACCAAACGTCATCTGAAACCCTGGTGCACGGAGGCTCCCGGAAGGAGCGGCACAGATTTTCCCGGTTGCTGCCACAGCGGAGAGGACTTAGGCAGTACCCCATGAGCAAACTTGAGCCTTGGAACCACAGGCAGGACCAACTTTTCCCCTGCAAGAAACCTGCCTGGTGAACTCAAGACACAGGCCCACAGGAACAGCTGAAGACCTGTAGAGAGGAAAAACTACACGCCCGAAAGCAGAACACTCTGTCCCCATAACTGGCTGAAAGAAAACAGGAAAACAGGTCTACAGCACTCCTGACACACAGGTTATAGGACAGTCTAGCCACTGTCAGAAATAGCAGAACAAAGTAACACTAGAGATAATCTGATGGCGAGAGGCAAGCGCAGGAACCCAAGCAACAGAAACCAAGACTACATGGCATCATCGGAGCCCAATTCTCCCACCAAAGCAAACACGGAATATCCAAACACACCAGAAAAGCAAGACCTAGTTTCAAAATCATATTTGATCATGATGCTGGAGGACTTCAAGAAAGACATAAAGAACTCCCTTAGAGAACAAGTAGAAGCCTACAGAGAGGAATCACAAAAATCCCTGAAAGAATTCCAGGAAAACACAATCAAACAGTTGAAGGAATTAAAAATGGAAATAGAAGCAATCAAGAAAGAACACATGGAAACAACCCTGGACATAGAAAATCAAAAGAAAAGACAAGGAGCTGTAGATACAAGCTTCACCAACAGAATTCAAGAGATGGAAGAGAGAATCTCGGGAGCAGAAGATTCCATAGAAATCATTGACTCAACTGTCAAAGATAATGTAAAGCGGAAAAAGCTACTGGTCCAAAACATACAGAAAATCCAGGACTCAATGAGAAGATCAAACCTAAGGATAATAGGTATAGAAGAGAGTGAAGACTCCCAGCTCAAAGGACCAGTAAATATCTTCAACAAAATCATAGAAGAAAACTTCCCTAACCTAAAAAAAGAGATACCCATAGGCATACAAGAAGCCTACAGAACTCCAAATAGATTGGACCAGAAAAGAAACACCTCCCGTCACATAATTGTCAAAACACCAAACGCACAAAATAAAGAAAGAATATTAAAAGCAGTAAGGGAAAAAGGTCAAGTAACATATAAAGGCAGACCTATCAGAATCACACCAGACTTTTCGCCAGAAACTATGAAGGCCAGAAGATCCTGGACAGATGTCATACAGACCCTAAGAGAACACAAATGCCAGCCCAGGTTACTGTATCCTGCAAAACTCTCAATTAACATAGATGGAGAAACCAAGATATTCCATGACAAAACCAAATTTACACAATATCTTTCTACAAGTCCAGCACTACAAAGGATAATAAATGGTAAAGCCCAACATAAGGAGGCAAGCTATACCCTAGAAGCAAGAAACTAATCATCTTGGCAACAAAACAAAGAGAATGAAAGCACACAAACATAACCTCACTTCCAAATATGAATATAACGGGAAGCAATAATCACTATTCCTTAATATCTCTCAATATCAATGGCCTCAACTCCCCAATAAAAAGACATAGATTAACAAACTGGATATGCAACGAGGACCCTGCATTCTGCTGCCTACAAGAAACACACCTCAGAGACAAAGACAGACATTACCTCAGAGTGAAAGGCTGGAAAACAATTTTCCAAGCAAATGGTCAGAAGAAGCAAGCTGGAGTAGCCATTCTAATATCAAATAAAATCAATTTTCAACTAAAAGTCATCAAAAAAGATAAGGAAGGACACTTCATATTCATCAAAGGAAAAATCCACCAAGATGAACTCTCAATCCTAAATATCTATGCCCCAAATACAAGGGGACCTACATATGTAAAAGAAACCTTACTAAAGCTCAAAACACACATTGCACCTCACACAATAATAGTGGGAGATTTCAACACCCCACTCTCATCAATGGACAGATCATGGAAACAGAAATTAAACAGAGATGTAGACAGACTAAGAGAAGTCATGAGCCAAATTGACTTAACGGATATTTATAGAACATATTATCCTAAAGCAAAAGGATATACCTTCTTCTCAGCTCCTCATGGTACTTTCTCCAAAATTGACCATATAGTTGGTCAAAAAACGGGCCTCAACAGGTACAGAAAGATAGAAATAATCCCATGCGTGCTATCGGACCACCACGGCCTAAAACTGGTCTTCAATAACAATAAGGGAAGAATGCCCACATATACGTGGAAATTGAACAATGCTCTACTCAATGATAACCTGGTCAAGGAAGAAATAAAGAAAGAAATTAAAAACTTTTTAGAATTTAATGAAAATGAAGGTACAACATACCCAAACTTATGGGACACAATGAAAGCTGTGCTAAGAGGAAAACTCATAGCGCTGAGTGCCTGCAGAAAGAAACAGGAAAGAGCATATGTCAGCAGCTTGACAGCACACCTAAAAGCTCTAGAACAAAAAGAAGCAAATACACCCAGGAGGAGTAGAAGGCAGGAAATAATCAAACTCAGAGCTGAAATCAACCAAGTAGAAACAAAAAGGACCATAGAAAGAATCAACAGAACCAAAAGTTGGTTCTTTGAGAAAATCAACAAGATAGATAAACCCTTAGCCAGACTAACGAGAGGACACAGAGAGTGCGTCCAAATTAACAAAATCAGAAATGAAAAAGGAGACAAAACTACAGATTCAGAGGAAATTCAAAAAATCATCAGATCTTACTATAAAAACCTATATTCAACAAAACTTGAAAATCTTCAGGAAATGGACAATTTCCTAGACAGATACCAGGTATCGAAGTTAAATCAGGAACAGATAAACCAGTTAAACAACCCCATAACTCCTAAGGAAATAGAAGCAGTCATTAAAGGTCTCCCAACCAAAAAGAGCACAGGTCCAGACGGGTTTAGTGCAGAATTCTATCAAACCTTCATAGAAGACCTTATACCAATATTATCCAAACTATTCCACAAAATTGAAACAGATGGAGCCCTACCGAATTCCTTCTATGAAGCCACAATTACTCTTATACCTAAACCACACAAAGACCCAACAAAGAAAGAGAACTTCAGACCAATTTCCCTTATGAATATCGACGCAAAAATACTCAATAAAATTCTGGCAAACCGAATTCAAGAGCACATCAAAACAATCATCCACCATGATCAAGTAGGCTTCATCCCAGGCATGCAGGGATGTTTTAATATAAGGAAAACCATCAACGTGATCCATCATATAAACAAACTGAAAGAACAGAACCACATGATCATTTCATTAGATGCTGAGAAAGCATTTGACAAAATTCAACACCCCTTCATGATAAAAGTCCTGGAAAGAATAGGTATTCAAGGCCCATACCTAAACATAGTAAAAGCCATATACAGCAAACCAGTTGCTAACATTAAACTAAATGGAGAGAAACTTGAAGCAATCCCACTAAAATCAGGGACTAGACAAGGCTGCCCACTCTCTCCCTACTTATTCAATATAGTTCTTGAAGTTCTAGCCAGAGCAATCAGACAACAAAAGGAGATCAAGGGGATACAGATCGGAAAAGAAGGGGTCAAAATATCACTGTTTGCAGACGACATGATAGTATATTTAAGTGATCCCAAAAGTTCCACCAGAGAACTACTAAAGCTGATAAACAACTTCAGCAAAGTGGCTGGGTATAAAATTAACTCAAATAAATCAGTTGCCTTCCTCTATACAAAAGAGAAACAAGCCGAGAAAGAAATTAGGGAAACGACACCCTTCATAATAGACCCAAATAATATAAAGTACCTCGGTGTGACTTTAACCAAGCAAGTAAAAGATCTGTACAATAAGAACTTCAAGACACTGAGGAAAGAAATTGAAGAAGACCTCAGAAGATGGAAAGATCTCCCATGCTCATGGATTGGCAGGATTAATATAGTAAAAATGGCCATTTTACCAAAAGCAATCTACAGATTCAATGCAATCCCCATCAAAATACCAATCCAATTCTTCAAAGAGTTAGACAGAACAATTTGCAAATTCATCTGGAATAACAAAAAACCCAGGATAGCTAAAGCTATCCTCAACAATAAGAGGACTTCAGGGGGAATCACTATCCCTGAACTCAAGCAGTATTACAGAGCAATAGTGATAAAAACTGCATGGTATTGGTACAGAGACAGACAGATAGACCAATGGAATAGAATTGAAGACCCAGAAATGAACCCACACACCTATGGTCACTTGATTTTTGACAAAGGAGCCAAAACCATCCAATGGAAAAAAGATAGCATTTTCAGCAAATGGTGCTGGTTCAACTGGAGGGCAACATGTAGAAGAATGCAGATCGATCCATGCTTATCACCCTGTACAAAGCTTAAGTCCAAGTGGATCAAGGACCTCCACATCAAACCAGACACACTCAAACTAATAGAAGAAAAACTAGGGAAGCATCTGGAACACATGGGCACTGGAAAAAATTTCCTGAACAAAACACCAATGGCTTATGCTCTAAGATCAAGAATCGACAAATGGGATCTCATAAAACTCTAAAGCTTCTGTAAGGCAAAGGACACTGTGGTTAGGACAAAACGACAACCAACAGATTGGGAGAAGATCTTTACCAATCCTATAACAGATAGAGGCCTTATATCCAAAATATACAAAGAACTCAAGAAGTTAGACCGCAGGGAAACATATAACCCTATTAAAAAATGGGGTTCAGAGCTGAACAAAGAATTCACAGCTGAGGAATGCCGAATGGCTGAGAAACACCTAAAGAAATGTTCAACATCTTTAGTCATAAGGGAAATGCAAATCAAAACAACCCTGAGATTTCACCTCACACCAGTGAGAATGGCTAAGATCAAAAACTCAGGTGACAGCAGATGCTGGCGAGGATGTGGAGAAAGAGGAACACTCCTCCATTGTTGGTGGGATTGCAGACTGGTAAAACCATTCTGGAAATCAGTCTGGAGGTTCCTCAGAAAATTGGACATTGAACTGCCTGAGGATCCAGCCATACCTCTCTTGGGCATATACCCAAAAGATGCCTCAACATATAAAAGAGACACGTGCTCCACTATGTTCATCGCAGCCTTATTTATAATAGCCAGAAGCTGGAAAGAACCCAGATGCCCTTCAACAGAGGAATGGATACAGAAAATGTGGTACATCTACACAATGGAATATTACTCAGCTATCAAAAACAACGAGTTTATGAAATTCGTAGGCAAATGGTTGGAACTGGAAAATATCATCCTGAGTGAGCTAACCCACTCACAGAAAGACGTACATGGTATGCACTCATTGATAAGTGGCTATTAGCCCAAATGCTTGAATTACCCTAGATCGCTAGAACAAAGGAAACTCAAGACGGATGATCAAAATGTGAATGCTTCACTCCTTCTTTAAATGAGGAAAAAGAATACCCTTGGCAGGGAAGGGAGAGGCAAAGATTAAAACAGAGACTGAAGGAACACCCATTCAGAGCCTGCCCCACAGGTGGCCCATACATATACAGCCACCCAATTAGACAAGATGGATGAAGCAAAGAAGTGCAGACCGACAGGAGCCGGATGTAGATCGCTCCTGAGAGACACAGCCAGAATACAGCAAATACAGAGGCGAATGCCAGCAGCAAACCACTGAACTGAGAATAGGTCCCCCGTTGAAGGAATCAGAGAAAGAACTGGAAGAGCTTGAAGGTGCTCGAGACCCCAAAAGTACAACAATGTCAAGCAACCAGAGCTTCCAGGGACTAAGCCACTACCTAAAGACTATACATGGACTGACCCTGGACTCTGTCCCCATAGGTAGCAATGAATATCCTAGTAAGAGCACCAGTAGAAGGGGAAGCCCTGGGTCCTGCTAAGACTGAACCCCCAGTGAACTAGACTATGCGGGGAGGGTGGCAATGGGGGGAGGTTTGGGAGGGGAACACCCACAAGGAAGGGGAGGGGGGAGGGTGATGTCTGTCCGGAAACCGGGAAAGGGAATAACACTTGAAATGTATATAAGAAATACTCAAGATAATAAAAAAAAATAAAAGAAAAGAAAAAAAAAGATTGCTCAGAATTACCATATATTCTCATTAATTTCATTAAAATTATAGCAAAGTTTGTTTTTGCTATAATCAAGAGTGATTTTGATTAATACTTAGGAAATCAAACCCCTCGCCAGCAGTGGGAATGAGAACAACCTTTTCAGTCAGTCGTCCTTTCTCTTCCTTCTCTCCCCTTCTTGCAAAAGGCCAAAGATACAAATGCACCAGAGGGATTTTTAAGAGACTTTTTCCTTTGCAGGTAGTTCTAAAGAAATCACTCCAAAATGGGAGTCCATTTTCCTCTCTCTTGAGTGTGAAGAAAAAACACACAAGTGCACACCAGCCTGCCTTGGCTGGCAACAAACAGTGCCTGGAGCACACACCCTCTCCTACAGGCTGACTGTTAAGTCAGCAGAGAATGCTGGGAAAATCTAGAAGATGAAGAAGGTAACATACCCATGTACACATGTAAAGAGGACATGAAAGTTGCAGACAGGTATTAGATAAAAACTAAAGGACCAGTCAAAGATGATCTATCTTTGCTTTTAGAAACCATACCTTTTGAGGCAACCCACATTATAACTTACTCTGACTTCAAAGCATAGTTTGACACGTGTGTTTTTGTGCTTATGATCTGTTCATGAGCGTTCATTAGTACACTGTGTACAGTGTGAGGTGGAGCAGGTCATTGAGGGAGAAGAAGGTACTGGAAAGATAGTCATTTGACACGCTATAGTTTCTAATGTTTCAACCACACCCTCCTCTATTTTCCCTCCCTTCTTTCCATTCTTTTGAGTACTGAGGCTGGTAACCATGACCTTGTGTGTGCTAGACAAAGACTCTATGAATGATTCTCTGTTGCCTCCTTATTGATCTGTGTAATAATTTTTGATCACAGGATAGGTGTAAAGTAGTGTATCTTCACTATCTCCTCCTTCAAGGAGTGCTAAGTACTCTAATGTCTTTTTCCTTTCCAACCTCTATGGTTCCTGCTTTTAGGAAAAAGTGGGGCCAGGTTACAGGTTCAGAGGTTCAGTCCGTTATCATCAGGGCGGGGGCAGGACAGTGTCCACACAGATGTGGGGCTGGAGAAGCTGAGAGTTCAACATCTTCTGAGGGCAGATAGAAGACTGGCTTCCAGTCAGCTTTTAGGAAGTCTTGTCAGACTATTTCTTATGTTTGGACACTGTAGGTATCTGTGTTGCACTGCTTTCTTAGGGCTGCTGGGACACAGTGGAGTTAAAGTATACATTAACAACTGGCCACACAGCAACATTTGATCCATTAAAGACTGACTGTATTATTTATGACAGTATGTATTATTTATGTCTTTATTGCTTTGAAAGACACCATGGCCAAAGCACATTAAAACTAAAATTAGGATGATGTTTCCAGAAGGTTAGAGTCCATGATGGCAGAGAGAAGCCATGGTGTCAAGACCAGCTGAGAGCTTACATTTTGGGTAATTTAGTGTGAGCATGAGTGTGTGTGTGTGTGTGTGTGTGTGTGTGTGTACATGCGCAAGAGTGTGTACATTTACGTGTATGTGTATGTATATGTGTAAAATGAGAGACAGAGACAGAGAGACAGAAAGACACACACACACAAAGAGGATTGATATGTACCCTGGTGCCTGTGGAAGTCCAAGAAAAGTTATGGAGTTGATATTCTCTCACCTCTATATCGGTTCAAGGAATCGAGTTCAGGTTATCAGGGTTTCTGCTTTTTATGCAGAAGATAACTGTACAAGAAACAGGATAACTTAAAATTTGAAAAGAAATCATAATTTTTTTCCAATTCCCCAGAGTAGAATTCCCCAGAGTTCAAAATATCAGCAGAGCCATGCTCCTGAGTGTTCCTGGATTTGAATGAAATCCTTCCTTCCTCCCCATGCCCCATTCTTAACTACTTTGTATCTCAGTAAAATATAAGAACAGCTAACCAGTTTCCTGTGGATAGATGTGGAAGCCTTTCTTCTGGATTTAGATTAGTGTGAGCAAAGGATGTGTCCCTCAGGTGAGTGGAATGCCATTCTTTGTCACCTCAGCTTTCACAAGTCCTTTGTAATCACAGGAATTGCAAGAAGCTGTGCAGATGACAGGGCCATGGTACAATGTTCACAAATGCCAATGTGTAGAAAGGCCTAATAATACACTAGGTGTGAATGATGATCCTCAATTAAGGCCTTTGCCAGTCATATTGCCCAGTTAGAATATACATAATTGTAAGTAGGACTCTTTTTTTTTTTTTACAAAAAGAATATTTGCTTGTAAAAAGTGTGACATTCAAGAGTTAGCTTAATAGGATGTGGACAGATTTCCCAATGAATACTGTAGACCTCAGAAGAACAAAGGCGAGCACCTGGTTCATTTTAAACAGATGTCACCTGCTGTGGAAACTTCTTTCAGGCAAAGAATACAATGTTCTTAATGTTCTCCAGGCCTGTGATGGATAGTTACATAGATAGGAGAAAGGGGGAAATAGTCTCTCTATTTCTGCTTTGAACCTAGATGCCTAAGCAACACAAATCCATCCATTTACATTTTGGTTATTAGGTGGCTGAAAGATTCCCACTAGAATAAAGTTCAGCTTTAGAAGCCTTGTCCTCCTCTGAAGGCCCTAGTTTCTTTGCCTTTCCTGAGTTTGATCTTATTGTTTGTTTTACAGTCCCCTTCCACTGGTGATCTTACTAGGATATTCATTGCTACCTATGAGGTGAGAGTCCAGGGTCAGTCCATGTATAGACTTTAGATAGTGGCTTAGTCCCTGGAAGCTCTGGTTGCTTGGCATTGTTTTTCATATGGGGTCTTAAGCCCCTTCAAGCTCTTCCAGTTCTTTATCTGATTCCTTAAACAGGGGTCCTATTCTCAGTTCAGTGGTTTGCTGCTGGCATTTGCCTCTGAATTTGCTGTATTCTGGCTGTGTCTCTCAGGAGAGATCTACATCCGGCTCCTGTTGGCCTGCATTTCTTTGCTTTATCCATCTTGTCTAATTGGGTGGCTATATATGTGTGGGCCACATGTGAGGAAGGCTCTGAATTGTTGTTCCTTCTGTCTCTGTTTTAATCTTTGATTCTCTATTCCCTACCAAGGGTATTCTTGTTACCCTTTTAAAGAAGGAGTGAAGCATTTGCATTTTGATCATCTGTCTTGAGTTTCATGTGTTCTAGGCATCTAGGGTAATTCAAGCATTTGGGCTAATAGCCACATATCAATGAGTGCATATCATGTGCATTTTTCTGTGATTGGGTTACCTCACTCAGGATGATATTTTCCAGTTCTAACCATTTGCCTATGAATTTTATAAAGTCATTGTTTTTGATAGCTGAGTAATATTCCATTGTGTAGATGTACCACATTTTCTTTATCCATTCCTCTGTTGAAGGGCATCTGGGTTATTTCCACCTTCTGGCTACTATAAATAAGGCTGCTATGAACATAGTGGAGCACGTGTCTTTTTTATATGTTGGGGCATCTTTTGGGTATATGCCCAAGAGAGGTATAGTTGGATCCTCAGGTAGTTCAAGGCCCAGTTTTCTGAGGAACCTCCAGAATGGTTGTACCAGTCTGCAATCCCACCAACAATGGAGGAGGGTTCCTCTTTCTCCACATCCTCGCCAGCATTTGCTATCACCTGAGTTTTTAATCTTAGCCATTCTCACTGGAGTGAGGTGAAATCGCAGGGTTGTTTTGATTTGCATTTCCCTTATGACTAAAGATGTTGAACATTTCTTTAGGTGTTTCTCAGCCATTTGGCATTCCTCAGCTGTGAATTCTTTGTTTAGCTCTGAACCCCATTTTTTAATAGGGTTATTTGTTCCCTGTGGTCTAACTTCTTGAGTTCTTTGTATATTTTGGATATAAGCCCTCTATCTGTTGTAGAATTGGTAAAGATCTTTTCCCAATCTGTTGGTTGCCATTTTGTCCTAAGCACAGTGTCCTTTGCCTTACAGAAGCTTTGCAGTTTTATGAGATCCCATTTGTCGATTCTTGATCTTAGAGCATAAGCCATTGGTGTTTTGTTCAGGAAATTATTTCCAGTGCCCATGTGTTCGAGATGCTGCCCTAGTTTTTCTTCTATTAGTTTGAGTGTATCTGGTTTGATGTGGAAGTCCTTGATCCACTTGGACTTAAGCTTTGAACAGGGTGATAAGCATGGATCGATCTGCATCCTTCTCCATGTTGACCTCCAGTTTAACCAACACCATTTGCTGAAAATGCTATCTTTATTCCATTGGATGGTTTTGGCTCCTTTGTGAAAAACAAAGTGCCCATAGGTGTGGGGGTTCATTTCTGGGTTTTCAATTCTGTTCCATTGGTCTATGTGTCTGTTTCTGTACCAATACCATGCAGTTTTTATCACGATTGCTCTGTAATACTGCTTGAGTTCAGGGATAGTGATTCCCCCTGAAGTATTTTATTGTTGAGGATATTTTTAGCTATCCTGGGTTTTTGTTATTCCAGATGAATGTGCAGATTGTTTTGTCTAACTCTTTGAAGAATTGGATTGGTATTTTGATGGGGATTGCATTGAATCTATAGATCGCTTTTGGTAAAATGGACATTTTTACTATATTAATCCTGCCAATCTATGAGCATGGGAGATCTTTCCATCTTCTGAGGTCTTCTTCAATTTCTTTCTTCAGAGTCTTGAAGTTCTTATTGTACAGATCTTTTACTTGCTTGGTTAAAGTCACACCAAGATACGTTATATTATTTGGGTCTATTATGATGGGTGTCATTTCCCTAATTTCTTTCTCAGTTTGTTTCTCTTTTGTGTAGAGGAAGGCTACTGATTTATTTGAGTTAATTTTATACCCAGCCACTTTGCTGAAGTTGTTTATCAGCTTTAGTAGTTCTCTGTGGGAACTTTTGGAATCACTTATATATACTGTCATATC
Organism: Rattus norvegicus; assembly: GCF_021556685.1. NCBI lineage: Eukaryota > Metazoa > Chordata > Mammalia > Rodentia > Muridae > Rattus > Rattus norvegicus. Next base: position 1,687,479 of record NC_141545.1, read on the forward strand.
ATCTGCAAATAGTGATATTTTGACTTCTTCAATTCCTATCTGTATCCCCTTAACCTCCTTTTGTTGTCTGATTGCTCTGGCTAGAACTTCAAGAACTATATTGAATGAGTAGGGAGAGAGCGGGCAGCCTTTTCTAGTCCCTGATTTTAGTGGAATTGCTTCAAGTTTCTCTCCATTTAGTTTAATGTTAGCAACTGGTTTGCTGTATATTGCTTTTACTATGTTTAGATATGGGCCTTGATTTCCTATTCTTTCCAGGACTTTTATCATGAAGGGGTGTTGAATTTTGTCAAATGCTTTCTCAGAATCTAATGAAATGATCATGTGGTTTTGTTCTTTCAGTTTGTTTTTTTAATGGATGGTGTGGATGGTTTTCCGTATATTAAACCATCCCTGCATGCCTGGGATGAAGCCTACTTGATCATGGTGGATGATTGTTTTGATGTGCTCTTCGATTCGGTTTGACAGAATTTTATTGAGTTTTTTTGAGTCGATATTCATAAGGGAAATTGGTCTGAAGTTCTCTTTCTTTGTTGAGTCTTTTTGTAGTTTAGGTATAAGAGTAATTGTGGCTTCATAGAAGGAATTCGGTAGTGCTCCTTCTGTTTCAATTTTATGGAATAGTTTGGATAGTATTGGTATGAGGTCTCCTATGAAGGTCTTATAGAATTCTGCACTAAACCCGTCTGGACCTAGGCTCTTTTTGGTTGGGAGAACTTTAATTACTACTTCTATTTCCTTAGGAGTTATGGGGTTATTTAACTGGTTTATCTGTTCATGATTTAACTTCGGTACCTGGTATCTGTCTAGGAAATTGTCCATTTCCTGCAGATTTTCAAGTTTTGTTATATATAGGCTTTTATACTAAAATCTGATGATTTTTTGAATTTCCTCTGAACCTGTAGTTATGTCTCACTTTTCATTTCTGATTTTGTTAATTTGGACACACTCTCTGTGTCCTCTCGTTAGTCTGGCTAAGGGTTTATCCTGTTGATTTTCTCAAAGAACCAACTTTTGGTTCTGTTGATTCTTTCTATGGTACTTTTTGTTTCTACTTGGTTGATTTCAGCTCTGAGTTTGATTATTTCCTGCCATCTACTCCTCCTGGGTGTATTTGCTTCTTTTTGTTCTAGAGCTTTTAGGTGTGCTGTGAAGCTGGTGATATATGCTATCTCCTGTTCCTTTCTGCAGGCACTCAGAGTTATCAGTTTTCGTCTTAGCACAGCTTTCATTGTGTCCCATAAGTTTCTGTATGTTGTACCTTAATTTTCATTAAATTCTAAGAAGTCTTTAATTTCTTTCTTTATTTCTTCCTTGACAAGGTTATTGTTGATTAGAGCATTGTTCAACTTCCACGTATATGTGGGCGTTCTTCTCTTATTTTTATTGAAGACCAGCGTTACTCCGTGGTGGTATGATAGCACGCATGGGATTATTTCTATCTTTCTTTACCTGTTGAGCCCCGTTTTTTGACCAATTATATGGTCAATTTTGGAGAAAGTACCATGAGGACCTGAGAAGAATGTATATCCTTTTGCTTTAGGATAGAATGTTCTATAGATATCTGTTAAGTCCATTTGGCTCATGACTTCTCTTAGTCTGTCTACATCTCTGTTCAAGTTCTGTTTCCATGATCTGTCCATTGATGAGAGTGAGGTGCTGAAATCTCCTACTATTAATGTGTGAGGTGCAATGTGTGTTTTGAGCTTTAGTAAGGTTTCCTTTACGTATGTAGGTGCCCTTGTATTTGGGGCATAGACATTTAGGATTGAGAGTTCATCTTGGTGGATTTTTCCTTTGATGAATATGAAGTGTCCCATAGACTGGGGGTCTCATCAGAGTAAGGGGGAGCAAGGACAGCATGCCTAATCCCCTTTTTATTCTGTTCCTGTGTGCTGACATGGGCTGAGCTGTTGAAAAAATGCCTGCAGCTAGATCCTTCCCAGTATCTCCAATAGGAGTCGGTTGCATGGCCAGCTATGTGACAAAGGTGTTTACTCCAGCAGCTGAATACTTTCACTATGACATCAGAAGCAGGAATAGCCATCGAGTCAACTGCCACAGGCTCCAACTTAGCCTGGAGTTCTTGTCTTTGTTTTAGTTTATATGAAGTCTCTGCCTAACTCTTAACTTTTAGATCTGGTAATTCTTCATAGAGAGGACTGTCCTGTGCCTTGTGGGCTGTGTTTATCAATCTGGCCTAAGCACTCACCATGCATTAGAGCCTTCTAGAGACCCTCTGTCCAGAAGACATGAAGGAGCTCAGTGGAGTAGAGCAAGCCTGTGGATTGGGTGGGAGGTTTTGGGGCTGGGGGAAGATAATGGGGCTTGGATTTTTTTTGAACACGTATTTTATTTCTAGTTATGTCTGCATGTCTATGTGTGGATCCATGCATGTTAGTGCAGGTTCCTGGAAGGTAGAGGCATCAAATCACCTGGAGTCAGAGTTATAGACAGTTGAGAGCCACCTGACATTAGTGCTAAGAATCAAACATGGGTCACCTGGAAGAGTCACAAATGCTCTGAACTGCTGAGCCATCTCCCCATCACCCAAGACTCCAGCTTTTATACTAAGGCAAATGACATTACAAGGAACACTCTCTGACTGACATCTTACAGGAACTACTTTGACTGTTGTAGTCGACTACTATGGAGCAACGCAAGGAGCAGGGAGATACTCAGGAAGCCATCACAGCTGAGGTCAGCTAATGAGGACCTGGTGGGGCTGAGCAAGAGCAGAGAGGGTGAAAAGTGGACGGAGGCTCAGCACACTTGGATCACAAACACTGTGGACCGTGGTGCATTGCCTGGGACATGAGAGAAAGAAGGAGGGGGAGTCAGGTAAGACTTTGACTTAGTAAACAAGAGGCTGGACTTGTCATAGACTCAGAAGTAGAAGACAGGGTCGATCAAGTTTCAGGAATGTCTCTCGCTAGTTTGGGACAAGCTAAGTTTTGAGAGATCTACCAGACACTGGAATTCCCAGGGGAAATGAGCAACTGGCTATGAGTCTGGGGACACTGCCTTTGGATTACACAGGGCAGCATGCCAGCATGTAGCTAAAGCCATGAAAATGCATGGGAATGGGAGAAGAGAAGAGATGAAGAACAAGAGTCTGTGTGGCTCTTCAATCCAGGGGAGAACAGTGGGGAAACTGAGGATTCCTCAGCAAAGCAGGGTTCCTGAAGACCAAATGGAGAGCAGATACAAGACAATGGAGCGGACAGTATCAAAACAGATAACAGGACTAAGAGCCACTGGATTTCTGGATGTAGCAGTCACTGCTAATTTGAACAAAAGCAGTTTGTTACACAGTGAGTCAACTGAGAATTGCAAAAGGGGATAGGACACAGAAAGGGATCTTCCAGGGAGTTCTGCTCTAGAAGATAGGAGAAGAAGGGTTATTAGCTGTGGCAGTGGGGTTGACAGAGGTGTTTGTTTGTATAAGAAGGTAAGTAGCACATAGTGTTTAAAATGGGAATTGTGACGACTGCTCTTGCTTATGGAATTGATGGTATTAAGCACCTAGGAGATTAGTAAAGCATGCCTCTGAGTGGCTGGGATGTGGTCTTAGAAAGGAACAGCTCACCATGGATGTGGGTGGCTCTCCAGAGGCTGTGGGTTCCAAGTGAAATAAAGGATGTTGGGAGATAGGTCAAGATTACACTCTGGTTCCTGGCCCCCATGTCAATTGGCTGTTCCTCGATTGGAGCTTTCCTCCCACCCTAGCTTCCTCCCAGGATATTCTGCCTCTCCACAGGAACCAGCTGACCTGGACTGAAACCACAAGCAAGGAAACAAAAGCAAAAGATTTCCTTCCTTTACATGATTTCTAACAGACAGTTTGTCCCACCAGGAAGTCTGACAAACACAAGACTAACCCTGGCACTCATGGGCTGGGAGTTTAACAGAAGAGAAAGAAATGGCTTCAGATAAAGGCACCACTCTTCACAGATGGGGACACGGGGTCCATGGGACACTTGCCCGAAGGAGTTTGGAAAGCTTCTTTTCTGACCATTTCTGTTTTCTCTGAGAAATAGGCCAATGGCTGAAGGCACAGATAGGGAAGGAGAGTGAGGAAGATGGAGAGCAGCCACTGTCATGTAGGAAAGTGTAGGATAGAGTCAGAATGTCTAGACTAGGGAACAACTTATATACACTTGAAAGACAACTTAAAGGTCGTATGTATTGGTAAGTTTCCTCTGGCCATTTCTCCAGTAGCATGTGTGCAGGGTTAGAGAACACTCAGGGTGTCAGCTTTTGAAAAAGTATATCTTATGCATGTGTTAGTTCATGGAGTAACCAGGTCAAGGGCATGGCCCTGAGGCTTGGATAGAGTAGTCACCTACATTGTTGGAAGAACATATCTTTCAGAGCTGTGGTAACTGAGCACTGATTACATTTCCTCACGTGAACCCCATTCCGCATGCTCTTCAAATTATTGTGGAAATGAAATGCATTATAGAAACAAGGACGGAGTCTACTCTTCATTAATGTGGAATTATGAAGTGCTGGTCTCCCCTACAGGTAGAGGAGAGCCTGATGGGTGGGCTGGATTCCTTGTTGCTATGAACTACAGTGATGACTTAGTATGTTCACAGTTTTAGCAAGAGCTGAGTGAAATGAAGGCTATGAATATCATCTGTGCCCCTTCACAGAACCATAATGAGAGGTTGGCATGTGGGTGGAAGTGTTTGTGCTGCAAAATTAGAGTCCCAATCCCCCTCTCACACTTCCATTTTTAATACGCTCAATAATTTAATGAATGATGTAGAATTCAGTTTTGTTTTGTGATTTGAATCCACCTAGTCTTTTGTGTGTGTACAGCATTGATATGTACAAGAAGCAGTGCTGGCAAGAGATGCTCTTAAATGGTCTTTCATCTATTTTAAGAATATCTGGGATCTTGGTGTGGGAAGGGAAGTGATATGGCACATGCGGCCTGTCCCTGGGACCACATAAACTTTTAGCGTCTTGGGTCTGCTGTTGCCAAGTAGTGCTCTTGGAACCTCACTTTCTGCATCTGGGAAATGGGGTGATGACAGCCTTAGGGGTTGTGCCCATGAGACTGATGATGACCATGCTTGCAGAGGAGCATGGGTATTATTTATTGTCATTGCTGTGGTTGGCAATGAAGAGAGAAAAAGAGATGGGGATCTGCCCTTCCTTGCTTCAGAGTACTGACCATCTTGGTTTAATTAAAAGCTTTATGTCTGCTGATAATTTTATTCTCAACCAGTTATTTCTTCTGCAAAACCTTCACATATTCGAGATAGGAGGTGATTTTAACCGGTATCCTTGCACTTAAATAAGAAGGAGATTTTCGGCCAGTTTGGTAACAAAACAGCTTATATACAGTATTTAAGGATGGAGCTGCTCTCTCCCATATATAAGCCATTAGTCATGCGGCCATTGAAATGCAAACCCGTCACAGTGAAATAATATAAAAAAATTCTCCTTCTCACTTGCACGAGCTACATTGGTGTATTCGAGTATTTGGTCACCACACATTGCCTGGTGGCTGCAGCACTCAACAATGAGGACAAAGAACACATCTGTCACTTTTCTGTTGCCCTCAGGCTAATGCCCTAAATAAAGTTCCTTAAACATACAGGAGAAAACCGTTGACATCAGGGCACCTTGTCAAAAAAGACAAATTTTCCCACAAGATTGAATAAAATTGGCCATAAGTTTTTTATGGAAGGTGTGGGGAAAAATAAATATTTTTAAACTATTTTAGAAGCTTTAACAGTATACTTCATTTTTCATAGTAGAAATTCATGCAGTCAATAAATACTCATCAGGTTTATACCATGTACTATCTTCTAAGTGAGGGAATGGGTGTGGATAGATGAGAGAGGAGTGTTCAGGGACATGTGGGGGAAAGTAGCCTGGATAACACTGGGAATATAGAGAAGGAAGTAGACTTAGGAGAGCAGAATTAAGCAGGTCCCCTTAGATAGGAGTTTCAAGCAAACTATGATGAGTGGTCACGGTGGGGCTCTCTGAGGGAGAGTGTCTTCAGAGGGTATTATGTCCCTGAAACTGGAGTTAAGGTGTTTGGAAGTCACCATGTGAGTGCTGGGTACCAAACCTGTGTTATTATAAAAAATAAAAATGGTTTCTTTTATTCCCCACTAGTATCAACACACGTGGCATCTGTGGGTTATTTTCATCTCAGTCAGCAAATATGTCACCTGCTAAGCTCCCTCCCATCTCACACTGCTGATGGCTACTCTCTGAAACTGGCAGCAATCTATCTACCCATTAAGTCCCCAAGGCAGGTTGTTTCCACACCAAGCATACACACCACAATTTCGTGGCAGGCTTGGTGCTTCCTGCCATCAAACCTTCTCTTGAACTCAATTAAGTCACCACATGAAAGATCACATCACATAATAACCTCTGATCCAATTGATAAGATAATTTGCCCATCTAGACAACACAAAGTCCTGTACATACCCATACCTTGGAAATATTCACTATTACCTGTATCTATACACAGAAAAGAATCTTAACATCTGCTGCCATGTTCTCCCAGGTCCTTTCCCTCCCTCTGACTCCTTCTCTCCTGCGTCTCCTTCACTTCTCAAAAGAGTTCCCACTTCCCTTCCTTTTTGTCCAATGACAGGCCTTGTTTTTTCTGGCCTACCTTCACCTGCATAATACCATCAACCTACAGACCTGCATGCTCTGTAATTGTACCAAGCATTCTTAACCACTTAGCCAACTCTCTAGTCCTGACTTGTGCAGTTTCGTGCTCAGTCTTAAGGAAGAGTGGTCTGTCATAGAGAAATAGCATTGGAGGCCAACTTTTAGAGTTGAGAGCTAAATTACCTAAACTGTTGTTCATAAATTACATAATCTATGGCTTTTTAGTACAAGGAAGAGATTAAGATTAAAAGAATAGAGTGCTCTTGTCACCTGAGTACAGGAAAGTCGCCTCTTAAAATGAGGGTCATATTATCTGGTATGGGGAAGGAAAATGGGAAATCTAGGAAATTTTTCCTAGATGTTATAGTTTGTGAAAGGAAGAAGGGAAGGTGAGAATTACTTTTCTTATGCTGCTGTTTTTACTAATGCTAAGGGGTCCTGTGTTGGATAGTGTGTCCTGAACCAACCCAAGAAGGCTGATGTGAAACAAAAACAGACATTTAAAGTTCATAAACTTACAAGAGCTTTTCAAGGTAAAACTATCAAGACTGGGAGTGATGGCATCCACCTACAAGCCCAGCACATGAGAGCATGAGAGGCTTAGATAGGGAGTACAAGGTCAGCCTGGGCTATGGAAGGAATATATGGATATAGATATATATTAGTATTGGCTTTATTATATGGGGTGCACCTTCGCCTGGAGTTGTATAGATGGTTGGATACAAATGTATAGAGATCACTTCAAAAATAAGACATTTAAAATAGAATAGCATAAAAACTAGCAGACTAGCCAGGCCTGGTGGCACATGCATGCCCTGTAATACTAAAAGCACATTACAATACTTGCAAGCATGTAGAAGTTGGGCAGAAGCAGAAGTAGAAAGATCAGGAGTGGGGCTGGGGGTTTAGCTCAGTGGTAGAGCGCTTGCCTAGGAAGCACAAGGCCCTGGGTTCGGTCCCCAGCTCCGAAAAAAAGACCAAAAAAAAAAAAAAAAAAGAAAGATCAGGAGTTCAAATCCAGCCATGGATTCCCCATGTCTTCTCTTAGAAAAATTAAAAGAAAAACAATAATATGAAATACTAGTAAGTAGTATTTATATAAACCCTACAGACAGATAAATCACCCACTAAATTCTAAACACTGCTTTCAAACATAGGAATAATTCAGATCAGGCTGCAAATTATCACCACCATCAGATGTTCTATGGAGAGACATCCTTGTGCCTTTTGCCCCTGGGAATAGAGGTTCCAAGGAATTGTAATTTTCCAAGGAGTCTCCTTGGGGAAAAAAGAAGAAGAAGAAGAAGAAAAGAAAGGAACTTGTTCCCTAGAAAGAGATTTCACAAGGAGAGAGTGCCACTGAGACAGTGCCAGGATCAACAATGGGTGGGATGGACCACATCCTGACCACTTTGTATTCAAGCCTAATCCTGTGCAGGAGCCTGAAGATGGACTTGGCTGGATGAGTCAGTGGGTCTCATTATTTGGTTTGTTCCTAATGTGGCTAGTTGTATATGTACACACACACACACACACACACACACACGCACACGCACACGCACACGCACAGGCACACGCACAGGCACAGGCACAGGCACAGGCACAGGCACAGGCACAGGCACAGACACACATGCATTTGGTGGTCATTTATCCAAACTTGTTAGAGCGCCCAGGGCCCAGACATTGACTGTAGGACTTGGGTTAAGGGACGACTCTGTACTCAAGGTGTCTGCTATTTACTTGAGCAAAAGCTGAAGTAATGTGGAACTACATGTCATGCTCCTAGAAATCCTGGATCTTGTTCTTAAGAGCTGAGTAAAGCAATGTGTTGGAACTCAGAAAACACAAATACTTCAAAGTGAAGCCTGGTGTTTTTGTTTGTTTGTCTGTTTTTTGTTTGTTTTTTAAATTAACAAACCAGCTTCAGGAGTTCTGGCTTGCAGTCAGTCCTCCTTTGCACCTGAAATAAAAGCTAGGTATCATTTCTGAAGCTCCTTTATCTGTGTAAAGCTCCTAAGGATGAACTTCCTGAAGGATAACAAGCAGGAGACAAGAAGAGAACTCACGCCCATAGATCCCAGGCAGACTGTGTTCCCAGATGCTGTCACTTCTATGTGCCTGGCCCATGTCCCCTATAAAGCACTGACTCCTCCTCTGAAATTGGTGTGGCCTCACTTCTGTCCTCCTCATAAAGAATCCTTAAGCCACAATCGTCAGGGCTCGTCTCTGAGTTTCATGCTCAGCGTGACAGCTGTCTACTTGCACATTAGTAATTCTGTTCCTTTATTTCTGCCAATCGTTGATTTGTTTCTGCAAACTCAATTACCAAAGCCCCAAAGAGTGGATGGAAGGAAGGTCAGTTTCTGGAGATGCACACCTGCAAGGACCTTAATCGGCATCTGTTTCTGCTCTGTCTCAGCACAACAGGAGCCACTGTAGAGCATAAGCCACATCTGAGTTAAAGATCACAGTCTGATTAGAACGTGGAAATTGTTAAGCAATGAAATGTTCTAGATCTTGTCCTATATTTACTTCCTTCATAGCTACTTATTATCAATGCCTATATGTTCCCTGATAGCACTGTTGAGAAAGGTAGGCTGATTCCACAACAGGCTTCAACTTGGCAGTTAAGGAGACTAGGTCTAAACATCTGTTTCCATGAACTGGGCAATTCCAGGCAAGTCCAGGCCTCAGAAGTTAGTCTGAGGCAATGACTAAGGGTCACCAGCAGTTTTCAGACCTGCCTGACAAGTTTCCAGCCCTGACACTCCCATATAGTTGAGATGGACCTGACATTATCATAGAGGTCACTCTCTTAGTCAGATACCTATTCCTGCACAAACATCAAGACTAAGAAGCAAGTTGGGGAGGAAAGGGTTTATTCGGCTTAAACTTCCACATTGCTGTTCATCACCAAAGGAAGCCAGGACTGAAACTCAAGCAGGTCAGGAAACAGGAGCTGGTGCAGAGGTCATGGAGGGATGTTACTTACTGCCTTCCCTCCCCTGGCTTGCTCACCTTGCTCTCTTATAGAACCCAAGGACTCCTGCTGAGGGACAGCACCACCCACAATGGGATGGATCCTCCCCTCTTGATCACTAGTTGAGATCACTGCCCTGCATATTGGTCTCATGGAGACATTTCCTCAACTGATTCTCCTTTCTCTGTGATAACTTCAGCTTGTGTCAAGTTGACACACAAACCAGCCAGTACAGTCACCTACCCCAGAATTCCCTAATGTACTTTAAATCATGCCTGCAAACTCATTGGTAGTCTCTATGACTTGCTAATGGGGGACTCCAGCATGCTGGATTTCTGCAGAATAAAACGCTCAATGAGTCCGGGTATCATTCTTTGGCAAGCCATGGGCCCTCAATCTTGTGACTATTATGTAAAATGTTTGAGATGTTGTAACTTAGATCACAACAACCCTAAAGGTGCAAATGTCATCTGACAGCATCTGAAACCTGTACCAGAGATTTCCCTTCTGGGGTATTAGCCAACTTATCCTATATTTCCCTATTAATTCACTTAGTAAATTGATTCTACACTGTCTTTTGTTTTATTATTATAAAAGATCATGTTACTATCCCCCTGGTGTCAGGTCCAAAGGAAACTTCAGTTCCCTGAATCCAAAGGGGAAGTCCAATAAGCTCAGCCTGTGGCAGTTAGGTAAGAGTCAGCATTCCTCTGGAACTTGTGAAACTAGCCTCTGTTCCTCTTACCCAAGAGAAGGGACACATGGGTACCTGTGGTTCTCATTACCCTGTGAGAGATCCAGGCTTCTTCAATGTTACATGTACCCAGGTACTAGTGCACATTTCAGAGTCCATGCCAGCGTCCCAGCCTCCTGCGTTCACAGGCTCCCTGCCCCCAGCCAGTCAAATTCCTTACAACCCTGCTATTCTCCCTCTTTTCTCTGTTCTCTATGCTCCTGCAGAGAGTCTGCCCCTGTCCAGTCTGTTGGCAATGTTCAGTTTACAGCTTTCTTTTTCTGCTCTGGATTCTTCTAGTTTCCTCTATCTGCTCGCTCTCTCTCTCTCTCTCCCTCTCTCTCTCTCTCTCTCTCTCTCTCTCTCTCTCTCTCTCTCTCTCTCATCTTATATCCAGCAAGTTGAATCCACGTTTCTGGTCACATTTATTTGACTCTTAGCCCCTTGGATGTAAGAGCTTTGTTTTGTGCCAACATGTGTAAAATGCATATTAGAATACAGAGCTTAATATGAAATACATCAGTGTTAATGATGTCATTGGTAATGTCTATACTGGTCATATGTTAAATGATAATGCATTGACTAGAACCATGATATATTCCTCAAATTTCGCTCTTTTCTTTTGACCTATTATTTTTAAAATATAGGACTATTAGAAAATTTGAAATCACAAATGTGATTTGTATTTTATTTCCATTATGCGTTGCTGGTCTAATTTTTTCTTTTGCTTAACCTTTAAAAAAATGCCTTTTCATAGAAGAAAGTTATGTTTCTCCCCAGTGTCTTTCCGTTGTGGAGGAAAGTGATCCATGAAGCACTGGTGACATGGTTCCTTCCTCCAGTAGGCTTCTCTGCTTTAACAAGTGGCTCCCAAGCTTGTCCTGTTGCAGAGCCCTACTCATAAGGTTTTTGACTGGAGACTTACCCTAAGGCCACAAGCTAGCTAGCACACTGAATTAGTGTCTCCATCTCCTGGCTCAGATGCATGCCATTTCTGCTGACTCTGGAGAGCAGAGCCTCCTGCTGGGCTCCCTGAAGGGACAATGAAGGTGGACACAGTGGCTTCCCAACCCTCCCTCACCTCCAACTGAAGAATGAAAAGAAAGAAATGTTCTAAGGAGCCCCTGGGAAGTTTGGGGGACACCTGCTACTCTGTAAAAGGCAATTTAAGGAAAATACTTCACATAAAACCGATTATTACCTCTTAAGACCTTTCGCTTAACCTATATTGCATTGTTCTGTTCTTTCTTTCTTTATTCTTAGAGAGGAAAAAAGCAGTGTCTGATAAATTGTAAATTCTTCTTGTGGTGCCCTTGGAAGCAGCCCAGTGCGTTCATGCACTCTCAGAGAGAATGATTACCACTGAAATCCTTCCAGGGCAGAGTGGTATGGGTTCAGGAAAATGGAAAGGAATGTGAAGGAAGGGCAGCAAAACTTACACACAAGAATCCTGTCAGCTTACAAAGCTCCTGAAAGAGCTTCCTAGGTCCTTTCTGATTCCTCCTTGCTTCAGGCTTCTTTCTGTTTCCCTGGGGAATCAAGACCCAGCTTTCCTGTTGTCAGTCCAGGTCTGCTAATTCCTGTTTTTTGCCATTTTGTGCTGTCTGCCTCTTCCCATATTCCTTATCTCTGAGTTGAAAGTTGAATTGGGTATCCAGTCTCCGACAGGTTTGTAAAATCTGGGGGTGACCAAACTTTTGACTCCATCTGGTCACCTTGGTGCTTAAGGTGTTTCCCCATGCTTGATCCTGTTGGCACATAGCGAGGACTAGATTGCCTAAGTCACTCATCTGAAATCAAAGTCAAATTCCCCTAGTCATCATAGCTGGACTGGATGCAGATCTAAGTTACAGAAACCAAAGTATCCAATACATAAATAATTGAAATGTCCAAGAAAGAATTTACAGCCTTACTATTCAAAAGAATTAATGATCATAAGGAGTCAAATACATTCATGAATTAAGGAAATATATCTAAAACCTTGTCCAGACAGCCTCAAAAGTAAACGTAATAGTTAAGAGAACAGTAGTAGAATTTCAAAATATGGAGGAAAATCTTTGGAAGGAGATTGAAACTTTGAAAAGTAAACTAATAAAAATATTTGAAGAGAATGGTCAAACTGGTAGAAACCACAACAAAGACTGTCATTAAGAGATAAGATTACTGGGTTCAGTCCCCACTTCCAAAAATAAAGAAAAGAAAAGAAAAAAAAAGAGATAAGATCATGCACAAGAACAAATCTCAGGCATAGAGGACAAGAGGGAAAATAAGAAGCATAAACAATATTCCAAAGATCCTGGGACACATTAAAGATTCCAAACCTAAGAATTCATGGGGTATAGCAGGGAAGAGCCAAAGTAACATCGAATGGATGAGACAGATTTATATTTCAGTGAAATTCTAGCAGAAATCATCACAAATTTATAGAAATAATTAAGCTTGCAAGTATAACAGCCACATAGAAATCCGAACAGACAGAATCAGAGAAGAAATTCTGTGTGACATACAATCAGGATGTCAAAAATACAAAATAAAGAAATAATTCTAGCCAGGCAGTGATGGTGCATGCCTTGTGTTTAATCCTACCATTTGTGGGACAGAGGCAGGCAGATCCCTATGAGTTCAAGGCCATACTGGTCAAAAGATCGAGTTCCAGGAAAACTAGAGCTCCACAGTAAAACCCAGTCTTAAAAAAGGAAGGAAGGAAGGAAGGAAGGAAGGAAGGAAGGAAGAAAAGAGAAGGAAAGAAAACTAAAAGAAATAATCCTAAAAGCAGCATGCAAGAAAACAACATCTAACAAAGAACTGAACCATGAAGCTGTGTTATGCTCTGGGAGCTAGAGATCTGAGATTAATGTCCTAACTTCCATCTCATCTCCAGCCAGGAGTGGGTGGGAGCAAAGTCCTTAATTTCAAAGCTCAAGCTTGCTCCTCTGGTTAGATGGCTGCCTTGTTCCTGAGATTCATGCTAGGAGCTTCTGTATTTAATATTCCTGTAACTCTCCCTCCTTGGTATTTCTGCAACTGGGTTTGAATACGCAAAGGCCATCAAACCTTGTATTCCTCTTGAAGTATTCATGGATTTGAAGTTAACTCAGAGCAAACCAAACTCAAAACAAGCCAACACAATTCCAGATCCAACCCAGGTCACCTAAAAAGCAATTTTAAAAAGGAAAGAATGCTGCCATTTATCAAGAGCTTAAAAGCAAGACAATTCCACTTATTACCCCTAGAAATTCATTTTTTGGGTTTGATGGCGACTCTCTATGTAACTGACAAGACCAGCGGTAACTACACTGCCTGAACACAGAGACCCGATCGGACAAGGCACAAGCAGCTGAGGGTCAAAGAAGGATACGTGCTCCAAGAATCCCAGCCTTTTAAAACAAGTATGTGAAGTTTTTCAAGAATAAACCAGAACTTCCCCCAGGGCAGTGCCCTGACGCCACCACACAGGTCACCCCATCCAGACCTGACAGTGGTGAAGCAGGCCTCTCCAAGACAGACAAATGCAACCTGAAGTGGAAAAAGAGGAGCCAGCCACAGGAGAAAGATGCAGAGGCCTTGAGCAGGACCCTTGATAAGGTGTCTGTGGGACACTCAGCCCAGACACCCAGTGCTCACCATGGCCCCCAAGCCACATCTCTAGCTGCCTTCCATGCACCTGATTCTGCTGCTACCACAGAGAAAGCCAAGAAGATCAAGCACCTAAGGAAGAATCTGATAGGTGGAGGAGCTGCAGTAGCACTTCCAGGCCGGGAAGTTCAGCAGAGAACAGCTGGAGAAGCTGACATGGCACAGGGTTCTGGAGGAGGAGCTGGAGGACTTGGAGTTGGGCCTGTGAGGCTTCAGGAATAGGGGAGTGGACTGAAAAACAAACCATGGGGTGCTCTGGGGTCCAGGGAGCATGGGCTACAACAGTCAGGAGGGGCACTCCCATACTGGCTCACTTTCCCCTCCTGTGGCCCGACTCTGTCCTCTAGAGCCTAGGATCTCTCTTCTTCATCCCTTCTCCTTCTCAGCTCCCATTTTTGAACTTTTCCCTTCTATTCCATTCTTCACAATCTGAGTGAGGACCCCAGGTACCTCTGCTGCTGATCTGGGTGTCTTGTTGAAAAGGAACCCCGAGAGGGTGGGAGTCTGTTAGGGATCTGAGGCTGAGGATACAAGGAGTACCCAAGATTTGGAGTCTTAGTTCCTGTTCAGTGTTTATGAATAACTTCTGTGGCCACCAAGACCACCACCACCACCTCCACCAACTCCTCCTCCTCCTCCTCTTCTTTCTCCTCCTCCTCCTTTTCATCTTTTATTTAAGAATGTAAAAATAAATTCAAGTAGACGACAAAAAAAGTTCACTTATTGTTTGTAGCAAACCTATGTCCTGTTGAGATATAATGGTTTCCATAGATTTATTTATTTGCTTGCATTTGTTTGTTTCTTTGTTTTTATGTCCACAGGTGTTTTGCTTGCATGTATATCTGTGCACTAGTGTGTGTGCCTGGTGTGTAGAAAGATCAGAAGAGGGCATGAGATCCCTGGGACTAGAGTTATGGAGTGTTGAGAGCAGCCATGTGGGTACTAGGGATCCAACCCAGGTCCTCTGAAAGAGCAGCCACTGTGCTTAACTGCTGATTCATTTCTCCAGCTCATTTCCATATTTCAAATACAGAAAAGTGGAACTCTTGTGATTAACCATCCAGGTAGACAAGGCCAAACAACGACCACACCCAGCTTCCTTTTTCCAGTCTATAGGCTCTGAACTTTTGGTTGTTTTGTTTTGTTTTGTTTTGTTTTGTTTTGTTTTGTTTTGTTCTGTCTCCCATGATCTGTGAAGGGACAGCCTGTATCTCTTAAGCTGAGAAGGACCTGAATACATAGCCCTATTTTTATTGAAGCAGGGAATATTGGGCGCTCCTACCCTAGAAATCTATCAATCTGAGCTTCTTCAAGATCTGATCAACATGTGAGGAATTAACCCAGCACCATTGGTCACAAATTCATTTTTTCCGTATTTTTTCATTTATTGAATATTTTTACTTACATTTCAAGTGTTATTTCCTGTCCTGGTTCCTGGACATAAGCCCTCTATCCCATCCCCCTCCCCTTCTTTTTTTTTTTTTTTAATTAACTTGAGTATTTCTTATATACATTTAGAGTGTTATTCCCTTTCCCTGTTTCCGGGCAAACATCCCCCTAATACCTCCCCCTCCCCTTCTTTACGGGTGTTCCCCTCCCGATCCTCCCCCCATTGCCGCCCTCCCCCCAACAATCTCGTTAAGTGGGGGTTCAGTCTTAGCAGGACCCAGGGCTTCCCCTTCCACTGGTGCTCTTACTAGGATATTCATTGCTACCTATGAGGTCAGAGTCCAGGTTCAGACCATGTATAGTCTTTAGGTAGTGGCTTAGTCCCTGGAAGCTCTGGTTGCTTGGCATTGTTGTACATATGGAGTCTTAAGCCCCTTCAAGCTCTTCCAGTTCTTTCTCTGACTTCTTCAACGGGGGTCCTATTCTCAGTTCAGTGGTTTGCTGCTGGCATTCGCCTCTGTGTTTGCTGTATTCTGGCTGTGTCTCGCAGGAGTGATCTACATCCGGCTCCTGTCGGCCTGCACTTCTTTGCTTCATCCATCTTGTCTAAATGGGTGGCTGTATATGTATGGGCCACATGTGGGGCAGGCTCTGAATGGGTGTTCCTTCTATGTCTGTTTCAATCTTTGCCTCTCTATTCCCTGCCAAGGATATTCTTGTTCCCCTTTTAAAGAAGGAGTGAAGCATTCACATTTTGATCATCTGTCTTGAGTTTCATTTGTTCTAGGCATCTAGGGTAATTCAAGCATTTGGGTTAATAGCCACTTATCAATGAGTGCATACCATGTATGTTTTTCTGTGATTGGGTTACCTCACTCACGATGATATTTTCCAGTTCCAACCATTTACCTACAAATTTCATAACGTCATTGTTTTTGATAGCTGACTAATATTCCATTGTATAGATGTACCACATTTTCTGTATCCATTCCTCTGTTGACGGGCATTCTTTCGAGCTTCTGGCTATTCTAAATAAGGCTGCTATGAACATAGTGGAGCATGTGTCTTTTTTATACGTTGGGGCATCTTTTGGGTATATGCCCAAGAGAGGTATAGCTGGATCCTCAGGCAGTTCAATGTCCAATTTTCTGAGGAACCTCCAGACTGATTTCCAGAATGGTTGTACCAGTCTGCAATCCCACCAACAATGGAGGAGTGTTCCTCTTTCTCCGCATCCTCTCCAGCATCTGCTGTCACCTGAGTTTCTGATCTTAGCCATTCTCAATTGTGTGAGGTGAAATCTCAGGGTTGTTTTGATTTGCATTTCCCTTATGACTAAAGATGTTGAACAATTCTTTAGGTGTTTCTCAGCCATTCGGCATTCCTCAGCTGTGAATTCTTTGTTTAGCTCTGATCCCCATTTTTTAATACGGTTATTTGTCTCCCTGCGGTCTAACTTCTTGAGTTCTTTGTATATTTTGGATATAAGGCCTCTATCTCTTGTAGGATTGGTAAAGATCTTTTCCCAATCTGTTGGTTCCCGTTTTGTCCTAACCACAGTGTCCTTTGCCTAACAGAAGCTTTGCAGTTTTATGAGATCCCATTTGTCGATTCTTGATCTTAGAGCATAAGCCATTGGTGTTTTGTTCAGGAAATTTTTTCCAGTGCCCATGTGTTCCAGATGCTACCCTAGTTTTTCTTCTATTAGTTTGAGTGTATCTGGTTTGATATGGATGTCCTTGATCCACTTGGACTTAAGCTTTGTACAGGGTGATAAGCATGGATCGATCTGCATTCTTCTACATGTTGACCTCCACTTGAACCAGCACCATTTGCTGGAAATGCTATCTTTTTCCATTTGATGGTTTTGGCTCCTTTGTCAAAAATCAAGTGCCCATAGGTGTGTGGGTTCATTTCTGGGTCTTCAATTCTGTTCCATTGGTCTATCTGTCTGTGTCTGTACCAATACCATGCAGTTTTTATCACTATTGCTCTGTAATACTGTTATCCATTATATAAACAAACTGAAAGAACAAAACCACATGATCATTTCATTAGGTGCTGAGAAAGCATTGGACAAAATTCAACACCCCTTCATGATAAAAGTCCTGGAAAGAATAGGAATTCAAGGCCCATACCTAAACATAGTAAATGCCATATACAGCACACCAGTTGCTAACATTAAACTAAATGGAGAGAAACTTGAAGCAATCCCACTAAAATCAGGGACTAGACAAGGCTGCCCACTCTCTCCCTACTTATTCAATATAGTACTTGAAGTTCTAGCCAGAGCATTCAGACAACAAGAGGAGGTCAAAGGGATACAGATCGGAAAAGAAGAAGTCAAAATATCACTATTTGCAGATGATATGATATTATATTTAAGTGATCCCAAAAGTTCCACCAGAGAACTACTAAAGCTGATAAACAACTTCAGCAAAGTGGCTGGGTATAAAATTAACTCAAATAAATCAGTTGCCTTCCTCTACACAAAAGAGAAACAAACTGAGAAAGAAATTAGGGAAATGACACCCTTCATAATAGACCCAAATAATATAAAGTACCTAGGTGTGACTTTAACCAAGCAAGTAAAAGATCCCCTTCTTCTATAATGGTGTTCTCCATCTAATTTGTCCCCCACCCCATATACACCTACACAGGGGGATCCAGCCTTTGCAGGACCAAGGGCCTCTCCTTCCATTGGTGCCCAACAAGGCCATCCTTTGGTACATATGCAGCTGGAGCCATGGATCAGTCCATGTATAGTCCTTGGGTAATGGTTTAGTCCCTGGGAGCTCCAGTTGGTTGGCATTGTTATTCTTATGGGGTTGCAAACCCCTTCAGCTCTTCCAATACTTTCACTATTTCCTCCAATGGGAAGGCCAGTCTCAGTTCAATGTTTCCTGCTAGCATTCACCTCTCAAGAGACAGGACCACCGAAATGCGGTTGCTTCATTCCTTGTTAAAAGGGAGAACAAATATATTCATAGGTGGGGATATGGAAGCAAAAGGTTGGAACAGACACTGAACAAATGATCATTCAGAGACTGCCCCACATGGGTATATAGGATGGATATATATATATATATATATATATATATATATATATATATATGTGTGTGTGTGTGTGTGTGTATACACATATACATATATACACATATATATTGCAACCAAAAGTAGATAAGATTGATGAAGCTAAGGAGTGCATGAAGACAGGAGCCTGCTATAGCGATCTACTGGGAGGCACATATGAGGTGAATGCTAGACACACATACACACACACACACACAAACTCACACACTCACATAAAAACATAAACAAACGAACACACACTCATACAAACACATAAACACACACATATATATATACACATAAACACACACACATATTCACACACATACCCGCACACACTCTCACCACCGACACAAACACACATGCACCCTCACACAGACAGAGACACACATATACACTGACACACACACACAAATACACACACATACACAAACACTCACTCACACACTCATACACTTATTCACACACAGATACACACACACATACACATGCATAGACACTCTCACACACATACAAACACACACACTCACACATACTCACACACACAGACATAGACACACAAACACACACTCACATACATCCACAGAAAAACACACACACACAAACTCACACACTCACTCACACACACACATAGACACACAAACAAACGAACACGCACACATACACACACATAAACACACACACATACACACATACATATACACATATAAACACACACACATACTCACACACATACACACACACTCTCACACACCCAAAAACACATGTACCCTTACACAAATAGATCCACACACAAATATACTGACACACACGCACACAAATACACACACACACCCACACACACTCACACCCACACACACCCAAAGGAAAACTAAGTTTTTATCCAGCAGGTTTCCTGTTCAGTGAGGAATTAGTGGTAGCTATGATGTGTACAAGTCTCTTAGACTCCAGCAGGCTGTGCTGTCCTGGCCTGTACTTATTTCCACTTCAGAAAATCTTTCTATGCAGATACTTGCTGGTCCTACTTGAGTTACAAACTTTGCACAGATAACCTAAACAACACAACACCAAATTCCCCAGAGAGAGGATTTGAAGAAAAGCCTTCAGTAAGCTTCATGTTGACTCATCATAGGCCCCTCACTAAAACTACCCTGCTTCCTTCATAGAAGACCTTGGAAGCATCAGAGGAAGAGAGTGACTCATGGTCAGTTTTCAGGAACTTTTCATAACATTATAGTTCACGTGATATTAAAACAACCTCAATATCAGTCAGAAGGAGAATAATGAAATAAACGACAGTGACTTTTCTGAACTACACCTTTCTGTACAAGACTGAGGGGGAATCTAGCCTGAAAGAATGCCAGGCCAACGATATAGTCAGGAAAACAATGTCAGCAGACGGATGCACTATAAGATTCCATGTAAGATCATGGTGAAGCCAATAAGACAAACCAGGATCTTCAAGGGGGATACCTCTACTCAGGTAAAGTGAAGAAATCTAAGCCTTATTTTTAAAATAGTTGAATGGCTAAAGAATGTGTTGAGACAAATAAGAGAGGGGGCTCTACCTGGAACTGGACAAGTGATGCAAAGACTGCTGGCCAGCACAAAACAGGAAGCTGAAGGTTTGCTGAGAGACCTAGGCTAAAAGGTCTAAGTTAGAGAATGACTGGACAAAATCAGATGTCATTATCTGGCGTCCCCAAATACCCACAAATTATAGGTCACCACAGCAATGTACACACACACAAACACACACACACACACACACACACACACACACACTCACGAAAAATCAGACGTCGGCAGAAAACAATGAAGTTTCCATTATGCTGGAGGAACAACATAAAACAATGAAGTTTCCATCATGCTGGAGGAACAACATAATATAGACTATTCAAAGCAGATATTTTAAGAATTTCTACTCAGCTCTTTTTCCCTAGAGGAATAAAAGGGCCTAGATAGCACTCTTCTTGATGAGAATGGGGGTATATATGGATAACTTTGTTCTTGAAGTCTCAAATCTCTCATGCCAATTCTCTGCGTTTGAGAACCGCTTTCCACATCCCTGCTCTTCCAACCAGCTTCAGAGTATAAGGACAAGATATGAACTCTCAAGAAACACTCAAACAAAACAGGACTGACATGCTGCTCCTCAGGCTCTGTCTGGTACCCAAGATTTAGGAAGCATGAAGACATGGTCTTGATATACAGGGAAAAAGGGAGAGAAAGAACAAATCCACCAAAATAGGACAATGAGAACCATTTCTTTAGCATTTCCACCAGGCTCTCCTCCCCGCAAACTACTACCTTCCTGGAATCTCACAGGATCCATGTAAAGAAAATTAGCTCCAGGCTTTTGCTTCATCCCTCAAAGCCCTGTGCAAGTCTAAAGAGGGGCTCCCACATAGCACCCTCCACACATAATGGCATGTAGTGCTGTGATGTGTGATCAACCTATCTCCCTTAATAAACTGCAGATTCTCAAAGAGCAGGACCATTTGCTTTCCAAACATGCAGTTTCTTGAAAAAGGGCTATCTCCACAGAAAGCCTTGTAAATGATCACATAAATGAACACTTGGATGGGACATAGGTCAGTACATGTAACAGTAATGGACAGTTACATTGGTTTGTCTATGTTTATGATAAGACATGAGGACAACCTGTCCCTGAGGCCTAACCCTACCTGCTGTTGCTTGGCTCTAAGGACACAGATGTAATTGCTGGCCTCCTCACAGAACCTCTTTGCTTTCTCATAGGATGCTGGCAGTTTAGTCTGCTCCACCAGCAGTTGTCTGTTCTCATTCAGCAAAATCCTTACATTGTTCTTCAATTGAATCCATTCACGCAGGAGCTGGAAGTGCGGGTTGCTGAACCACAAACAATAAATATGAAATCCCAGGAAGCTTCTATTTGCCTGTCACTCCTGCAAGTTCAATCATCCTTTCAAGGGCCCTCATCTCCAGACATCAACAGGCTAGAGCCACAGTATACAAGTTAGCACCAATTAGAGGAGGCCAAATCCAGAGGCCACATTCCCTGTGAATCAAAGTACCTCTGAAAATCCTGACACTAAGATGTTTTATATACATCAAGGTAGAAGAATTGGACCATATGGGTGCTCATATGTCCATAGTATGCTAAAACCATCTGCAAGTAGAGGGCAAATACCCTCTGAGGGATGATAGAAGACCCAATAGCTATACAATCTTTGCATGTGTATCTCATGGATCACAGAGAACCTGTCAGTGTCCTAGAAGTTCAGAGTTGATTGATATTCCCATCATGGTGCAAATCTTTTCTATGTAGAGGAGCGATCGTTAATGGGGAAAATAACAATTGGAGGGTCTTCTAAACTCTTCACATGTAGGACCACTGAGTCCTAAAGTTACAAATCCAAGACCCTGTGCCAGGAGGCAGACTTTCCTGTTAAGAGTCAGACACTATAGAGCCAGAGCCCTGATTTTGTTCAAAGTCATACAGGACAGAATCATTCCCTGCCTAGTTCTGGGTTCTCATCTCTGTCAGTGACTCACCGGTAAGAACTATTCACTTGTATGAGCTCCTTGTACCTCTCCATGGCATAACTTATTGAGTTGGTCACCATTTGCATAGCCATCATTTTCATCTCATGTTCGGATTGAAGTATTAGCAATTCGAGATCCGGCCTGTCTTAGGGCATGGCCCAAGGAACAAATAGCTGTCTGAATTCATGATTTCAGAATTAGGTGAAATGTAAATAAGAAATACCCATTAAAAAATTCAAATTTAAGAGTGGGGAGGGAAGAATGTGGCAAACACAAAGACCAGAGCAAAACCACAACAGTGAGACAACAACAACAATTCTTTCAAGGAAATATTTCTATCCAAATCAACAAACATTTATTTTGAAATAAGGACTCTTTAAAAGGCTGTGGAGATATGGTTCTGCAAAGACCCCTCTGTACTAGAGTGGGTGGAGCCTGTGAAATGCCTGTTTAGGAATAACAAATGTCCAGAATTTATTATCAAAATCACCATTTCTAGGTCACAATAAACGGTCCCTGATAGCTAAAAAAAAAAGTAAACTCAAAAAATAAATGAAGTTCAAATCAGGCAAAAAAAGATTACCTGAAATCAGACTATTGACTTGATTACTTAAAACCAATTTATGTCACATACTTGCTCCTTTGAACTGTGTCCTATTTGTGCTGATTAAACTTATTATCCTGAGCACAGGACAACAGAGCCAGGTTACCAGGTCCATGGAACTGACTGTCAAGAGTTGGCCAGGTAAGCATGAAGGCATTGACTAATTCTGTAATAAGTTTCCTCCTGTCTGAGCCACAGCCTCGGGTCCAACAGATAGTTATGATGACATTTCTTTTGTTTTGAAAGCAGGGATTCTCAAACCTTGCTTCCTATTGTTACCTGAATTCCCAGAGGGCATAACTACTTAGACAGGGAAGAGGATTTGTAACCCCTCCTTCCCTCAGGAGAGTCCTATCTACCACCAAAGTAAATAGAAGGTGCAAAGAGTTCTGTTGGTCCATGTGGGCTTCCACGCTATCATGACCTGCAAACTGTCCATCAGACAGATCCTCAGATCCCATCAAAGGTCCCAGTCTCCAGGTCCTGAGCAAAACACCCAGAAATACGTTCATATAAATACATACCAACCCATATACAAACACAATTAGAATGCCAACTACTTCCATGGAGATGCCATAGAATCAGTGTATAGTGAACAAAATCAGAGTAAATGAGTGATGGCATGCAGGAATTTCATTCCCTCACTTAGATGCATCAAGTCTAACCAGGTCCTTCCAGCTATTGACAGAACTTATGCTAATCCAAGGAGCTCAGGGTCAAATAAAAAGGAGGTTGACCCTAAACACACAGCACCTAGCTTATCTCACAAGCCAATGCCTGCCAAGGCTCCTGAAAATCCAGGATGAGAGGTGAAACTCTCTCGTGATATGAGGAAATCTTGGGTTAGCAGAGAGAGAGCACAATACAGTGGACAGGTTACTGGGCATAATGACTACCTGTAGTCCCAATCATCATAGATATAAAGGTCCAGGATTTGATAAAGTTCATGCCTCTCGAATTTACACTTCTGGATTTCAAATTTGAGTTCCTCCAGTTCCTTTAGACGCTTCTCTTGCTTACTGATGACATTTGGGGATGATGCCCTCCTACCAAAACCTGTAGATAGATAAACCCAAGTGAATTTGCATATTTGATGGCCCATGGGAGGAAAAGAGCGTTCTGAGTCCCAAAAGGAGGTTGAGGAAGAGGAAATGGTAGAGACTGGGTGAATGCCTGAAACAGCAGAAAAGCTTTCTTCGAGCTGGATTCTTTTTTTTTTAAGATTTATTTATTTATTTTGTATATGAGTACACTGTTGCTGTCTTCAGACACACCAGAAGAAGGCATCGGATCCCTTTACAGATGGTTGTGAGCCACTATGTGGTTGCTGGGATTTGAATTCAGGACCTCTGGAAGAGCAGTTGGTGCTCTTAACCACTGAGCCATCTCTCCAGCCCTCGAGCTGGATTCTTAAGCTATGACCCTCTTTCCAACCTCTAATGCCATACATGTGCCAAGCTCACTATTATAAAACCCCTCACCCTGAAACGTATAACCTGACTCAGACATAAACATGTGGGACATTGTTATGTCATATCAGATGTGGTGCAGATAAATCCTGGAGTTCATAATGTTTAGCACCATCAAGCTCTAATCATATGTGTTCCAGCCCAAAGTGTCTAAGACCTAAACTCATGACTAGGGGTGCATCTTTCCTTGTTCTTGTCATCAGAGACTTATGTAACCTACAGTAATCTAGAGGATGAAGTGCTTCAACTCCCAACCATGGATGGTCACATTGTTAATCTCACAGTGCCTTCCTCTGCCATTCATTGACACAAACAATTAAAAAGCTTCTAGAAAAGAAACTGAAGGCTTACCAATTTCTGACTTTCTCTCAAATTAATGATCAGGAACTCCTGATTCTTGGTTTGCCTTTGAGAAATCCTAAGGCTCATGCTTGTAAGGCCTAGTCTTAGAAGGCACATCTCAAACCTACCTCCTCAAGGAAGTTCCCCAACTCTGCCCAGGACTCACCAAGCCTTCCCCAGAATGATTTCATCCTTCCTGCTTTACTAGACAGGAGGTCAGCTTCCTTCTGCCTTGGTGTGGTCTCTTCTTGATCTCCACTCTCCCTCCAAATAGCCTGAGCAGCTGGCAAAACATGCCTGTTTGTGAGCCCAAAGGGAACTGAAGGAATTTCCCAAAGGCAGTTGGTGTCACCACAACACAATCACAGAAGATTCAAGGGATCTCTTAGATACAATAGATTGTCCAATGAAGGGCTTACTGATGATGTCACTGGGAAGTTCTATGGCCTACCTGCTAACTAGCTCTCCCCAAATTGATCAATTTCTGTGGGGGCCCTTTCCTGCAGTCTCTAATGTGTCACCGGAAATACCGTTTGGCAACCTCTATTCCAAAGCTAGATATTTCTCTCTGCTTCACTAGAAGTCATCAATGCTTTGCTGGGAAGAATGGCTTACATCCCTGAATTGGATAAGAGATTTTTCTTAGCACCCAAATCTCTAGGGACCATGGATGAGGGAGATTTTTCTTAAAAATAAATCTACCACCTTAGACAATGGATGTGATATACATTTCTATTCCCAAGGTTTTCCCTTTTTCTGGAGGCCAATATCTTTCTTCTATACTTTGATTGTGTAAAACCTGGAAATATTTGCTTACTGTGCAGTCCTTCACACCTTGACATTGTTTCATTTACACATCCATGTATTCCACAAAATCAATGGTCTATAATTACCTATTTTTTTTAATAAAACTCCCTTTTCTTGGGAATATAGGGACCAACTACAGGGCATATATAAAATTATAAATTTCTGTGCCTTTTATATACTAAGTTGAACAACCTCACTTTTTGAAACACAACAAGACAATTAAATTGGACATCAGTGAGCAAACGTCAACCTGGACCTTGTGTTACTACATTGTAATGACATAGCCATCACTTCTCCAATACCATTCTTCCTGAATTTCCAAGTCCTATCATAAGGATATTGTGGGCTGCACTGTGATCTTTTACTCATATTACACATAAAAATCAGGAGGATGGGCACGGACTGGAAAGGCCTAAGGTCAGGTTAAACCTCAATTTTAATGGGTCCATAAGTTCAAGAGGGAATCCATTTGGCATTGTCATATATGGATTCTGTGTTCTTATCCTAGGTGTTGTAATGCCACCTGAATGTGTGCTATAATGCCACCTAACCTCACTAATGTCAGAGTGAAGCTCATGTATGACTTTTGTGGGAAGAGCAATGCCTTTTACTACCATCTCCATTTGTACAACATCACTATGCAAAGCTAAAAACAGAGGGGTGGAGATTGTGGAGTCCTTGGAAGTTGAGGGTCTTTTCTTTTGATTAAGGAACATATTTTTCCTATGTAATTTTTTCCCTTGCTGTTTCATTAATGATGGGTGACATCTTTCCTGGCCTGACATATACTGGGAACCAATTTTTGGATTACCAGAGCTTCTATTTTAGATATGACAGGCCCACCAAGGGTCCCACTGCATACAGAAGGTATGAATAAGTCCCAGGTGATGGAGTAAGTTAAAAAAGTCTGTGACAACAAAGACCTGATTGAGAAAACAAGAGACAAGCTGTTCATCAAGATCATAGTTGTATGATAGTAAGAAAATGTGAATAAGGCATCAGGTGAAAAGATCAATTAGGAGGTCATAGGCCTAGAAGGGGTAGCCTTTGCTCTCAGCGGAACTGCCATTCTTTCACCCATTCCTTGACCTCTGCCACAAGACCAGAGATTTCCCCAAACAACTGGCTGGCCTTACTCAAAGACCTGGCATGGCTTCTCCCTGTAGAATAGGAACTGCAGAGTCCTTGAGGATCCACCAAGAGGTCTCCTCCACACAGGTTCCTTGTTGTCAAAGGAAAATATTCCTGCAGAATCCTGCCATGGCAGTAGGAATTTCAACTAGGCTGCTCTTAGTTCCAGCTCACTGGATGCAGGCCTGAGGCCCAGTGGTATCTGGGGAAAGAAGCAGCACACACTAATCACAGCTCTCTCTTTGTTGGATGCAACTGCTAGAACTGTAATAGGATTTTTGTTTCTTCGTTTGTTTATTAGAAATACCTACAAAGCTGGTTAAAGTTGCAACATACCTTTAATACCAGCATGCAGAATTTTTTTGAATCACTGTTTTATGTTTAGATATTGTTTTTACTCCCCTCAGCAAATATCTCTGTGCTTAGAATGTTAAGCACATGCTCTGGAGGAACCTATTATTCAAGTTAGGCAAAGCTTTTGTTCTTACCAACCAGTCCACAGATGATGCCATTACTTACTTTCAAATAAGAAAACAGTCATAGAGAGGTGAGTTAATCTGTAAGTTATCACAGAAGAAACACATCATGACTGTGGAATGACACCCCAATCTTTTGCATTTTGTAAGTTCTTTTATTTCTTCTTTTTATTTTTGACATTTTTATTGGATTTTGGGGGTATATTTCATTTTTTTTCAATCCTCACAGGTATCCTTTATTCCTCTCCTCCCATTTACAAGTAGGAATTTCACCTGTAATTGTTAGTCCAGATAGTTTGGTCTATGGCTTAGATGGCCCCTTGGCCGGTTGCCTTAGCATAAGCTGTGTTAGAGGCAGGCGCAATGGTTCAGGACTTAACAAATAATAAATTCCACTACATCTGGATTCCTAGCCTCACAGTCAGAAAGGGACTATATTTCTATTCACTATGGAAAAAAAAGACCCAGTTCATTAACAAGTAAAAAAAAATTCTCAAATTTATTAAAGGGTTTGCCATGGTCATACAGTTTGTCAAATACCTGGCATTCATCGTTTTTCAAATCCAAAAATTTCTTTCTTGTTCACATTTTCTTTTTTTGATTATATCTTAGTTTTTTTTTATTTTTTTAAATTTAATTTTTAATAGATATATTTCTTTATTTACATTTCAAATGTTATTCCCTTTCCAGGTTTCCAGTCCATAAGCCCCCTCCAGCGCCCCCCTCCGACCCCATGTGGGTCTTTCACTTGTTTCGTTAAAATACCCGAAGATAATTTATATTATTTGGGTCTATTGTGAAGGGTATCGTTTCCCTAATTTCTTTCTCAGCCTGTTTACCCTTTGAATAGATGAAGGCTATTCAAGTCTTAATTCTTTGACTTAATTTTATACTCCAACAGTTTGCTGAATTTGTTGATCAGATTAAGTAATTCTCTAGTGGAAGTTTCGTGTCACGTAAGTATACTATCATATCATCTTCAAATATTAGTATTTTGACTTCTTCCCTTCTAATTTGTATCCCTTTGACCTACTTTCATTGTCTGATCGCTATAGCTAGGACTTCAAGTGCCATATTGAAAAAGTAGAGAGAGAGTGGGCTGCCTTGTCTAGTCCCTGATTTTAGAAAACCTGATTTTCCTTCAAGTTTTCTCAATTTAGTTTGATGTTAGTTACTGGATTGCTGTATTTTGCTTTTACTATGTCTAGATATAGGCCTTGAATTCCTGATCTATCCAGGACTTTATTCATGAAAGGGTATTGAATTTTGTCAAATGATTTCTCAGCATCTAATGAAATGATCATGGGTTTTTTCCATTGAGTTTGTTTACATGGTGTATTTCGTTGATGGATTTCCGTATATTAAAACATTGCTGCATCCCTGTGATGAGGCCTACTTGATCAAGATGGATGATCGTTTTGATGTGTCCTTGGATTCAGTTTGCAAGAATTTTATTGAGCATTTTTGCATCAATATTCATAAAGGAAATTGGTCTGAAGTTCTTTATCTTTGTTGTATCTTTGTGTGGTTTAGGTGTAAGAGTAGTTGTGGCTTCAAGAAGGGACTTGGTAGTGCTCTGTCTGTTTCTGTATTGTGGAATAGTTGGCACAGTATTGGTATGAAGTCTTCCATGAAGGTCTAATAGAATTCTGCACTAAACCAATCTGGTCCTGGGCTCTTTTTGGATGGGAGACTTTTAATAACTGCTTCTATTTCCTTAGGAGTTATGGGGTTTTTCCATGGTTTATTTGTTCCTGATTTAACTTTGGTATCTGGTATCGGTCTAGAAAATTGTTCATTTCTTCCACAATTTCCAGTTGTGTTGAATATAGGTTTTTGTAGTACAATCTGATGAGTGTATTTAATTTCCTCAGATTCTGTTGTTATGACTCCCTCTTCAGACGTCATTTTATTAATTGGCATACACTCTCTGTGACCTCAGGTTAGTCTGCCAAAGGGTTTATCTATCTTATTGATTTTCTCAAAGAACCAGCTCCGGGTTTTGTTGACTCTTTGTAGAGACCTTTTTGTTTCTTCTTGGTTGATTTCAGCCCTGAGTTTGATTATTCCCTGCCTTCTACTGCTCTTGGGTTTATTTAATGCATGTTCTAGAGCTTTTAGGTGTGCTGTCAAGCTGCTGACATATGTTCTCTCCTGTTTCTTTTTGCAGGCACTCAGGGCTATGAGAGTTCCTCTCAGTGCTGCTTTCATTTTGTCCCATAAGTTTGGGTATATTGTATCTTCATTTTCACTAAATTCTAAGAAGTCTTTAATTTCTTTCTTATTTCTTCAATGACTAAGTTGACATTGAGTTCATCTTCCATGTATATATGGGCTTTCTGTCATTTTTGTTGTTATTGACGACCAGCCTTAGTCCATTGTTATCTGATAGGATGAATGAGATTACTTTTATCTTCCTGTATCTGTTGAGGCCTGTTTTGTGACCGATTATATGGTCAATTTTGGAGAAGGTACCATGAGGTGATGAGAAGAAGGTATATACTTTGGTTTTAGGGTGGAATGTTCTATAAATATCTGTTCAATCCATTTGTTTCATAACTTCTGTTAGTTTCTCTATGTCTCTGGTTAATTTCTGTTTCCCCGAACTGTCCATTGATGAAAGTGGGGTGTAGAACTATTATTGTTTGAGGTGCAATGTGTGATTTGAGCTTTAGTAAGGTTTCTCATGGTTTAGGGACACAACTGCTATACAACTGACAACTATAGTAATCACCCAGAACATCTGCACAAAGCCCATGACGGTAGGCCACATGAGGATGAGTGGCTTTCAAAGTTCATCACGATTTTTGGTAAGATCTTCCTTGTAATTGATGGCTTGACTTCCCACAAACATGTTCCAGTTTTGTAGAATCTCCTCCTTGGTTAGCATCTCATCCTTGTTTTTATCTGACTCATACACCAGACGCCGGGCCTCAGCCCCTGCATGGTCATAGTTGTGAGGGAGGATTCAGTGGTGAATCTCATCCTTGTCCAGCTTCCCATCCTTGTTCAGATCTGGGAAATCAATGAACTGCTCCCATTTGGACAAAACCCAGTCTGGCTCAGGGGCATTGTCCTCGTGGGAAAAACATGTCCACAATATACTCATCCTGGTCCACAAGTCCTTCCCTGTTCTTGTCGATATCCTCCAGGGTTTCCAGAACTACAATCTCCTTCATATGTTTCAACTCCTCTGGGTTCAGAAAGCAATGAATCCCTCTCGAGTAGCTGTAAGGTTGCTGTCAATGTCTGAAGCCTTAAACCTCCTCTCATCTCATGGAGGCATTTTTTTAAAGGTGTGAAGATCAGAGCTATCTTGGGATTCAGCAAGGTTTCCCAGGTAGTAGCCAAAAGTAGACTGCTTGTATTCTTCCCAGGAGATCTTTTCGTATATGTCCCTATCATAATCCTTCCAGAGTTTAGCCACATTATGGTAGATGTATCTTTTTTGTACCTGTTTGATCCAAACTTTCAGCTGCTCAGTAGTAACAAGGCTGCCTCCATCACTGTCAATTGAATCAACAATTTTCCCCAGCCTCTCCTTGCTCTCATCCAGGCTTAGCTATCAAAGGTCTTGGAGTTCTCCTTGCCCAGGAAGACCTCATGATCGTACAGGAAGCTGTGCTTGTCCTCTGGTGGCCACTGGCCCAGCTCTGAATCGGGACAAACTATGTGCTCCTTGCTCATCATGCTCTTGGCCCTGAACACCAGCACCAGTGCCAGCAGCAGCCCATGGAGAGTCCCGGGATGACACCTGGCACCAGAGTCACGAACAAAGGGAGGCAGCAGGGAAGTAGGGGGCTAGCAGCACCTTATCCGCTGTCCCCTACCCACAGAGGGCTTTTGTTACATTTCAAATGTTATCAATTTTGCTGGTTTCCCATCCATAAAACCCCTTATAACACCCCTTTCCCCTTTCTACTATGAGGGTGTTACCACACCCACCCAACCACCCAGGCCTACCTGCCTCCCTGTTCTGATTTTCCCCTACACGGGGGCATCAAGCCTTGATAAGACCAAGGGCTTCTCCTCCCATTGGTGCCCAACAAGGCCATCCTCTTCTACATATGCAGCTATAGTCATGGGTCTGTCCATGTGTACTCTTTGGATGACGGTGTCAGCCCTGGGAGCTCTGGGTGTTCCTTATTGTTGTTCTTATGGGGCTGTAAACCCCTTAAGCTCCCTCAATCCTTTCTCTTACTCCTCCATTGAGGACCCTGTTCTCAGCTAAGTGGTGGGCTGTAAGCATCTGCCTCTGTATTTGTCATGCTCTTTAGTCTACTTTTTTGAACAGATCACCACAGAAGAACAAAGATGTATTGTCTTGGAGTGATGTTGTATCGACAAATAGATGATTTCTTACTTCTTAATGATGATTGTAAAAGAATTCCTAAAATTAGATTAGTAATTCAAAGCCCGTTTATAATAGGACTGCTCTTATGTTCTCTCTGATAATCAAAATTGCATTGAAAACTCTGCCATTCTTAAAGTGTCATGAGTAAATTGCTTCTGCAATACCAAGCGGGCATCTCCAAATTAGAGCCCATTCTAAGAGCGTATAAACCAATTAACCAAAGTTCATAAAAAGAGAATTAATGACTTACTATAGGTGCAAGGACCGAACATAAAAAATTGACTGGATTTGCCTATAGGTAATTTCACTTACTCTTTTCTCACAAAAATTACAGTTTTTACTCTCCACGAACCTGTAGAGCCAGTGACAGATGATGACAGTTTATCCTGATAATTACTCTTAATGGATATGCATGTAAATATTCTCTGTTGTCAACTTATTATTCAACTTATGATTTGAATTCGTGTGCAAACTTGTGGTGAACTTTTTACCATGTGATGATGTATTCCGAAAGATATACAAATGCTGAGGACAAAGAGAGAGAAAGCTTTTTACACAGAACTGAACCGAACAGGACAGAACTCAAGAAGAACTTAGAAATAAAGGCATAGCGTTGAGAATAAGGCCTTGAGAGTAAGGAAATTATTGTGACATAAGAGCAAGAGGAAAGGAGATAAGAAGAGTGCAAAGAGAACTTTTTAAGCGAACTTTTTGGAGGCAAACTTTTGTACAAACTTTTAGGAAAACTGAAGAACTTATATATAAATGTTAAAATCACTGCTCATCAGCCTTCAGCGAGGCTCACTGGCTAGCCTCTGCTCTTCAGTCAGGCTCAATGGCTAGCCTCTGCTCTTCAGCCTTCAGCGAGGCTCACTGGCTAGCCTCTGCTCTTCAGTCATGCTCACTGGCTAGCCTTTGCTCTTCAGCTAGGCTCACTGTCTAGCCTTTGCTCTTCAGCTAGGCTCACTGGCTAGCCTTTGATCTTCAGCTGGGCTCACTGCCTAGCCTCTCCTCTTCACCTGGGCTCAGTGGTCTATGGGGTCCTAGCACATTGCTTAACCATCTGCTCATGACTGCCTGACCACACTGACCACCTGACCGCACTTATTTCTTAAAGCCATTCTCTAGAAAGAGCACAAGAAACCAAAGAGAAACACCACCGGGACCTTTTCCCATGGGCTCCGCTTAACCTTAAGTACTTTTGTTACTGCTTTAAAAAAGTGAAATACAATTTCTGCTATTCATATGGCCAAGAGTATTCATATGGCCATGCAGTAGTCGTTGCTTTATGGAATTTGGTGCTAAATCAAAAGATTCCTTTATTCTATTACAATGTTATCTGTATGTTGTACGATGTATCTTTAGAAAACACAACACTAAATTCCTAAAATTTACATATTTTAAAGACATCAGCTCATGGAGAAACATAACTGCTTACCTATCTAGACTGACCTTTTTCGCTATATTGCAGGTATAATCAAGTTTCTACACTACTTCCATGATTTTCAAGAAGGCTTAAGACAAAAATAACTTGAACATAATGGCCAGAAAGGGGATTCTGTCAAGTTGTCTTATGTGGGACAAGATACCAAGATATGACTGGTAAACCTAAAATCACCTGTTCCCAAAACTAACAGAACTTATAGAAAATACATACTTTCTTACCATTCCTCTGCCCTGATGGTTAAGTGATTTATTGAGCACCTACTATGATCTTAGCACTGTGCATCTAAGGGTGAAATGGTGAATAAAAAACTTAATAAAAACATAACTTTGAAACTCAGATTCCATACAAGCAACACTACAATTTCTTAACTGGTGATTTCTGAAAATTTCATCATTTTTTACATGGGCTTCAACAGTAATGATACTCAGTCTCGATTTTGTTAGTCGCAAATATGCAAGTCACACTTCTTTCTTGGCTCCCACAACTGTCAACGGGAACAACACTGTCACTGTCCATTGTGCTTCCCTATCAATCCTGCTATGGATGGTATAAATTCGAGTCTTTTAAATGCGAATTCAGGCCACCAAAAATCCTTGAGGGCAAATTACACAAACCAGTATATTCTCTAAAACATTCACATAGGATTTTACTGATATCACAATGCAAATTCACCAAAAATATTTAACCAATAAAAGCAGAAATATTGAATAGGTCTACAAATAGGATCAATAATCATATATACTTGAAAACAACTATCATGGAAACAAAGGATGTAATAGGAGATAAGATACATCACTAAAAGCTACACAAGCAGCAAAAAAGACACTACATTTCTTGGTTTAAAAGTTAGGTGATGGGGGTTGGGGATTTAGCTCAGTGGTAGAGCGCTTGCCTAGCAAGCGCAAGGCCCTGGGTTCGGTCCCCAGCTCCGAAAAAAAAAAAAAAAAGAAAAAAAAAAGTTAGGTGATACACTTGATCTTTAAAGACAGGCAATGAACTTGATCTTGAAGCTCTCCAACTGTGCCCTGTCCGCATAGAAACTGAAGCAGTAGATGACAAGGCTAGATGCAGTTTTACAATGGCCTCTTTTTTTTTTTTTTTTTTGTACAATATACTTACTTATACGTTAGACAATGCAGCTGTCTTCAAACACACCAGAAGAGGGCATCAGATCTCATTACAGATGGTTGTGAGCCACCATGTGGTTGCTGGGATTTGAACTCAGGACCTCTGGAAGAACACTTGGTGCTCTTAACCACTGAGCCATCTCTCCAGCCCTCACAACGGCCTCTTACACAGCATCAAAGTGCTCTACTTCACTAGATGGATAACAGAGAAACGTTCACAGTTCCTGAGCACTTCTTAGTTCAAATACCTCCAGTGCCAACTCTGTGCTTGTTGGCACATTCTGACCTGTATCCTAATTGTTGTCAGCCACAAAAAGGACGGGTTAGCACCACACAGTATTCACTGCCCTGTTCTAAAAACCCTTTCGATTCTGAAAAAGCAACATTCCATGCTTTCTCCATAGTTGAGGAAGCCAAATGGTTGGTCTGGCTCAAGGCTTTACTTTTCTTAGCTTATCAACTTTCTTTTTCCACTTCTTGTCACAGGGAATATTTTTTTATGCTGCAACTACACGGCAATATTTGAACGAAACCACCATAAACTCTGGGTGTCACCTCCTGAAATTTAAAATTCACATAACAATTCGTGGCCTTCTAAACAGCACCATGGAAAATAAACGAAAACAAGCAAAACCATTCCAAAGGCACTTGCTGATCTGGAGGCCTGCTCAGAGCAGGTAGGGGAAGAATTAAATTATGCGGAGCTGTAATCTCTCAGAGCTTTGCAGGCTAAAAAAGAGGGAATCTCTGTTTCTGTTCCCTTTCTCCAAGTAATTGAAGGAGGGGTATTTTACATCCTCCCAATACAATCCCTTGCAAGGCGCAACCAATTACAAATAATATATATATATTCATTGCCTGAGGTTTTAAGAAAATATATTCCCACGATCCCCGATTCCCGTTCTTTAACATACAATAGAAACTTTACATGGAGGGCGCCACCAGGCTAAGCTGCCTCTGAAAACCCTGTCCTGCCCTGGGAGGTACAAGGCCATTTAATTCAAGTCAATCTAGAGAGAGGTGAGAGCCCCAAGTTGCTCTGGGGATGCCAGAGCACAGCTCTCATGCACACTCCAAATCACCTGTCCATTCTTTCTCAATGCCATGGGCTTTGCAATCCCTGCTTCAGCTCTCCAAACATCCCTGAATCCTAGCTTCCCCTACCCAATGGGCTCACTTTGCAACGCCTCCTTCTGGCACTGCTTCCCCGGGGCTGGGAGAGTGACTTCAAGAATGCCCGCGGGTCTCCTACCTACATTGATGCTGCTGCTCTGGCAGCTTGCTGTCCCTGGGGACCAGACCTGCGGCAAGGCTAGGGGTCTGTGCGAGTGCCATGCCTCGAGGTACCCTGGCAGGACTGGCCCGGGCTACGTCCCTGGACACTCCGAGGCTGAGGTCACCATTGGAAACCCCGCCACAGTCAAAGCGCGCCGGACAGTGGCACAGGTGACCCCCAGCGCCGCTACCACCCCCTTACCTGGCTGCTTCTTCCACTTTTTCTTTTCTTGTTTTCTTTCTCTTTTTGATCGCGATGTGGCGCCTGCAAAGAGCTCGCCTCCACCAAGGAGGACATCATGCAGGCAGAATCACCTCTTTGGCCTGCGGCGATCGGAGAGGGAGAGAAAGTTTAGTCACTCTCAGCGGCGACCCCACTGCTGGCACATGTGAAAGAAAAACACGCCCAAGCACACGCGCCACTGCAGTCGCCAAAAATACCGCGCGCGCCGCTTCCCGTCAGGCCCTGCGCTCACCTACGAATTCCCAGTGCCTTAAGGTACCACGCTCATTGAAGAGCTCTGTGTGCCCTCAGTCCAGGCTCATGCTCGGTGGAGCCGGGGTGGGGAGGATACATGCAGCCACTCCGCAACACGGGCAACGCGGGGAGGCGCGTAACGCGGAGGTCCGGGCTCCACCAAGGCCCCTCAGTCCCCTCTCGTGGCTCTTCGGAGGCTCAGGCACACCATGATCTGCCCGCGCCATCGCCTGGTGAGCTGCACGCTGCCCCCTACAGGCTGCGGTGACCTGTTCAGGCTCCAGTGTGAGCATTGGGATTGTGTTTGACACTCTCCTAAACCGGCTCAGCAGGGCACAAGCCACCCCCACCTGTCCTCACCTGAAGGCATCCTGAGGGGGCAGCTAGCTCACATCCCACAGGCAGGCCGCAGGGCACCGGGCCATGGTCTTCGTTCTGCACCTTGTTGCCAGCCCCCCACTCACAACCCGGTCCCTTCCATCCTGCTCCCACTGAACTTCCTCAGTGGAGCAAACCCATTTCACATACAGAAATCAATTCCTTATATGTCCCTGGACTGCTAAACCCAACAGGACAGAATGAAGGGGTCTTCCTGTAGGAGTTCTCTAAAAGTGATGTTTTCACTAATCACCTAAAGGATCCTGCCACTCCTGTAGTGGACTCTAATCTTCTGCATTTACATGTCAATTAAAAAAATTGATGTAGCCAACAAAGATTCTTCAACCCTTTCACTGAGAGCTCTGAACTGAGTAGTGGCATCCTGAGAGTCATACACCCAGAATGGGTTGTTGTCTTAGTTGTTTGTTTGTTTGGTTGTTGTTTATGGACCTACTGTCTAATTCACAAATGCCCTCCAAAATGAACACTTGTCTAGTTCACTCTAAATTCCCAACAGATCGTATCAGGGAGATTTCGTTGAAATAAACTTGGGATTTAAATTAAAACCTTCCCCAAAGCATCTTGGCATATCTATAACTAATGATGCCAGAGACCCAAGACCTGTACCAGGTTCTGATTGATCCCTGACCTAAGTACTTGTCTCCCACAAACTCCTGCTCACATGTGGGTTGGAAAGATACTGGCTCCACAGGCAGCCAACGGTTTGGTACCTTGATATGGTGACAGGAAGAGGCATGTTCTTGGAACATGCAATTCTTGGCTCGCAACCGGATTTTTAAGCTCAGTTAAGAGGTTTTTTTCCTTACAAACAATAGAGTAAGCAAGTATTTCTCCTCCTTCATGCCTATGCCTCTTCAGTTACTACGGGATTTCCATCACGCCTGTTCTGTGAGGAATGGTGTTCAAGAGATTGTAAATAGTATGCCAAAATTTTTGTTGAAGTGTTTTCATGGCATTGTAAATTTCATAGAAGTTAGAGTTCTTTGCACATCCACTTATCCATCCATATTGACCTATAAAACATTTTAGTCTTCTACTACAGAGTCAACTAACTGGGACTCACAGAGATTGAACCAGCAAACAAAGAGCATGCTGGGAGCTAGACCTAGGCCTCCTACACATAGTAGCAGATGTGCTAATTGGACTTCATGTGGGTCCCCTAACAATTGGAGTAGAGATTGTTGCCAACTATGTTGCCTGCTATTGGTTCTTCTTCCCCTAACTGGACGGCCTGTTTGTGCCTCGGTGGGAGAGGATGCACTTAGTCTTGTTATGAATGGATGTTCCAGGGTGTGGCAGTACCCAAGTGGGACTTCCCCTTCTCTAAGAAGAAGGGAGGAGGAGGAAGTAGTGGGGGAAGGATTTGTAAGTGTTGAACTGGGAGGAGAAGAGGGATGAGGGGCTTATTGGGATGTAAGGTGGAAAAAAAAAGAAACAAGGAAAAAAAAACAAGAATCCCTAAAAAATAAAAACTGCTTTAGTCTTCTAAATCTAAGCTGCTGATTCCAAAGAGGGAGAACTAGAACCCTGAGAGAAACAGATGATCTCTTTGAAAAAGAGAGGTGCCTGTTTAGCAAACAGAGACTGTCTTAGAGAAGTGCACTCATCAATTCTGAAAGGCAGGTTGGTGTAACAAGGATCACAGGTTAGGAATATTCCCAGGATGAAAATGAAAGAACATATAAGAACTAGGGCCTTCCTTGTGCAGCCAGCTCAGTCATCGAATGCAGGCAAGAACAGAACAGCAGAGAGGACTGAAAGGTGTATTAGTGGTCCTCCTGGCATGTGCGGCTGATTCCAAGCCTCAGGTAAGAGGCTTGAATTCTAAGAATTCAAGAATCCTAAGAACATCTAAGATTTCTGGGGTGAATAGGGCATCAGAGAGTAGTTCACATCCAGGTTGTCCGCAAAGCATGCTTATGTCCCTCTGAGCTGACACCACTCCCTTGTGACAGAAGGAAAAACAGCATAGCAAGAGCAGGCACACATTTGTTCCCATTTCACAGACAAGATGCTAAAGCATAATTGAAATTATGCAGCTCTTCTTGAGCCAACCCCGTTTATGTCACGACTGATCAATTTCAAGGACGCAATCCACTAAAGTACAGGTCAATAGAATGGGTAGTTGTAGACAGGACCATCGTTTCCAGAACAGTCCCACAACAGTCACCTGGATAGTTAATACCTTAACCAGAGCACTGAGGTTTGGAGAATGCCCATCTTCTTGTTCTTTCCCCATTTTCCTCCCTGGAACAACAGGACAACAAGATACTTCCAAATATCCAGGAACCATCACCATCTTGGTAAGCTCGAGGCTCGTCCATGTAGCTCAGCAAAGAAGCAGTGAGTTTGTATCAGGCACCTGGTTTCGTTTAAAGGTTTCTCAGAGTCTCCTCTCTTAACTCACACAAATACACATGTGCTGTTACTGCTCTTTCCCCATTTTATGGAGAGAAATAAGTAGTCAGGATGATGAGTGTCCTGACAAAGAAGTGAGATCTCTCTTACACTATGATGTAGCTTAAACCCCACCCTACTCTACAAAAGACATCTCCAATCTCTGAACTGCACAGAGAAGACTCAGCTGCCTCCTCCACTCCTCCTGTATTTAAAGGAGTGTGAGTCTTGAACCTCCAGGATGATGGTGGGATGTAATTAAGGCAGAAGGATTCTGGAAGAAAAAGATTAAAACCAGAGCTTCCTTTTACTCCAGCTGCTCCAAACTAAAGAACTGGTGGGGCTTGAGCTCGGTCCCATCTGGTGGACACCTGACCTCAAGCTCCTCTGGAAGCAACAAGGGAACATTTGAGATTAAATGAAGGAGACACAGAGAGAACTGCTTGTACTAATTTCACCCTGGTCGGGGAGGAGGATAACGAGAGAACATTCCCCAAACTGCCTGCCAGAGTCCTATTTCATTTAGATGATGCAATGGCTTATCTAGGAAGTCCAACAAAGTATCTCCAATCAGCCTGTGACAAAATGTACCTCAGCAAGGCCATTGACTGCACAGGGTTGGCTACATGACTCAGGCAGGAGGGCTCTCTGCAAAGGGCAAGTGCTGAGATGACTAAGAATCCCAAGACACTGAGAGCAGATGATCAGCAAGAATTAAACTGAATGCTGAGAATAGGAACCTATGGGTGGGTCATAACATCCTGGAAGCTCCCTCTGTAAGCACATATGGGAACAGCAGGGGACCCTGAGAAATATGACTGCAGGTGAAGGCACTATAATATATGACAGAATCTTCAGACAAATTGAAAAGAAAGTCCACGGCTGACAGGGGCACAGGAGAAGTAAAGCAGACTACGCAACATATGGAGAGTATACCGAGAACAAAGGGTTAAAACATGCTCTTTCGTTACACAAACTAATTGTATATAGAAATAGACAAATGCCCTTCTGCTGAAACAAGAGCATGAATTCTATGACAGCACATTCTCCCATTACATTTACATTTAAATAAAAAGAATAGTGTTCTACAGAGACAAGGTCAGAAAAATAAAAGCCAATGTTCGACACTAGTCCTCTCAGAAGGAAACTAGAGTAACAACGAACACATATTAACTCTGTACGCAAAATGCCTAGCACGGAAGTAATGAGCCAAAACACAGTAAGAAAATAAAAACACAATCGTATAAAGTAATCCAACACAAAAGTAGTATGCATTCTGACAAATCAGGACAAACTGGCAGACTACTAACCACTAAAAAAACAGCAAAAAGGTACTGTGATCAGCGGAACATTAAATTGATTTTTATTACATTTTAAGAAACACTGTTCAGTGTTAGTTATTTAGCTTAGTGGTAAAGGGTTTGGCCTGGGTTTCATCCCTAGCCTGCAAACAAAGGAACCAACAAAAAGCCATTATTCTGAGCTGCAAGTGACTGACTAATTGATTTAATAGTCATGCTTTCCTGACTTTGCACAGGCATGTAATAAAAACACAGAGTCAGAAACAGAAAACAGTTGGGTGAGCTAGGTGATATTTTCCCAGTACATTAGTTATGAGTTCTTCCAAAGCTTTTAAAAAATAAGTCATTCCTATACTACTTAAATTGCTCTAAGATAAAGTTTTAAGGTACAGCATGCTTTCTTCAAAACAGTATGAATTTTTTGAGCCCCAACTTCATCATAAAAGTACAAAACCTCAGTAACATTTTACAAGTAAAGAAAAAGAGGAGGGAACCCATCCAACAGAGAAACAGTCAAGATTCTCCCTGGAGTAGACTGTTTGTATCCGTGTACTTGACTATAAAAAATTAGCAACACAGGTATGGCTCCTTCTACACCAACTGCCACTAAGTACCATTTGGACATTCCATCACAATGTTCTCCAGAAGAAAGATTGCAAACAAACACAAAAAAGAATGAAATTTAATATCTTTTTTTTTCAGGCTGGAGAGCCAGCCGGCTTGGTGGTTAAGAGTGCTAATTCTCCAATGCTCCCAAGTTCAATTCCCAGCAACCACATGGTGACTGACAACTATCTTTAGTGGGATCTAATGCCCTCTTCTGTCTGATGCTCTCTTCTGACATGCAGGCACACTTGCAAACAGAGTGCTCATGTACATAAATAAATAAATAAATCTTTAAAAACTAAAACCTTCTAACCAAGTTAATGTATCTACATCTAGAAGCTAGAAAAGTGTCACAGCAATATTAAAAATAATTCAGAAATGGTAAAGGGATATAAGGGAGTCATAAAATTCACTGGGCAAGATGGTGTATGCCTGGAATCCCAACACTCACAAGGCTGATGGTGGTGGATTGCCTTGTGTTCAAGGCTAGCCTAGACTACAGTCTGAGACCTTATATTAGAAAACAAAACAATTGGGGAGGAGATGGCGAGAGAGACAGAGAGACAGAGAGACATAGAGACATAGGAGTTGGAGACAAAGACAGAGACAGAGAGAGACAGGGACAGAGAGAGACAGAGACACAGAGAGAGACCTCGATGTCATTTCTTGCACTGATGACAAGCTACTGAAGAATGTGAATGTCTCCTACCAAACACTGAGATAAAGCTAATGACAGAATGGGTTTCTTATTATGATACCATAAAATGTAGATGGAAAAGTAAAAGAATGTATAATAAATAAAAGAGAAATCAGACATTGGAAAGCCTAAATTTAGAAGACTATGTATGTTTAAGTCATAGGGGAAGGGATGAGATGATGTGGGGGAGAGAATAATCGGAATAAATTGTATATGTGTATGAAAATGTTAACTAAGAGAAACCAATGAACAGAGAAAAGCAGGTTTAATTTACAATGAAATT
Source organism: Rattus norvegicus (assembly GCF_021556685.1). NCBI lineage: Eukaryota > Metazoa > Chordata > Mammalia > Rodentia > Muridae > Rattus > Rattus norvegicus. The sequence goes on from NC_141545.1 coordinate 1,728,664, forward strand.
GAGTTCCTATATGACACTATGTAACATTTTGTAAATATTAATTATACTAATTATCTGCAATAAAACTCAATTGTTATTAAAGATGTGGTTGTGTTCATACGAATTTCAAATATTTTAGAATCTTTTTATTTATTTGCTTATTTATTGATTGATATTTTAAGATAGGGTTTTGCTATGTAGACAAGGTTGACCTCAAAAAACAGATCCACCTGCCTATGCCACCCAAGAGCTAGAATCAAAAGTGTATACTCACCCATGAAATTTACATTCTGAAAGTGATAATAAAATTACACCTATCAACTTGGTACAGTTATTGAACAGTGATCAACTGAATAGAAATATCAGAAACACATTTAAGGCATTAGGTTACAGTTGTCAAAAGAATCTTGAGCGGCATATATAATTCAAATCATCTAGGAGACACATTTTGAAGAAAAAAGCAAAAAAGTGGGTAAAGATAATTGAAATATTTTTCATCTATTAAACATTTTAAAGTGCATTCGATATGAAGGCTGTAAGTGATATACTTCACATTTTTGCTTATATACCATCTTCAATTTTATGTGCATTCTGCAAATATTGTCCATGTTTATTCAGGCTCTTACTATTTCCCCATGACTGATGACATTCACAGAAATCAGATTGAGCAAACTGTATATGTTGATGTATAATAGAATTGGATTCTAACAGTATAGCATAAAAATATGTATATATAACTTCCCATATATGTATATATACATATGTAAATGGCTAAAGAAAATGAGTATCACTATATCATTGTGGTAATATTTTCGACAAAATCCTGAGAACGTTGAAATGGCATCAAATAGTGACCAGATTGGCAAAAAAAAAAAAAAAAATCCACAAAGTAAAACTCTTATAAAGAATCTAACAATACTAGCAAAAGATAATAAATTTTAAAGTCTCAATGAAATACTGTATAATATTTTTTCAACTCTAGAATACTGTATTTTTGTACAACTAGCAATAAAAGGCATGAATTTTGAAGAATTCAAAAAGTAGTGCAGTATAATTATGCAGTGGTCATTACTGTTGCATACTATTTTATATAACAGCATACACTCTTTTTCTTTTGTTCCGTGGTCTAGTGATGAACTTGGGTAGATTTATGGGGATCCATTGCATCGTAGACTTAAACTGGATTAATTTAGGGGATAGTAAGTCATATTTTGGAATAGTTGCTTTAAAAATAAATCTTTGGATATTGGTACAGCAAGTAATTCTCCCTGAAGGAAAAACCAGACAGCAGGAACCTAGACCACTGCTGTTCATGAGTTTTTTCTAGATGATAGAAATATTCAATATCTGCTGTGCTTCTGGCTATGGATTCTGGCTGGCTATTTGCTCCTGGTTTGCCTGCTGTAATTAAAGAGGAAGATTTTAGTTCTAAGTTTAGTTTGTCTCAAATAGCCATGTGTGACCAGTGGGTGCCATTTGGACAGTGTAGCCACAGAAAACTGAAGCAGTGTAACCAAAGACTCACCTAGGAGTCAGTTGACCTCCTAGAAGTGACTTGTGAAAACGTTGGCAATGATAGCCTCTTGGGGAGCTTACCTTTACCAAAAGCAAACTGAATCCTTTACTCTTCTGCAATAGTCAGAATGTAACTGGTCTCACACCCACCCCAACCCTCACCAAAGACACTTGATAGGGAGCTTAATCCACTGTGTCCTTTAGATTTCAGTTTAGTAAGCACTTCCTTCAAAGTGGAGCAGACTGAGATTGCCAAGTCCTTTGTGTGGCTCCAGGGACTTGGGCCTGACCGGGAGTGAGGAGGAAATGAAGAATGACATTGGACACACATACATGGGGAAGGCTGGGTCCATGGGCTGGAGAAAATGCAGCATCCCAGAAGCTCAGCATGTGTATTATATAGTTGGCCAGAAAGCAGTGATGTTGCACACAGCAGCAAGGAAGTGGGCATTACTTGCAGATAAACAAGGAGGGGAGGACTATGTATATGTAAATGACAAGGGGCAGATTTCGCTAATCTCAGTAGGAGCAGTCTCTGCAGGGAGCAGTCTTCAGGCTGTAAATATCCAGATGGGGCCAGGGAGAAAGGTAGAGTAGACTTTTTCTGCACACACTATCAACACCATCCTGAGAAGGACTTGGCATGTGTCTGAGCCTCAAGGGGCATGGGGGCCTTCGCCTTTTCCCCATGGATAAATGGCTTTGTGTCCTTGGCATGGACATGCTCATGCTTACTGCACACATCCACTCAGGGCTTCACTTCCTCGGGGCTTCCTCTGCTCACACAGTGAGATCTCAAAAGAAAAACAGAAACCAAAAAAAAAAAAAAATGTGCAGTGAAGTGGTAAATTCTCTAAGGTGTACATATCCAGTGTCCTAAATCTAGGACTTCCTCACAGGCTACAGAAAATCCTGTGGACCTAAAATAAGCAAAAAAAAAAAAAAATTAAATAAATAAAAAAAATACAACAACAACAACCACAACAAAAAAACAAACAAACAAACAAAAAAACCACCACTACCAACAACAACAAAAACAAAAAACAAACAACAAAAAAATATAAAAAAAGACCCATGCTCCCCCCAAAAAATGAAAGGGAGAAAAAAATTCTTAAAGTTTTTCATAGAAAATTGTTTAAGCAAAACACACGGGAATTGTACATAAAAGCGTTAGTGTGCTGAGATGCAAGGCCCACTCACAGCATGCAGCAATTGGAAGTCTCAGACAACTTAACAGAAGAAGACTACTAATTATTCTTTGTGACCACTCTCGACATACTACTTACAACTTAATATTAACCTTCATAATTGAGTTGGGGACAGTATTCACCATAGCAGCTAATTGAAGCATTAGTGCACAAAGACACACAAACACACACACACACACACACACACACACACACACACTCACACACATGCACACACATTCAAACACACACACACTCACATACACACTCACACACACACTCACACACACACACAAAACACACACCCGCACACTCAGTAGCACACAGGAGAAATGTATATTCTATGAAGTTTCTTGGCATATTTTGATTTGTAAGCCTCAATGCTGGAATATTCTTGGTTTTCCTTAAAGGGGGGGCGGGGTCAGGCCTCATTTTCCCCTTTTTGAAATGACAGATATCTGTGTGTTTAACTTACTCTGATGGCTGTTCAGGCTGCCTCGGCCTATTTTACAGCATCCAGGTCACCTTGGTAAGGACAGTGGTTGTTCTTCTTATTGGCAACTGGTTTGCATCAGAAGAGTTTTTCGCATCCTTACCAATATTAGAAGTTTGGTGACACAAGCACCTTGACAAACTAAAATTATTGTGGTTTTGCCTTTCTGGAGGACATTAAAATTTACATGTTTTGGATATCACTTTTTTTTCTTAGCATTTAGTCCTGTATTAGTGCTGTTCGAATGTGGCCATTCAGCCAGCATCCCTTTGCTCCAGGCACTCAGCACTCAATTCCAGTCACTGATCTGGTGCATACTTGGTCCCAGAGATGGACAGCAGAGGGACTTGACACACAGCATCCACACTGCTCCATTGCCTTGATTTTGTAAATTCTTTTCAATGGCTATTTCTTGATTTATAATTACTACGATAATGACTTGTCTTGATATTTCGAGATAGGATCTTATTACGTGACCCAGGCTTGCCTTGATTTCCCAATTCTCTGGTCTTAGTCTTCCACCATTCCCTGATTCTCAGTTTATTATTAGAGGTAGTTGTATGGCTCTATTTTCTAATCAAATGTTCTTCTGGCTTTATTACTTTGCCCTTTCCACAGACTTTTATTAATTATGCAAAGTAGATGGTATTTAATATTTAAATACTGGTACATTAACTCATCAGTCCCCAAGACAAGTCTGAATTAAACACTCATTTTCATCCTCACTGTGCAATAAGGGAATTGAGTCACACACAGGTAAAATAACTTCTCCACAGTTGAACATCTAACTGGTGTGAGAACCAAGGTTTGAGTCCAGCTACAAAGTAGATTGGCATATAATGGGTTGGTCTGGTCCTGCTGTATATTCAAATGCTAAATTCTGTACCCGAAGATCTGGTTGCTCCAGGACAAGGAAATCCTCATGTATACCAGATTTTTGTTTGTTTGTTTGTTTCTTTGTTTGTTTGTTTTTGTCTCCCGAGTTATCCCTTACTGGTTAATAAAAATCCCTACAACATGGGCTGGGCAGAAGAGAGGGGACAGAGCAAAGTTTTCCAGGGCTTGGGGGCTCAGGCAGGGTCCATGAGGAGAAGGAAAGGACATGGGAGGAGAAGGAAGGAGACACCACCCCATAGGGTAGGTGGACCGTGAGTATATATCCATGAGGGCCAGAATGTTAGAACAGGTGTGGCCCAGGCAGGGCATGGCAAGCCATACATCAGGGTTATTGACAGGGAACCAGGAAAAATAGCACAGAGGGTTGATGTCTGCCCAGTTCTAGTACTTTCAGGCTTCTTATAAATCTAAAAGTTTTGTGTCTTTTATTTGGGAACTAAATGATCTATGGTGGGGTAGAAACCCCCTAATAATTTACTGTGGCAATGGCCACTCAATTATTGTGGTTTTAAATATAACACACATTGAATTTCACAGTTCAGATGAGAGGCTTTTTATATTTCCAATGTGACTGTACACCTGAGGTCTTGTCTAGATATAGAGAAGTAACATGGCAGAAATACCTAGAACATGTTAAGGTCACCACACCGACCAAATGAAAGCTACAAGCTATATAGACTCTGATGGATGAGGAGAAGGCTTAGTACTCTCTAGGAGTCCCCTTCCCTAGACTTGGGATAATACTACCAGTAAGCCAAAACTATATTCCTCTTTCATTTCTCATGGAGCCAGTGGTAGACCCACATATATGATTTCTTTGCCTGCAGTGATTTTGTTTTCCAAGCGCTGCCCTATTTGAGGACTTGGAAATGGTAAGCACCATCAGAGGAAGGTCAGCATATGAATTCTGTGTAACTCTGCTCTGACAGCATATAGCACAATCCTATCAAGTACTGGAAGCCTTTTGAGAAAGATTAATAAACCTCTAGGATCAAAAGGAAGCAACCCGAGGGCCACTTGGCTATAGATCAAGTCTGAAACCATAGCCCAGTATGGAAGTTCAGCCTTGGATCTTATGTCAAACAGCATTAGCATCCAAAAGAAAAACAAAACTTAAATGGCATGGTGGCGGGGATATCTAAGTCATGTAGAAAAATCCCAGGGCAAAGACATCTAGGAAAGACACATATCCACAAAGCTTTCACCAAGAATCCCTATTCTGTGTTCTACAACATTATATATTATTGTGATTTGCCTTTGAGTTCTCTCTGACTTTGTAAAATAAAGGCAAGAACTCTAGATTTGGGCAGAGGGAGGAGTCAGGAGTGAGAGGGGAGGAGTCAGGAGAGGGGAGGAGTCAGGAGGGGGAGGAGTCAGGGGAGGAGAAAGGATAGAAGCCAGGAGAGAGTTGTCGTGGGAGAAAGAGAAGCTGGAGACCTGGCAAATAAAAGGTGCAAGGGATGAGGGATTTGGGAGCTAGGAATAGGACAGTGTAGGGTGGATCTGCCCAATCTAGACGCTAGATTGTTTTATATTAATTGAGTTGCGTTTTCATTGTACTGGCCGATTCGTGTTGGAGAGGAAACTGCCACAAACTGCAACAAAATGGCGCCCAACGTATCCATTAGAACTCACCTAACCTGAGATAAAAGTTTACTTCCCTCTCACCCCCAGAATAGGGCTCTGATAGAGATCTAGGCAGGAGTACTTGTGGATTGGGAGGTGACTGGGTCTGAGGGGTCTACGGAGAACTGCAGAGAGGCTCCCTTCCCCAAACCCCAGACAGAGAGCTACAGCCGAGGGCATCATCTAGAATCGAGGAAAGGGATAGGAGAACCTAGAGCACAACTGCCTGTGAGGGAGTTTTCTGGCCGGCACATTGAACAGGATTCCTGAGATCACCACATGACCAAGCAAAGCCGGAGACAACCCAAAGAGGCCCCTCTCTGGGAACAAAGAATCGAGAGGACTGCACATGTTCTGAGGTGGAGGGAGAAAAAGGTATATAGGGCTTCGGATCAGGTACTACTTTGATGTAAGAGAGATATATAACCTTTTGATACTTAAAGATGAGAAACACAATGAATATCTTTTGGGCCTTATGGGATGATATTTTGAATGGTCTGACAGTTGTGAATTTTGAGGAAATAGACACTTTATCATTTACCGATATTGCAATATTCATTCTTCTGTTTTACTATATCTTCTCAAAAGACAGGAACCTAAATAGCAAATTTCTAGCCTTAGAAAAGAAATTACAAGTAATGCTAGAACAGAAATTTCTGAAATTTATACATGACTCTGAACAACAGAGAGATAAGCTTAAGTCTTGGCAACAGGAGCTAGAAGAGGCACTAGAAAAAAGATTTCGACAACTCGTAGATCAAATTGAACATCAGGGAGATAGAGATAGAATCTGGAAGCAAAGTCTAGAGGATAACTTACTAAAACTAGCAAATCAAAATAAGGCAGAGGCTGCAATATCAGAATTACAACATAAAGAGAAGCTAAGATTATGGAAGCAGGGCTTAGAACAGAAGATACAAGTAATTATGGAACAACATGAACAACAGAAAGAGAAAATTAAGTCTTGGAAATGTAGCCTAGAAGGGACAATAGAATTGAAGACACAGGAAATTATAGATCAGAATAAGAGACAGAAAGATGAAAATGAAGGTGGTAGACAGGAACTAGTAAGGATGTTAGAACAGAACATACAACAGCTCACAGGTAATACTGAACAGCAGAGAGAAAGTAATGAGGTTTGGAAGCAAGACTTGGAGAATAACTTTTTAAAATTAATCAAAAGATAATGGATAGCAGATTATTAGAAGTACAATATAAAGAAAAATTCAACGTGTGGAAGCAAAGCCTTGAACAGAGAATTCAGGAACTCAAGGAACAGGGGGAAAGACAGAAGGAGAGATATGAAGCATGAGTACAGACTTTAAGAGAGGAATTTAAAATTACAACTAAAGAAAAAACTCAGGTAGAGAAAGAAGATAAAATTAGGGAAAGCCAACCTAAGGTTATTAGGAAACAAACTTTAGTCTACCCAGTTAGTGTACAACAAAGGCCTCCAGACGATGATCATCCACAGGGTTATGAAGAATTTGAATGTCAACCCATGGATGTGTTAGAATTGAGGAAATTTAAGGAAAGCGTAACTAATTTTGGAATGCATTCACCATTTGTAAAACAAATCTTGATTTCTTGGGCTATTAAAAATAGAGTAATCCCCCAAGACTGGAAAGATATGGTAAGAGCAATTCTAGAACCTGCTGAAAATTTACAATGGATTTCGTGGTGGAGAGAAGAAGTGAGGGAGATAGTACGACAAAATAGAGCTAGGGGCAGAAAGATTTCCACAGATCAACTGCTTGGTGAAGGCCGCTTTGCTGAAGTAGAGGTGCAGGCTCTATATGATGAAGAAACTCTGGCATGGTGTCGATTGTCAGCCTTAAAGGCCTGGGACAAAGTCGCAGAATCAGGGAAAAGACTTGAAACATTCACTCAAGTCATACAAGGTCCTAAAGAAACCTTCCCTGACTTTTTACAAACCTTACCTCAGCTGTGGAAAGGAGTGTATCAGATTCAGCGGCAAGAAAGGCGATAATTGAGTCTTTAGCCTTTGAAAATGCAAATACGCCTTTGAAAATGCAAATACCGAATGCAGGGAAGTAATCAGACCACTGAAGGCAAGATTTGCACCAATAGATGAGTGGATTAGATATACAGCTTTGTTGGATCTTGTTCTCCTGATAAGACTGTGATAGGAGAAGCTGCCACTGGGCAGCTAGAGATGACCCAAGATTACAAATGTTTTAATTGTGGTGAGCAGGGTCATCTCAGATATTACTGCAAGAAAAACCAAAGTAATACCAAAAGGGGGACCATGCCTCCTGGAATGTGTCAAAGATGTGGCAGAGGTAGACATTTGACTAAGGAATGTAGAGCAATAACAGACAGATGGGGCCACATCCTCCCAAAAAACTCCCAGGGGGGGCTCTCGCAGGGCCCAATGCCAGGCAGGGAGAGTTCTCTTCCTCAGAACAATTAAATGGCACGACTTCAAAAATAGATGTTCTGGGACCAGAGGAGGCTGAGGGAAGTCCTATGGACAATTCCAAAAGCCTCAAAGGGAGCGAAAAACGAATATTTTGGCAAACGTCTATAGAGGACCAAAGGCCAAAACTAAAAATACTGGTAAACAATATTGAAATTGAAGGAATGGTTGACACTGGAGCAGATGTTACCATCATCTCTCCAAAATCTGGGCCCACTAGTTGGCCACTTCAAGGAGTGGATATGCAGTTTCAAGGTATTGGCACTTTATCCCACATGAAACAAAGCACCAGGTGTCTTAAATGTATAGGACCAGAAGGTCAGGTAGGAAAATTAAGGCCATACGTGGCTGATATAGCCATTAACTTATGGGGAAGAGATCTACTACAGCAGTGGAAAACTCAAATTAATATCCCCTCAGTTTCAGGGTCTGGCCCCGAAATTCATCAGGCTCCTAATAAAAACTTTAAATCAGTCAGGGAATGTTATCAAGGACAGTTAGAGACTGTCCAAGCTGTCCATAAGCAAGATACAGCAGAGGCTGACAATTTAGTGCTACCCCAAGGAGCCACTGCTGTTAAGACAACAGCCTTGCCACTAAGGTGGCTGACTGACCAACCCATCTGGATTGATCAGTGGTCTATGACAAAAGAAAAACTACAGGCATTAGAAGAGCTAGTCCAGGAGCAGCTGGAGGCTCAGCATATAGAGGAGTCCACCAGCCCTTGGAATTCTCCAGTATTTATCATTAAAAAAAAGGTCTGGCAAATGGAGGGTGTTGACAAATCTCAGAGCAATTAATAAGATTATTCAGTCGATGGGTTCCCTGCAGCCTGGGATCCCACTGCCTTCTTTGTTGCCTAAGGAGTGGCCTGTTATAGTGATTGACTTAAAAGATTGTTTTTTCACTATTCCTCTACATGAAGGCGATAAGGAAAGGTTTGCCTTTTCAGTGCCTACCCTCAATAGAGGTCGCTCCATAAAAAGATACAATGGAAAGTCCTGCCACAAGGAATGTTGAATAGCCCTACCTTGTGTCAATATTTTGTACAGCAGCCATTGGAGATGATTCGCAAACAATTTCCCCAATCTATTATTTATCATTACATGGATGACATTTTATTGTCTGATTCAGATATAAATATCCTGGAAAGAATGTTTGATGAAGTGAAAAAAACCTTACCTTGCTGGGGATTACGAGTCGCCCCTGAGAAAATACAAAGAGGGGATTCTATTAATTATCTAGGTATAAAATAAGTCTATAAAAGATTAGGCCACAAAAGGTGCAAATCAAAAGAAATCAATTAAGGACACTTAATGATTTTCAGAAACTACTGGGAGATATTAACTGGTTGAGGCCTGTGATTGGCTTGACCACTCAAGAGTTAAGCAATTTATTTCAAAATTTACAAGGCGATAAAGATTTAAATAGCCCAAGGAAACTATCAGCTCAGGCTGAGAAAGAGCTAGCTTTGGTAGAAAGGAAATTGCAGGTCACACATCTAGATCGTATTGATCCAAAGATGGCCTGCATATTAGTCATCTTACCCTCTACTCATCTCCCTACAGGAATTCTCATGCAGAGGGAAGATTATATCTTAGAATGGATAATTTTAGCACATAAACAGAGTAAGAAACTGAAAACCTACATTGAGAAGGTCTCTAAATTGATACTTAAAGGAAAATTGAGACTTCGACAATTAGATGGAATGGATCTGGCTGAAATTGTGGTACCTTTTACTAATGCAGAAATTGCCTCTTTGTGGGTACAAAATGAACATTGGCAAAGAGCATGCAGTAACTTCTTAGGAGAGATTAACAACAGATACCCTAAAAGCAAGCGACTTCAGTTCATAAAACGAACTAACTGGGTCCTCCCTCATATAATAAAGGGAACTCCAATATCGGGAGCCCCTACATTTTACACTGATGTCAGTAAGTCAGGAAAGGCAGGATATAAATCAGAAAATGTAAGCAAGGTGACTGAGAGTCCCTATAAGTCAGTTCAAAAATCTGAATTGTATGCAATACTCATGGTGTTGTCAGATTTTCAAGAGCCTCTTAATATAGTAACTGACTCTCAATATGCAGAAAGGGTTGTTTTACACATAGAGACTGCTGAACTTATTCAGGATTATTCTGCATTGACATCACTATTTATTCAGCTACAATAAAAGATCAGAAATAGGAGTTACCCACTATATATAACACACATAAGATCCCATACAGGTCTGCCAGGCCCTCTGGCGCAAGGTAATAATGAAATTGACCAGCTACTGATAGGAAGTGTACTAGAGGCTTCAGAATTCCATAAAAAACACCATGTTAACAGCAAAGGCTTAAAGAAAGAATTCTCTATCACTTGTCAACAAGCCAAGGAGATTGTGAGACAATGTCCTACTTGCTCGTTATATAATCAAACTCCATTGCCTACAGGAACTAACCCTAAGGGAACCCAAAGAAATGAAATTTGGCAAATGGATGTTCTCCATTTTACAGAGTTTGGTAAGCTGAAATACATACACTATACTATAGATGCATATTCAGGATTTCAATGGGCAACTGCCTTAGCATCAGAAAAGGCCGATTCTGTAATTAAACATTTGTTAGAAGTTATGGCTATAATGGGAATACCCATACAAATTAAAACGGACAATGGTCCAGCATATATTTCTAATAAGATTAAGCACTTCTTTGAATATTATAATATAAAACATGTTACAGGTATACCACACAATCCTACAGGACAAGCGATTGTGGAGAGATCTAATCGAAGTCTAAAGGAGCTGCTTAACAGGCAAAAAGGGGCAACAAAAACTTCCAGAGATAGGCTACATAGTACTTTATTAACCTTAAATTTTTTAAATGCTGATGAACAAAACAGCACAGCTGCTGAAAGACATTGGATTGTGGAAAAGGCTACTGAACTAAACCAGCCTGCTTATTATATTAAGGATATTCTGACGTCAGAATGGAAAATGGGAAATGTGTTATTCTGGGGAAGGGGTTATGCCTATGTTTCTACAGGAGAAGAAAAGCTGTGGGTTCCTTCCAAGCTGATAAAGATCAGACATGACAAGGGGAGACCTCCTGAAGTCCTTGGCAACACAGAAGAAAAGGGAGACTAAGACAATCAACAAATAGGTGATGTATATATGAGGATGTTTAGGTCTCCGTGTATGAACTGGCTGAGACTAAAATGTCTATAAACAGCCAGTAACATTTTGAGTACGAATTTCTCATAACTTGTTATTACATGCATCCTGTAAAATGGCATGTATTACAAAATTATGTTACGGTTTGATTATATGATCAAACTAACCTGAAGAAAGGCAGTCACCTTTCTTTGTTGATCTTTATTAACTAAGCTGTGCACCCTGCTTACTCCATGTGAATGTGCTTACAGAACTATATGATGCTTGTAAAGTTTTGTGTGCTGCAGGATGAAAGAAGAGAAAGACAGCCCTGAAATGATCCACACTCTGGGATGCTGAGATTCCGGGACCTTCCAGTCCAACTTCGTGTTTGATTCTCCCTCAATTACACTGAAGCTGCTTCATTTAAAGGCTTGCTTTCAGAACTTTTCCAGAATGGCCAGCTTACTTATCCAGCCCTTCAGACTGTCATAGTCAAGATGTCAGCTAAGCGATGAACTTTCTCAGCACAGAGTGACTGGCAGGCGAATCCCAGCTAGCTCTACTTCAACAAAGCCAACTTTTCCTAATTCCCCTTGGGCCCCAGAAGGGAATTCTTCACCCCAGTTCAGCTGGAAGCAGACGAGGAAGATCATCGTCCCAGTTCCTTCTGTTGGGTTGGATGGTTCTGGTTATTCTAAGAACTGTGGATATGTTTTCTTTTAAGGGATACTATACAAATGTAGCTTTGGGCAGGGGGAACTAGAGAATTTAAACTCAGGGATTGCTACATTTCCTTTCCTCTTTTCTATCCTTCTTAGTTTAAAAAAAAAGGGGGGGGTGATATAGTAATACCTAGAAGTTAGAGAAATAGACAAACAGGGATAGATTAGCAAACTTACTCTTAAACAAAATTTTACAGCTATATCTTACATTGATAGAAATGTTTGTAATTGATACAAAGTTGAAGCTGCAATCTTTTCATTGGTATAGAATGCATTTTACACAAATGCGAGGTTTTCATTGGTATACTTTCTTATTGGTTTATAATTGAGATTAATATTGCTACTTTAACATAAGCATTGTGCCTCCACTATGCATCTAAGAATACAAGTCTTAGACCCAGTCCTATAACTGCTATTATACATTATTTTTAGTTGATTAACCAGTACCAACTAAAGACCAGATAGCAAAGTCATGGTTCTGGTCAGTTTAGATGGGTTTTGGAAATACTTCGATTAGAGAGGGCCAACTGTAGTCTATGCTTAACAGTTCAGAAACGCCTATGTAGATAGGAAATCTTCAAGGGCGTCAGAAGTCCACAGAATAACCCATTTATGGACATTTCTTCATCTAGATCATTTGACTAGAGACCTGTCTGCCCCTGACAGGAACCCTTAGACTCGAAGAAGAAATTGAGCATCAATGGAGTTGCTCAAATCGTGGTGACACAGCCACTGAGCAAATTGCTTCAATTCATATACAGACAAAACACTGTCCAGAATAGGACAAATTATGCAGAATACTGGACTGATAATCTCTGCCAAGGCAGGGTGATCAGCCCTTCAAAATCTGCATTACAAAGGTCTGTCAGATGATCCTTGGCCAGAAGGCTGAAGACTGAAGCTCTGACATATTAAGGAATAGGGGGACTGTCCAGGTGATCAGTAGTCTCTATAAATTGGCTAAGCTTGGAAGCCATGTTTTGTGCTTCCCATATTTTCAGGTAATATTAATCATTCTTGGATTTCTGATGTGGTTGGAGACTGGTAGTCTCATAGACAACCCAAGCGGTTTAGTATTGGGAAAGATGATAAATCTGTTAGGGTTGTTTTCAGGTGGCATAGGATCTAGAACCAGGATATAGTCAGGTATAGTTTTTAGTATAGATGACATGGTTGATGAACAAAATTGATGGACTGGATGATGAGTGTATTGTTGGTTTTATAAATTGCAGAATGGTAATAATACTTAGTTCACATATGTATAGGGGAAAGGTTTTTTAACTGGACAGAAAGGGAGAAATGTTGTGGTTTGCGTTCGAGTTCTCTCTGAATTTGTAAAATAAAGGCAAGAACTTGAGATTTGGGCAGAGGGAGGAGTCGGGAGCGAGAGGGGAGGAGTCAGGAGAGGGGAGGAGTCAGGAGGGGGAGGAGTCAGGGGAGGAGAAAGGAAAGAAGTGAGGAGAGAGTTGTCCTGGGAGAAGGAGAAGCTGGAGACCTGGCAAATAAAAGGTGCAAGGGATGAGGGATTTGGGAGCTAGGAATAGGACAGTGTAGGGTGGATCTGCCCAATCTAGACGCTAGATTGTTTTCATATTAATTGAGTTGCACTTTCATTGTACTGGCCAATTCGTGTTGGAGAGGAAACTGCAACAAACTGCAACAATATATACATACACAGAATGAATCCTCATTTATGGTCAGTTATGGGGATTGATTCTCTGGGAACTTAACTTTGAGATAGAGATAGATGTATTTGACAAGTGCTCTTGGGAACCATGGCTGTGACAAAGAGGAGAGAAGAGGATTGGGCAGAGATCACTCTGCCTCTATTGCAGTCACAAGAGTATGCAGGCAGCCCTGTGTGGGGCTCAGGAGAGTGGCCTGACACTGAACTCTTAGCCTGAATTGGAACAAGCAGGAGGCCCAGTCTTAAATTTGCCATTGGCTAAGGACTAGGATCCTGGTCAGAGGACATTAGCTCAGGAGAGTTAAAGGCCCTTGGATCAAATTCCCAGCAGCTGAGAGAACATGTGCCTCAATCCTGAAAGCAGAGTGAGTTATACATGATAGATTGTATTCCACTTCAGCTTTCACAGCTCTAGGGGATGGGCTGGGGGCACTGGAGGGCGGGAAGAGGGGAAACAGGCAGACTTAGGTATTCTAGGTTTGTTATTCAAGATTCCACTTCTCTGTTGTAGCCCTGATAGACAGACAGGTAGGCAGGAATATTTGTTTGTTTGGCTTGGGGTTTCGGTTTGGTCCATTTGTTGGTGGATTTTGTTTTGTTTTGTTTCATTTTGTTTTTTGGGAAGTGTGGTGACTTAGTGCCTACACAAGCCAAAGCAGGAAAAATAAATAAGTAAAGATCTCTGAAACACAAATCTGGGGTGGGCTCTAGAATGGCCCTGGGCATGCACGCATGCACGCACACTCGCACTGTAGACACGCACTCAAGGACACACTGGCTTCTACAATGTTTGGTTTCTGAGTCTGTGTCATACAGAACCTAAGAGAATATGTAATGAACTCTGGCAGTGACAGCAGAAACAACCTATGAGAAGGCGTCCTTGCAATAATAGTAACTGTAAAAAAGGGCAGGCTAGTCAGGTCAGAGTTATCGTAACCAATCTGATGTAGGCCTCCTTCACACGGCATCTAGGCCTTAACAATTCCCTTAGGCCATCACATTATTTTACCTAGACCTTTAACAGCCAGCAGCTTTGCCCTCTGAGCCACCAGTCTACAGAGGAATTCATAGAGAAACCCTGTCTGAAAAACTAGGGGAGGGAGACAAAAAGATTAACAGATGTCTCTCTCTCTCTCTATCTCTCTCCCTCTCTCTCTCTCTCTCTCTCTCTCTCTCTCTCTCTCCCTCTCTCTTTCTCTCCCTCCCCCTTGTGTGTTCAAACGAGGAGGCAATGACAGATAAATGTTTGCCCCTCCTCTGTATGCCAGGCCACCCCATTACTGCCTTTCCTTTTTCTTAGTTTGTTTGGTTTATCTGTTTCTTTATTTTCCTCTTCATTTCTTTAGTTGAGTAAGGGGTATTTGCACAAAAACCCTGGAAATCAGTACCTGGATCAGGTCTGCAGCCTGCTCACAGAGTTCTACCCACCTCCACCTCTCAAGTGATGCAATTAAAGACCTGCAGCACCACACCTGGCTTCTTTTCACATGTACATTTACTTTAGTTCCAATGTTCATTCAGGTCGGAGAGAGGGGGGAGGGAAGGAGGGAAGAGAGACAGAGAGTGACAGAGAAACAGTTGACAGAGAGGGAGAATTGTAGGTAATTGTTCCATCTCTTCAATCACTGTCTATTGGTCACCATCGTGACAACCATGCCCCACAACCCTACCTTCGGTAAGATCAAGTATAATGGCGGCAACCATATAATTCCTGCTTAGTCGCACTGAACACTCCGGTCATCACTACCTGTGGAGAATTGTAAGGGGGCTTCTCTGATCTAGAGAGTAGTACCCTTGAATGAAATGAGGATCACAACAAGCATTATATGTATTGAAATATAAGACGTGGAAAGAACTATATGTGTGGATTTACAGACAGAGAGACAAACATACAGGACAGGACAGGACAGGCCAGGAGAAAAAAACAAGAAAACAAAAACTCAAAATAGAAGTCTGGTTCCAAATAGTCTCTGTCTGCACGGTCCCTCTAGTGTTGGTGGTCCAGCTTATAAAAGCTTACACATGGGTGGGTGCGGGAAATGCTGCTGGGTATTCAGTTCAGGTCCAAGACTATTGCGGGTAACTAGACAACAAAGAAAGCAGTTAGACTTACTTCTACAGTGTTTGGTTTCTGAGTGTGTTATCACACAGAAGAACCTAACAGAATATGTAATGAATTCTGGCAGTAACAGCAGAAACAACCAATGAGAAAGTGTCCTTATAATATTAGCAACTGCAAGAAAATGGCAGACTAGCCAGGTAGCAGTTCCCTAGCCATTAACTCATCTGACATAGGCCTTCTTCACATTGCATCTAGATAGGTCTTCCTACCTTCCTCTCCAGTGCTGAGACCCAAGTGAGATCAAAGTCATGCATCACTATGGGTGCCTTCCTTTTCATTTTTTTCTTTCATCCTAGGAAGTGTGTGTGTGTGTGTGTGTGTGTGTGTGTGTGTGTGTGTGTGTGTGTTTGTGTGTGTGTACAGAGAGAGAGAGAGAGGGAGGAGAGGGAGAGAGAGAGAGCTTTAGAGAGAGAGCTTTAGAGAGAGAGAGAGAGAGAGAGAGAGAGAGCTTTAAAATCAGCACTCAAGCCTTTTTTCTTCCTACCCTATCCCTATCCCAATCCCCCCAAACCAGCAGTAAAACCACCAGCACCAGAGCAGTGGAAGATGAAATCTCTAGTCTGAAAAACTAGAGGAGGGAGATAAACAGCTCTCTCTCTCTCTCTCTTTCTCTCTCTCTCTCTCTCTCTCTCTCTCTCTCTCTCTCTCTCTCTCTCTCTCTCTCCTTCATAATTTGTTAAAGTGTTCCCTTTGTGCTGTGTGGATTCTGCAAGTTTCACATCGTACTAGCTCCAAAGAGGAGTCAACAGTCTCTTGGCGTGCAGGCAGTTGTTGCCTGCTTTAAATATTTTTTGGTGTGTTTGTTTGTTTGGTTCAAAACCGAGGGCCTGCCTTCGTTCAACAGATCCAAACCCAGTTCTCCAAGGGGAAAATGGAGTCAAGTCCAAACTCACTGGCATTTAAGTCATCTGCCATTGACAGTCATAGGAGATGTGAATATCATGCTTTCTCCAATGGAGATTCACCTGGGTATGCATCAACCACATATAAGGGCAGGCCTTGGGTAGAACGGGGTGGTGGATAGGGAGGAAGGATCTGGAAAGAGCTTTGCTATGGGAAGCTATGATCAGAATGTTGCACAGAAAACAAAATTTGTACTTAAAAAAAAGGGGGGGCTCTCGATATCTATCCAAAAATGAAAAGAAATAAAAACCAACAGCAGAACTTTACTAACTGCAAATGCTCCATCTCCCTGTATCCAACCACTCCACTCCCAGATAGGTAGATGATAGTTTGCACTTCTGTCCCAGTTGGGCTTTCAAGGTTAAGAAAAGGGGAACCACCTCTGTGGTTATGTGATCCACACACGAAATAAAATAAAAGGAGCGGATAAATGTGCCTGGCATTTTAAGATGCTCAATTTCTTTGCAAGCTTCATTTTGTTTCATTCTTTTAAAGGTGTATTTATTTATTTTCATTTATATGAGTACACTAAAGCCCTTTTCATATACACACGGCAGTAGAGTACATGGGATATCCCTTTGCAGAAGGTTGTGAGCCACCATGTGGTTTCTGTGGAATGGAACTCGGGACCTCTGGAAGAGCAGAGCAGTGAGTGCTCTTAACCTCGTAGCCATCTCTCCAGCCCTTCACAAGCTTTATTTAATTAAACATTAAACATGAATCAGAAATGCCAAATCCTGTAAATATGGTGCAGATTCAGGCTTACTTAGAAATCCAGAGTTGGCAGGGCGAGGCTGGGTGTTGAGAGTGAGCACACCTGAGGGTGTGCTATCAACTCCATTACCCTTTCCAAACAGCTGGGTATGAGTCTAACTAAGGTTTTCTTCAGTCATTTGCCATGAGCCAGAGCACTGAAAGGACATCGAGGGATCAGACATTCACACTGAAATCATCACTCACTGATTTGAGGCAGAAAACTTGCCCCCCCTAAAGAGGCACCCCCTGACTCAGCAATGAAGCAAAGCATGCTAGGGCAGCATCAATATTTCCTGGACAGACCTTCAGGGACATGCATATTCTCCAGCCCCACCCCACCCCACCCCCTCTCAGCTAGCTCCAGTTCACCCATCCTGCTTCCCCCACATACAGGGAGGAGGACTTGTGTGTGTGTGGGGGGGGGAGGGAGATGGAAATATCTCGAGGGAGAGTTCAGGTCTCCCAAACAAATAAATAACTAGAAACTTCATTTATTTACTTTATTTCATCGAGCATACCGTGGAAGACGAAAAATGAACAGGGAAACTAGGCCAACTGGTAGAGCTCCTTTCATTTTGTTTCAAAAAGGAAGAGCCAAAGAAACAACACTCCCTGGTTTTCGTGAAAGGAACAGAATGGGAAAAGTTGAAACATCGGCTGGCCACTTAATACTTTGGCTTTTAATAGAAGGGCCAACAAATCTACCTCCTTTTTGGTAAAAAAGAGAATAAAAAACCACAAAAACGTTCTGTCAGCCAACTTACCTTTAAACCTCTGTTAAACAGGAAGACGGTTTTTTTTTAAACATCATTTTAAATATTTAAATATGTATTTGTGTGTGTGTGTGTGTGTGTCTGTCTGTCTGTCTGTCTGTCTGTCTGTCAGTGTCTTCTGTATGGAGAGGATGTGCTGTAACACTCGGGATGGGGTGTTCCAGGGCCCATGGGTGATGCCGCACCGCTGCCCCAGGCAACTTCCCCGCAGGGCCTTCCCAGCGGTCCCATAGCTGGTTTCTGCGCACCGGCACGGTGGAAGTGCGCCCGGCTGAGGGCAGTAGCTGACCCGGGGGGGGGGGGTGGGGGGGTGGAGGGTTGGGGCGGTCACCCACCAACCCCAATCCCGGCCCAACCCGCGCGCCCCCCCACCCCTCGCCCTCCGCCTGAACGCGCGCCGACCCCCTTGTTAGGAGGAGCAGGGACGGCGACAGCGGGACGCGTGGAGGGGGGAGAAAAAACGCGCAGGTGGAGGGGTCGGTAGGAACGGGGAGCTGGAAAGATCCGCTGGGATCACCGGCACGGCCGAACTCGTGCTGCCGGGTTGAATCCTCCCAGTGGACTGCGCTGACCCCACCCGTTTACCTCTTAATGGTTTCACACCCTCTTTAACTCTCTCTTCAAAGTTCTTTTCAACTTTTCCTTACTGTACTTGTTGGCTATTGGTCTCCTGGTATTTAGCCTTAGATGGAGTTTACCACCCGCTTCGGGCTGCATTCCCAAGTAACCTGACTCCGGGAATACCTGGGCCCGGCGCGCTGGGGGGCTGCTACCGGCCTCACACCCTCCACGGGCTGGGCCTGGATCAGAAGGACTTGGGCCCCCCACGAGCGGGAGCGGGAGCGACTGAGCGAGCAGGAAGGAGCCACGAGGAGGGTGGCCGGCGAGCGGCGCTGGTGGACGTGGATGACAAGGCGCTCGCAGACCCACCGGGCGTGGAGGACCGCCGGACGCCGCCCACATCTGAACTTCGGGAGACGGAGGGCCGAGGGGAGAGGCCCTGCGAGCAGAGTCCCAGCCGCGCTACGCGCGCCCCCTGAGGCAGCGAAACCGCAGTGGGGGCGGCAATAGATCCTCAAGCAACTCCCAGAAAGGTGTAGCCCCAGGAGGAACTCAGGGCCGCAAGTGCGTTCGAAGTTTCCATGATCAATGTGTCCTGCAATTCACATTAATTCTCGCAGCTAGCTTTGTTCTTCATCGACACACGAGCCAAGTGATCCACCGCTAAGAGTCGTATCGGTATCTGGGGTGTGAGCGAACTCGTATGGGTGCTAACAATGGCACCAGCTCACCCGTCCACCCCTGCTGCATGGGAAGAGAGGGGACAAGGCGAGGCGGCTCCACCTCAGGCCAGCCAGCGGGAAACTAAAGGATACATGTGAAATGAAAAAAAAAGACAGGGTCGGCAACGGAAAGGCAGGACACATGGGACATGGGACGCCGCCAAACACGGCGGCGGCCGGCCAATGGGCGGGCAAGTCGGGCGCTCTGGCTGGGACCGCACGGGTGCCCAGAGGGGGCTCGCGACACGGACCCCCGACCGCCGCCTCTGGAAGCGCCGGCAGCTGGAGGGGGCCCGCTGAGTCTGAGGGAGCACCAGGTGGGGGGAGGAACCAGGAAGCCCTCCCACGGACGACCTACGGACTGTAGGGTGACCCCCCCCCCGGGTTTTAAACCTCCGCGCTGGAACAGGTCAGGTAGGTACCGGACAAGAGCGGGGCGGCCACGCGAGGCCCAGAAGGCGGTGTGGGTGCGTGAGCCCACCCGCGGCACAGGCACCCTCCGCACGCGACAGAGCCACCCCAGCACCGTCAGAGCGGGAGAGCTGTGGCGGAGGGGCAGCAGGTGGCATGAGGACTGCGAGCGCGTCCCGGCCTCCGACCGGGAAGAGATCATGTACCGCCCCCGGTGCACACGAGATGAGATTACGGAGCCGGTTCAGAGAGAGGCAGAATGACCTCAGTCCTCCGAGGGCCGTGGCTGGCTGGCGGCCAAGGGAGGAGCAGGCGGCTACAGCGGAGGCAGCAGTGGCGGAGGCGGAGGTGGAGGCAGGCGCAGGGAGGTGAGGAAGGAAGCAGAGGAGGGAGGAAGAGAGAGAGAACAGAGGAGGTCCCTCGACAGACCAGACCCGACCCCCCACCGCACTGCTCCATAACGTCCCCTGCCTTTCCCGAAACGCTCACTCGGCCGACCGGCCGCAGCGCGCACCAAGAAGGCGACTGGGACCCGGGGACGCGCCTCCTGGTGAGAGGAGGGACTCACACAGGCCCGAGAAAGGACCGGACACTCCCTCGGCCTTCTCCGTTAATGATCCTTCCGCTGGTTCACGGAAACCTCGTTACGACTTTTACTTCCTCTAGATAGTCAAATTCGACCGTCTTCTCAGCGCTCCGCCATGGCCGTGGCTCACTAAACCATCCAATCAGCAGTAGCGAAGGGAGGTGTGTTCAAAGGGCAGGGACTTAACCAACGCAAGCTTATGACCCGCACTTACTGGGAATTCCTTGTTCATGGGGAATAATTGCAATCCCTGATCTCCATCACAAATGAGGTTCAATGGGTTACTCACGCCTGCCGGCGTAGAGTAGGCACACGCTGTGCCAGTCAGTGTGGCACGCGTGCAGCCCCGGACATCTAAGGGCATCACAGACCTGTTATTGCTCCATCTTGGGTGGCTGAACGCCACTTGTCCCTCTAAGGAGTTGGGGGACACAGAGTGCTCGGGGGTACCGTAACTAGTTAGCATGCCAGCGTCTCGTTCGTTATCGGAATTAACCAAATATATCGCTCCACCAACTAAGAATGGCCATGCACCACCACCCAGGGAATCGAGAAAGAGCTATCAGTCAATCCTGTCTGTGTCCGGGCTGGGTGAGGTTTCCCGTCTTGAGTCAAATTAAGCTGCAGGCTCCACGCCTGGTGGTGCCCTTCCATCAATTCCCTTAAGTTTCAGCTTTGCAACCATACTCCCCTGGAACCCTAAGACTTTGGTTTCCTGGAAGCTGCTTGACTATCATGGGAATAACGCCACCACATCGCCAGCCTGCTTCTGTTTAGTTATGTACCCCCATTTGTTTTTCTTTTTCTTTCTCTATTTCTCTTTCTTTTTCTTTCATTGGGGGAGGGGATTTTTTTAATTCACATTTTAAATATTATCCCCTTTCCTGATTTGCCCTCTAGAAACCAGCTATTATTTGCCCTCATGCCTCCTTTTCTATGAGGGCAGTTCCTCACTCACCCACTCACACCTTCCAACCTGCCCATTCTGACAGTTCCCTACACTGGGGCATCAAGCCATGACAGGACCAAGGGTATTTGCTCCCATTGGTGCCTGAAAAGGAAATCCTCTGCTTCATATGCAGATGGAGCCATAGGCTCATCCTTGTGTATTCTTGGGATGGTTGTTTAGTCCATGGAAGATCGAGGGCAGGGGTTTGGTTGGTTGATATTGTTCCTCTTATGGGGTGACAAACCCCTTCAACTACTTCAGTTCTTTCTCTAACTTCTCTTTTTGGAGCCTTGTTCTCAGTTCAATGCTTGACTGCGAGCATTCTCTCTCCCTTCTTCCCTCCCTCTCTTCTTCCCTCCCTCCCCACACTGCTCTATGTTTCTATGTTTGTGTGTTTGTGTGTCTCTGTGTATTTGTGTGTCTGTCTGTCTGTCTGTGTGGCTGTCTGTATGTCTTTCTAAGTGAATGTCACTTTTCTTTTCTTAGATAAAGTGATGAGATAAGAGTCTTACCCAAGCTATGCAAATACGTCCTTTAGGTTTAGGCCAGAGTATTTTTTCCCTCTGTTCTACTATTTATAGACCTAATACTAGGAGCTTCTAGCCTACATGTAATCCAACCTTCCAAGCTGCCTGATTCAATATGGTTTCTCTTGGCATCTTCATGAGTTGTTCTACTTGGACTCACATTAACTTGGACAATGTGTTACAATCTTCTGGATCCTTCTAATTCCCCAGCTTTTTCTGTTTTCCCCAGTGAATAGTTTGTTCTCTCAGAACCTGAATCTGTAAAATCATGTCCAGAAAGCTTCCATAAACACATACCACACACGACAACTTCTCTTTCTTGCTCTACTTCTCTCTGTCTTTCTATTATCTATTTTTGTCTCTCTTTCTCTACTCTTGTTTATTCTCCTATTCCTACGCTGTTCTCATGTGACTTGGGCATATTTTATCTGTGATACATTCTGTCACTTTTTTCTTTGAATTACTACTTTACCTGGCCCTCAATTATATGACACTTTCAAACATGGCTACTTCCTTATATGAACTAACCTTACAATGTACAATCATTTTCTAATATTTATCTACCTAGTTCTTACCTGGACCTATTGGCTGTAAAGAATTAACCTTTCAGGATGCCTATATTTATGGCAGAAACTTTCTGACCTTTCATATATGATGTCCTGTGTCTCAAAGATGGGGTATTAGAATAAAATTATTCTACACATTTTCTAGAACGTTGAAAGATTCAACTTAAGTCTTATTTTATGATCCCATTAGGAGTCATCAGTCCAAAACACAAAATCACTAAAACAAATCCTAGTTGCATCAGGTAGGGTGGGAAGATATCCCAGTGATTAAGCAGGCAGGAAATGTTAGAGAGACATGGGAAGAAGATTGTTTATTGGTCTATATTTATGGCTTGCTCAGCCTGTGTTTTTATAAAAGCTAGAACAATAAACCCAGCAGTGGGACAACCTACAGGGAGCTGGGCCCTCCAACAAAATTATTGATCAAGAAAGTGCCCAGAGGCTTTTTCATAGGACAATCTTATGAAGAATTTTTTTCTTAGTTAAGATTTCTTCTTCCGGGGTTGGGGATTTAGCTCAGTGGTAGAGCGCTTGCCTAGCAAGCGCAAGGCCCTGGGTTCCGAAAAAAAAGAAAAAAGAAAAAGAAAAAAAAAGATGTCTTCTTCCTCTTCCAAGTTATCTCTAGTTTTATATCACATTGATAAAAAACCTTCCTATATAGTTTGTAGGTGAGAGTTTGTGGGTGTATATCTCTAAGCTTGTGTATTGAAGTGATATTAAAAATTTTACAAAAGAATGGCTAATAATAACCTGTGTGTGTGTGTGTGTGTGTTTCTTTAATTCCGCAGGCTTTCGCCCGATTCTCGGTACCGTCTCAGTGCAGGCATGGGGCACCGACAGTGTATGTCAGTGAAATTATATATGTATATGTGTTTCTGCATGCCAACAGATATTATATGTGTCATAATAGGGTATTAAAGAGGACAATGACTTAATCTAAAGAAATGCTTTAGATTATAGCACACACCACCAAGAAAACATTCCTTTTTTGGCATGGGGTAGCAATTGGGCTTGCAACGATAAATTATGAAATATACTAGGAAGAGTGAAATAGCTCAGTAGGTAAAGATATTTGTTGCCAAGGCTGTTAACCTTGGTTTGGTCCTTGGGACATACACAATGGAAGGAGGAAATGGATGCCATAAATTATACTCTGTCATCCACATGTGTACAATCACATGCAGAAACAAGCAAATACTCAACTAAAAGAATCAGAAAATTAGAATTCTATAAATATAGGACTTAAAATATATGCATAAATTAAAGTAAGGAAATAATTGACATGAGATATGGTAAGAATTCTGTAAAGCTGATACATACCCAGACTTAGAGAAAGTATCTCTATACATATGTGTGTTCTGTTTCTCCCATTTCTGGAGCAAGAAAAAAAATTACATACATGGAATTTCTGCCTAGTATTACAGAGCAACAGAACATAATATTGAGAATTAAAAAAAAGAATACATATATAGTTCATATGAAGGCAACTTGGTCTTGCAGAGATAAGCTAAACAAGACTTGGATACTATAAGCTCAGACTCATGAACATGTATTACTCATATTGGTGAATCAAAAAACTTAAATATGGGGCATGTAGATTCCAGAGACTTTTCCACAGTGGAATTGTGTAACCAGGGTGACCAGACAATAGCACTTGCATTTGTATCACTTAGATTTATAGGGACCTTTCCTTCCATGGTGGAGGAATAGGCATCTACACTGAAATGTACTATATGTAACTAGAGAAATAAAACAAAATGTTCTCCTTTATACCCAAATCAGGAATACCACTAGGAGATTCCAGGTTTCTTAGTCACATCGTGAAATAGAATCAAGTGACCTTGTTCCAATATAATATTCTTCATTCTTTCTGAGATATGAGGTAGAGGATGAAAGAAAATACCCCCAACAACCTGAGTTTAGGGTAATATATTAGTTTAAAATGTCAAGTGTATGAATCCAAGGGGATCTGACATCCATCAGGAGTCATGGAGCACTTCCACTGGACTCTCCACAGTGGTTGCCTGTGCAGGATTTAGTTGGGAATCAGCACTCATTTTTCAAATTTATAAGACATCAAAATGTAGACAAGAGGGATCATCCTCATATTCATTTACAAAGCACCCCCACAAGTTTTCTATTGTCTTACTTGGAAAGGATACATTTAAAAGAATAAAACAATATTATTATACTCAAGGAAAAAGCTCGTGGCAAAGAAACAAAACAACAATTAAAGGCAAAAGTCTATGTTTTTCAATACAGTGACTATAAGGAAAAGAAGTACACTTTAAGCAGAAATTGTTGTTATCTTCTTCAAATTTATGGAGCATGGATGGTATAAAGTGAATGATAAGATAGAATAACAACGTAGGCTGAGAAGCTAATTGAGAGGGGAGCAGAAATTAAAATCAAAACAGCTCAGAGCATCAAAGAAGCCTGTGGTAAAACCAAATCTACAGCAACACAATTGTAAGAAATACCCATTATGGAAAAGTAAAAGACAATTCGAAAGGAACATTAATGTATATGATGGACACTTGTGTCAACTTGGATTTAGATTCCTCTAAATCTGGAGGGGTTTGTCTCCTATTGAGAAGACAAAATGTTGTTCCCCTTCAGAAATTTGAAGAAGATTGAATAATTTTACCCTCTTCGTCCTAGTAAAAAAAAAAATAAGGCCAGAAAATAATTTAAATTGTAAACGTGTGTGTGTGGGGGGGGGGTGTGTGTCTTTATTAAATTATGTGTGAGTATTTGCATGCATAGGGTTGCCTGTGGAGGCTAGAAAAGGAAGGGTATTGGGTCCCTGAAACTGAAATTACCAGTGATTGTGAGTCATCTAGTTCTTTGAATCTAACATGGGTCTTCTTCAAAAGTAATACATGTTCTTAACTTCTCCGTCATCTCTCCAGTCTCCTGTAAAAATAAGTTAAAAAAATGATTTCTGTTGCCTAAAGACAAGGAGGCTGAATGAATATAATGATTCTGAGGTTATTTTTAAAGATGAAGTTCATTATGATAGACAATGGGCATACTATATCTAAAACTAAGAAGAGATAAAGTGCAAACAATAAGGAACAGTGTGCTGTATGAGAGATGTTGCGGGGTAAAAATTGACATGAAACTTTCTAAAGAGGCTTGAGTCTGCTTATAAGGTCGCAGAAATTTGTGTGTACATGTTTGTGTGGGGATACATGTGTCTGCAGGTGCATGTCCACAGGTGGGAATAAGGAGGTCAAAGGTCAATACTGGGTATCATTCTCAGTCACTCTCTACTGTATTGATTTTGTGACATGGTCTCAAGCTGACCATGGAATTACCAATTTAGCTAGACTGGGGCTCTGTCAAGCAACAGGGTTTCTTTCTTCTCCATTTCACAGGCACCAGGATGATTAGCTTGGAACACAGTCCCATGACTTTTTACATGTTCTCTGGAGACTGCACTCAGATCCTCATGCATGTATCAGATATAATTTAGCAGAGGTGCTACCTCTTTCTGGCAGTGGCCATGTAGCTGCTGCAAGGAATAGCATATGAGTGATTCAGTGACAGGATTCTAATGTGGCAAGTCCATTTAAACCACTTCTTAGTTGACAAGGGAAATTTGGTGGCCTTTATATTTAGTACCAAGTTTGCATGCCCTACAGGCTCTCCTTTCCTTCATTGTACTGCATATAGTCATTATCAAAATTGTATCACTTCATCAGTCATGGACAAGGCCATCTGGAGTCACACAGGCTACGTCACTGTGGATGATTCTACATCTTTCTCAAAACTCTTTCAAGGGATAAAATGTTCTTCACCTCTTTTTGTATCTATCAATCCTCCAGATGTTACCAAAAATCCTGGGAATTTGAGACTTATAATCATATCTTTAGAGAATTACCCAGTCACACTGAGCAAGTCTGTGTCAGTTGTGGAGAGAGGTAGGTCCTGCTTACATAACTATATTTAAGAAGCTATATCTGATCAATGGAGACATGGGAAATGTAGTGATTATGTTGGATTGATAGAGACTTGAAAATGGCTCTTAGAATGATTACATCTCACAAAGATCTATATATTAGAAAGATGTCTAGAAGATCTGCTTTGTAAAATGAACTTGTCTGTCTGCAATTAAAAGGGAATTATGATAGGAGATAATAACTAGAGATAGTTTACCAACAAATGTTTAATTCGGCCTCTCACCATGCATAACTATGTAACCATGTTTGCTACCAGACGGGTTATGTCTTCCTGTTTACAGGACATGCCTGGCCAGACATCTCTTTTGTCTTGCTGAAATTGTGCTTTTTAATGCAAAATAAGTTTAGGTGGTGATTGATCCAAGGAATGGGAGAAGGAGGAGGGGGAACTATCGGGGGCTTTGTGTAAAGATAGAGCTTTTGAAATGTGGATATTATGTTTTTTTTAATAATGTAAGCAATGCTATCACTGCTTGGGTAAGCACATTTGTCATTGTATAAATATAGAAGGCTCAAGTTATTTGTGGCCACTTGCCTGAAAATCAAAAGGTGGTCAGTGTCTTCACTTTTATTAACTCACTTTCTCCATTTCAGGACCTAAACATTATAGCTAGAACTGGCATTGGCATCTTCTTGGTTCCTAAATTTTAATTTTTTAAAAATTTTTATGAGATATATTTCTTTACTTCCATTTCAAACATTATTCCCCTTCCCAATTTCCTGTATATAAGCCCCCATTTCCTCCCATCCCCCTACCCCACACAGGTATTCCCCCTAAACATCTACTTTATTCCCCCCCCATATTCCCCTGCACTGGTGGTCCAACCTTGGCAAGACCAGGGGCATCCCCTTCCCCTGGTGCCCCAACAAGTCTGTTCTCTGCTATATATGCAGGTGGAGCCCTGGATTATTCCATGTATAGTATTTCGGAACTGTTTTAGGCCCTGGAAGCTCTGTTTGGTTGGCATTGTTGTTTTGATGGGGTTGCATGCTCCTTCAACTCTTTCAATATTTCGTCTAATTCCCTCCAAGGCTCTTGTTCTCAGATCAGTGGTTTGCTGCTAGCATTGACTTCTGTATTGGACATGCTCTGGATGTGTCTCGCAGGAGAGATCTATATCCGGTTCCTTTCAAGATGCATTTTATAATCATCATCTCATCAATCTTATCTAGTATACATATATATACATATACATATACATACACATACACATACATACATATACATACACATACACGTACACATACACACACACATACACACACACACACACACACAAACATATATATATATATATCCCCTTTTAGGAAGGAGTGGGAGCATCTGAACTTTGGTCATCCTTCTTCTTGAGCCTCCTGTGGTCTGTGGATTGCATCTTGGGTAATTCGAGCTTTTTGGCTAATATCCACTTATCAATGAGTGCATACCAAGTGTGCTTTCCTGTGATTGAGTAACCTCACTCAGGATGATATTTTCTAATTCATTCCATTTGCCTATGAATTTCATGACCTCATTGTTTTTGATAGCTGAGTAGTACTCCACTGTGTAGATGTACCACTTTTTGGTATCCATTCCCCTGTTGAAGGGCATATGGGTTCATTCCAGCTTCTGGCTATTATAAATAAGGCTGATATGAACAGACTGGAGCATGTGTCTTTGTTGTATGTTGGAGCATCTTTTGGGTATATGCCCAAGAGAGGTATACTGGGTTCTCAGGTAGTGCAATCTCCAATTTTCTGAGGAAACTCCAGACTGATTTCCAAAGTGGTTGCACCAGTTTGCAATCCCACCAACAATGGAAGAGTTTTCCTCTTTCTCCACCTCCTCCTCAGCATCTGCTGTCAACTGAGTTTTTTATTTTAGCTTTTCTGAATGGTGTGAGGTAGAATTTCAGGGTTGTTTTGATTTGCATTTCCCTGATGACTAAGGATGTTGAACATTTCTTTAGCTGTTTTTTGGCCATTCGATAATCTTCAGCTGAGAATGATTTGTTTAGCTCTGTACCCCATTTTTAATAGGGTTATTTCACTCTCTGGATTCTAACTTCTTGAGTTCTTTGTATGTTTTAGATATTAACCCTGTATCAGATGTAGGAATTGTAAAGATCTTTTCCCAATCTGTTGGTTGCCATTTCATCCTATTGACAGTGCCTTTTGCTTTACAAAAGCTTTGCAGCTTTATGAGGTCCCATTTGTCAATTCTTGATATTAGAGCATGAGCCATTGGCGTTTTGTTCAGGAAATTTTGCCCAGTGCCCATGTGTTCGAGACACTTCCCCATTTTTCTTCTCTTAGTGTGAGTGTATCAGGTTTGATGTGGAGGGCCTTGATCCACTTGGACTTAAGCTTTGTACATGGTAATAAGAATGGATCAATTTGCATTCTTCTACATGCTGACCTCCAATTGTACCAGCACCATTTGTTGAAAATGTTATCTTTCTGCCATTGGATGGCTTTAGCTCCTTTGTCAAAGATCAAGTGACTATAGGTGTGTGGGTTTATTTCTGGGTCTTCAATTCTATTCCACTGATCTATCTGTCTGTCTCTGTACCAATCCCATACAGTTTTTATGACGATTCCTCGGTAATACTGCTTGAAGTCAGGGATGGTGATTCTCACAGAAGTTCTTTTAATATTGAGTATAGTTTTCGCTATCCTGGGTTTTGCAAATTGCTCTTTTTATCTCTATAAAGAATTGAGTAGGGATATTGATGGAGATTGTATTGAATCTATAGATTGCTTTTGGCAAAATGGCCATCTTTACTATATTAATCCTGCCAATCCATGAGCGTGGAAGATCTTTCCATCTTCTCAGTTCTTCCTCAAATTTCTCTTAAGAGACTTGAAGTTCTTGTCATACAGATCTTTCGTTTGCTTGGTTAAAGTCACACCAAGATATTTTATATTACTTGGGAATATTGTGAAGGGTGTCATTTCCCTTATTTTTTTCTCAGCCTGTTTATCCTTTGAGTAGAAGAAGGCTACTGAATTGTTGGAGTTAATTTTATACCCCGGCACTTTGCTGAAGTTGTTTATCAAGTTAAGTAGTTCTCTGCTGGAACTTTTGGGGGTCACTTAACTATACTATCATATCATCTGCAAATAGTGATAATTTGATTTCTTCCTTTCAAATTTGTATCCCTTTGACCTCTTTTCACTCTCTAATTGCTCTGGCTATGACTTCGACTATTAGATTGAATAAGTAGGGAAAGAGTGGGCAGTCTTGTTTACTTCCTGATTTTAGTTGGGTTGCTTCAATTTTCTCTCCATTTAGTTTGATGTTAGCTACTGGTTTGCTGTATATTGCTTTTACTATGTACAGATATAGGCCTTGAATTCCTGATTTTTCCAGGACTTTTATCATGAAGGGGTGTTGAACTTTGTCAAATGCTTTTTCAGCATCTAATCAAATGACCATGTCATTCTTATCTTTCGCTTAGTTTATATAGTAGATTTCATTGATGGGTTTTCATATATTAAACAATCCCTGCATCCCTGGAATGAAGCCTACTTGATTATGATGGATGATCATTTCAATGTGTTCTTGGATTCCGTTTGTAAGTCATTTGTGAGTATTTTTGCATCAATAATAATAATGGAAATTGGTCTGAACTTCTTTTTCTTTGTTGGGTCTTTGTGTGGTTTCAGTATAAGATTAATTGTATAATCTTATTATACAATTATTAATTCATAGACGGAATTTAGATGTGTTCCATCTGTTTCAATTCTGTAGAATCATTTGAACAGCATTAGTATGAGGTCTTCTGTGAAGGTCTGGTAGAATTCAGACCTGAGTCCATCTGGACCTGGGCTCTTTTTGGTTGGGAGACTCTTAATAACAATAAATGCTTCTATTTCTTTAGGAGTTATGGGGGTATTTAGATGGTTTATTTGTTCTTGATGTAGCTTTGGTACCTAATGTCTGTCTAGAATATTGTCCATTTCCTCCAGATTTTCCAGTTTTGTTGAATATACACTTTTGTAGTAGGATCTAATTTTTTTTTTTAAATTTCTTCAGATGCTGCTGGTATGCCTCCCTATTCGTTTCTGATTTTGTTAATTTGGATACACTCTCTGTGACCTTTGGTTAGTTTAGGGTTTATCTATCATGTTGATTTTCTTAAAGAACCAGCTCCTGGTTTTGCTGATTCTTTGTATACTCATTTTTGTTTGTACTTGGTTGATTTCAGCTCTGATTTTGATTATTTCCTGCCTTCTACTCCTCTTGGGTTTATTTATTTCTTTTTGTTCTAGAGCTTTTAGGTGTGCTCTCAACAGTGGCCCTTAGAATTGGGGGTGATTTGGAGGTGGGGTTCTGGATTTCCTTGGGTATTCCATTGTCTTTATAGGTGATAGCTTCTGTCCTAATGTGGTCTTTATCTGGTTGGCTGTTTTAACAACTACCTCTAAGGAGAGATCTCCTTAGTTGGATGGGGTGAGGTGGAGTAAAGGGAGTTGCAAGTGGAAGCTCCTTTGTTTTTTTAATGGAGTCCTGTACTGGGGGGGGAGACAGAGGAGCAGACAGTCTGCTTAGTGTCTCCTTTGAAGCCTTGGGGGTTTTTGGCATCAGCTCTGCCACAGGGCACATCCCCTAGGTGATACAGGACTTAGAAGTTTGACCACACTTACCCCACACTGCCACAGGGTGGGTGTTGGGCTGTGGAAAGCTGCAACAACACTGCCGGCAGGGGGTGGGGGGGGTGCAGGAACTGAGGAATTTTTTTTAATGTTGTGTTTTCGTGTGTGTCACTTAACTGTCACAGAAAAGAGGAGAAACGGTTTGTCCAATGGGAACATTCCCTTGGCATATCGGCTTTGGGGCATTCCACAGAAGTCCAAAACGTTAAGCCTTTCTGCAGATTAAAGAACTAGGTGCCCTGTAGATTTAAGTGTCTGCTGTGTTACCAGGTTAGGTAGGGAGTCTGCCAAAACCGATTGCAGGCTGTTTTGCAGGCTGTCTGGATTTAGACAGGGGCTAGAGGGACCTTTAGCCAACCCCAGAGAGTAGCTCTGGCCAGGAGCCTTCAGGTGCCCCTTCAGCTTGACCTAAGCTTGAGATGGTGCTGACTGAAAACTCAGCAGGAAAAGATAGGTTGTTAGTCTCCAGAGTTGGGGGAGGTGACTCACCTTCCCGCACTGCAGTTTTGTTGATCATTGTTCCACCACTACATTTTAGGGCTCTGGTGCCCGAGTGCGCTCCACAGTGATCTCTGACCAGGCTGGCTAGTTGTGTGGGTACAGGTAAAGGGAGAAAGATCTCAGTCAGGGAGGGGGACCATTTATTTGCCCCCCCAACTGCGGGTCCTTCTCCTTACCCCGACTGCCTGCCACTTTGGTTACCTGGGCTGGGCTGAACCAGCAGGGGACTGACTAGCCAGTGAGGAGTGCAAGGGAGATTCTGGAAGTGATGATTTCCGGAGAGCAGATCTCATGTCCAAGTGGCAGAGTAACAGCTCTTATAACAAGCTCGTAGACGATAATTCCTGCACGCCTTTCATTGTGCTTAAATAGTTTTGTAAATGGGTCAGTGTCTGACAGAAGGTACTTCCTATTGGTTTGTCCTGAGAGCTTGGGAAGACCTCCTCATATACTTATTTGTAGGTGTGATCCTGCTTCTACCTCTGATCTGTCTTGAGCCTACATGACCTGTGGTCAAGGGGCTTGCAGCATTGCCCTACATGACTGGTCTGTCTCAAACCTCTGTAAAGGGGTCTTTGGGGGGAACTGATATCCTGGGAAATTGGGAAGGCACTGGCAGTCCCCTTTAAGTGTCCTGGGGATTCTACCTATCTCCATCAGGAATCAGGGTACCTTTCCCTGCCTGCCCCTCTAGTGAATTACATTGATGGATTTCCATATATTGAACCATCTCTGCATCCTTGGGATGAAATCTACTTCATCATGAAGGACTATCATTTTGATGGTTGCTTGGATTTGGTTTGTAAGAATTTTATTGAGTGTATTTTCTTTGATATTCATAAGGGAAATTGCTCTAAAGTTCTCTTTCTTTCTTGTTTTTTTGTGTGGTTTAGGTATAAGCATTGTTGGTATCAAGTGTTGCCTTTAGCAGTAACACCATACATTCCCAGAAGACGTTTTGGCTCAAGTCTCACCTCCACCTGGGCATCTTTACCACACAGTACAAATACAAGCAGACTCCCTCCACCCTCACTCTCTTTTCTGTTCTTTCTCTGGCCCCTTCCCCTTGTATTTAATAAGGGAATTATTAAATCTCACCACATGGAACCGTGTTGGTATTGGTTTGGTGTGCTCTTTCTGGACGGGCGCAGCCAATATTGAATAGCAACAAGCATAATTATGGTTTCATGGAAGGAATTGGCTAGTGTTCCTTCTTTTTCTATTTTGTGGAATAGTTTGCACCATATTGGTATGACATCTTCTATGAAGGTCTGATAGAATTCTGCACTAAACACATCTGGTCCTGGGCTTTATTTGGTTGGGAGACTTTTAATAACTGCTTCTATTTCTTTAGTAGTTATGGGACTGTTTAGATGCTTTGTGTGATCCTGACTTAACTTTGGTACCTGGTATCTGTCTAGAAAATTATCCATTCAATACAGATTTTCCTGTATTGCTGAATATAAGCTTTTGTAGTAGGATCTGATTATTTTCTGAATTTCCTCAGATTCTCTTGTTATGTCTTACTTTTCATTTCTGATTTGTTAATTTGGATACCCTGTGCCCTCTGGTTAGCCAGGCTAAGGGTTTATTATCTATCTTGTTCATTTTCTCAAAAAACCTACTTCCACTTTTGTTGATTCTTTGTATATTCCTTTTTTATTTCAACTTGGTTGATTTCAGCCCTGAGTTTAATAGAATTTCCTGCCTTCTACTCTTCTTGGGTGCATTTGCTTCTTTTAGTTCTAGAGGTTTTAGGTGTTCTGTCAAGGTGCTAATGTATGCTCTCTCCAATTTCTTTTTGAGCTGTGAGTTTTCCTCTTAGCACTGCTTTCATTGTGTTCCAAAAGTTTGGGTACGTTGTACCTTTATTTTCATTAAATCCTAAAAAGTCTTTAATTCATTTCTTCCATGACCAAGTTATCATTGAGTAGAGTGTTATTCAGCTTCCATGTATACATGAGTTTTCTCTCACTATTGTTGTTATTGAAAACAAGCCTTAGTCCATGGTAAATTGATAGGATGCATGCAATTATTTCAATATTATATCTGTTGAGGTCTGTTTTGTGATCAATTATATGGTCAGTTCTGGAGAAGATACCATGAGGTTTTAAGAAGAAGGTATATTCTTTTGTTTTAGGATGAAATGTTCTATTAATATCTGTTACGTCCATTTGGTTCATAACTTAGGTTAGTTTCTCTATGTCTCTGTTTAATTTCTGTGTCAATGAGCTGGCAATTGATGAAGGTGGAGTGTTGAAATCTCCCACTGTTATTGTGTGACATGCAATATATGCTTTGAGCTTTAGTAAGGTTACTTTTATGAATACAAGTGCCCTTGCCTTTGGAGCATAGATATTCAGAACTCAGAGTTTATCTTGTTGGACTTTTCCTTCGATGAATATGAAGTGTCCTTCCTTATCTTTACTGAAAACTTTTAGTTGAAAGTTGATTTTATTCGATACGAGAATGGCTAGTCCAGATTTTTTCTTTGGATCATTTGCTTGGGAAATTATTTTCCAGCAATTTACTCTGAGGTAATGTCTGTCATTGTCACTTATGTGGGTTTCCTCTTTGCAGCAAATACTGAGTCCTCTTTAAGTATCCACTCTGTCCATGTCTTTTCATTAGAGAAGTGAGTCCATTGATATTAAGAGATATTAAAGAATAGGATTGTTGTTTCCTGTTATTTTTTTGTTGTTAGAGATGGAATTATATTTGTGTATTTCTCTTCCTTTGGCTTTGTTGCAAGAAGACTACTTTTGTGCTTTTTCTAGGGTTAGATTTCCTCCTTGTGTTTGAGTTGTCGATCTATTATACTTTGTAGGACATAAATACCTATCTTAAAGGAATACAGCACAACACAGGTAAGGAATAGTAGCCCTTGAAAAGGAAACACAGAAATCTCCTGAAGAACTACAGGAAAGCACAAACTAACAGGTAAAGGAATTGAACAAAGTCATCCAGGAATCAAAAATGGAAATAGAGACAATAAAGAAAGCACAAAGGGTGACAACCCTGGAGATGGAAAAAGAAGAAAGGAGATCAGGAGTCAGAAACACAAGTATTTTCAATCAGAAATCAAGAGATAGAGGAGAGAATCTCATCGGCAGAAGATAACAGAAAACACTGACACAACCATCAAAGATAATGTAAAACGCAAAAAGCTCCTAACCCAAAACATTGAGGAAATCCAAGACACAATGAAAAGATCAACCCTAAGGATAGTAGGTATAGAAGAGAGCTAAGATTTCCAAAATAAATGTCCAGTAAATATCTTCAACAAAATTGTAGAAGGAAACTTCCCTAAAGAAAAGAAAGTCATGCCCATAAACATACAAGAAGTTTACAGAACTCCAAATAGATTGACCAGAAAGGAAATCTGTGCCATCACATAATAGTCAAAACACCAAATGCACAAAACAAAGAAAGAATATTAAAAGCAGTAAGGGAAAATATCAAGTAACACATAAAGGCAGACCTATCAGAATTACACCAGACTTCTCACCAGAGACTATTAAAGCCAGAAGATCCTTGGAAGATGTCATACAGCCCCTAAGAGAACACAAATCCAGGTTATTCTATCCAGCAAAACTGTCAATTAACAAAGATGGAGAAACCAGTATACTCCATGACAAAACCAAATATACAAAGAACCTATGTATTTATTATGTGTATCTAACTGTGTGTCAGACAGATATCTATATACACATATAAATAAATTACATATTTACTAAATTACTCAAAAACATTTTACAAGGGCTGGAGAGATGGCTCAGCG
Source organism: Rattus norvegicus (assembly GCF_021556685.1). Taxonomy (NCBI): domain Eukaryota; kingdom Metazoa; phylum Chordata; class Mammalia; order Rodentia; family Muridae; genus Rattus; species Rattus norvegicus. The sequence goes on from NC_141545.1 coordinate 1,764,107, forward strand.
GTTAAGAGCACCCGACTGCTCTTCCAGAGGTCATAGGTTCAATTCCCAGCAACCACATGGTGGCTCACAACCATCTGTAAAGATATCCGATGCCTTCTTCTGGTGTATCTGAAGACAGATACAGTGTACTTATATATAGTAAATAAATAAATCTTTAAAAAACATTTTAGAATATTCAAGTAGACATATGTACACACATGCCTACATATATACACATATACAGGTGTGGCTGTTATATACCCATGGGTTAGGTGTCTTTTTTGCACATCTGTCTTTATTAATGTATGTGGTCTGTATGTGTGTGTATGTGTGTGTGTGTGTGTGTGTGTGTGTGTGTGTGTGTGTGTGAGGCATGTGTGTGATGTGTATATATTTATGGGTAAATGCACACCCTTTTGTGTGGAAACACATGTGAAAGTCAGAGGAAAAGGTCATGTGTAGGTTCTAACCCTTTACCTTGTCCTGGGCAGGCTCTATTGCTACTACCACTGAGTAGTCAAGGCTATAGTGATCAGAAGCATACAAGACTTATCTTCTTTTCTCTTTCCACCTTACCATATGACCTGTGGTATCCAGTCAACCATGCCCATGCTTATTTCATATGGATTAGTCTTTGATATGGTGGGTGTTTGCGGCAAGGTCTTTTCCTTACTGAATAAAGGTTTCAGGGCACCAATCACTGGACATATACTTCCAGGTTAGACTTCCAGGTTGGAGGGAGAAAGAGAGGATGAGAAAAGGGGCTTGTGGATTGTTGGATTGTGGGAGAACTTGGGGTAGGTGATAGAATGAACTAGAGCCTCCCACTTAGATTTCCGATCAGTCAGGATCAGCCACTGAGGGATTTCATTTACTATGGCTTACTAGTAAGGATGTTAGTAGTTGTACCCAGTGATTGAATTACCTGTTGATTCTAAACTGAGTTTTTGTGGTGTTTGCCTTCACACAGCTTCTCAACTGATTTCCAGAGATAGGTACAGTCCCACTACCACCCCCACCCCCAGCCAGCCGATAAATTTGGATGCTCGAATCTGAGGTTTGTCATGGTAGTAACTTTCTAAAGTGACTTAGCAAATTGGTTGAAGAGGTTTCTAGTGCTACAGGCCAGAAAGTCTGTCAAGATGAGAACAGCCCACCAGGGCCAAATGACCCATTGGTGCCATGTGACCTGCTAGTATATGGGGTAATATGGGATGGTGCCCTCTTCGGTATTTCATGCTGCAGGAGTTCAAATTCAGTTTGAACCAAAATGAGTACTTTGGTATTAAAGCCTAAGTTTTAACCAATAACAATATTCCAGCACTGACATTATATTTCTTAGCATAAAGCATCCTATGGAATCTGTATGGTTCAGAATGAGTTCTCTGTATTTGATCTTTTCACAAGATTCCACCCAACTCCCAGCTCCCTTGGAGGTCACCAACTATACTATAGGCTGTTCTCCTAAGGCACCAAACCTGGGTATAAAATGTAAAATGTTATCAGGTTGATTGAATTCCCATGAACCATTTCCTTTCACTTTCCTCTTTGTTCAGCCACTGATGGCTTTTGGTTGTCTTTTTAAGTAGCCATACACATACCACCTTTTACATTGTCTTTTACAGAGAGGCTCTATGGCTCACGTCTGGACAAACCACACCAGGCCAACCGGGCTCCACGTGGAGAGGTTTATTGGAATGATAGAGACAAAAGCCAAGGGGTGAAGAGAGGTAGGAGAGAAAGAGAGCAGAAAAAGGGAAGAGAGGAGAGAGAAGAGGAAGAGGGCAGAAAGGATCTGCCTCTTATGTGAAATGTGGTGTAACTGTAACATGAAATGTATGCTGGAAATGGATGACCGTTGCCTGGACAACAGATGCTCAGGTGACAAGATGACATCATTGCTGGAGGCAAAAGCAGTTCCTGATACCAACATTTGGAAATTTAGGTCACCAACTGGGACCCTCCTTTGTACCTGTAGCATACCTGTCAAAAAAAACTAGATGTAACCATGCAGGGATGGCACCTTGTATTTGTACCTTAGCAGCTGCTGAACTCCTTATTCAAGAATAAGAAAAACTAACATTTGGGTTGCCTATCATGGTCTTCTCCTCTTATAACACGTCACAGCTCCTACCTTTCAAAGGTTTACAGAATCTACCTCCCTCCAAGGTTCTGTCTCTTCAGGTAGCACTAATAGAAGACTCCACACTAACCTTTCAATCACACCTGCCTTTCCAATCTTCTTTCTCCACCAAATACTAACCACTCCTTATCTCACGCCTGCATTAAAACCTTAGAAGAATTATTACCTCACCCTTCACACATACAGGAGGGCAATTTGCCTAAGACCATCTATACCTGGTATAGAGATGGAAGCTCCTTTCTACATGAAGGAGCCATAAGAGCCAGCTGCCCCATAGTGTCAGACACTGAGGCACAGGCCCTTCCTGCTCATACCACCAATCAACAGGCTGAAGTAGTAGTCTTTACTCATGCCTTTAACCTGGCACAGGGACAATCCCTCAACATCTACACAGATTCTAAACATGCTTTCCATATCATCCTGAACCTGCTACTAACTGGAAGGAGCATGGGGTACTTATGACTAAAGGAGGATCAGTAACTAATGCAAACCAAATTATGGCCATGCTAGAGCCTCCCATCTCCACACAGCTATAGGGTTTGTTTACTGCAGTTCCCACCTGACGAATGACTCTATTGTCTCCAAGGGAAAGACGGAGCTGAAGAGGCAGCCAGAGCTGAGGCCCTTAGGGGCCTACACATGTCTCACCCTCCCCAGGACATTCTTACACTGCAACCCACATCCCCACTCTCACTCCCTAACACTCATCAAACTCTGTCCTATCTTCGACACAGCTTTCATCCTAACAGCACGGCATTGTCTTATTTTGTTAAAAATCCACCTGAAGCCTACTCCTAAGGACTTAAGTTTCTTAAAATCCATCACTGCCTCTTCCAAAGTCTGTCAAGTGTCAGACTTCAACCTCTGGTATTGTAGCACCCCTTTTTCTACCCATCAGGCCAGAGGTTCCCTTCCTGGAGCTGACTGGCCACTTGTCTTTACCCACATGCCAAATGTGCTAAGTACCTCCTAGTTTTGATTGACACATTCTAGGGGTGGGTGGAGGCATATCCCACAACTAACAAAAGGGTTCAGACAGTTTCTGAGCCCCTCTTCCAAGAGATCATCCCCAATTTAGTGTCTCAGCCTCCCTCCAGTGAGACAATGGTCCCTAATTTACTTCCCAAATTTCTCAAATTCTGTCTAAGGCCCTAGATGTCACCTGGCATTTTCATATTCCATACCACCCTCAATCTTCAGGTAAGGTAGAAAGAACTAACTGCTCCCTAAAATCCACTTTTGTCAAACTGTCACAGGAACTTTGATTGGGCAAAACTCCTACCTCTGGCTCATTTTAGGCTACAAGCTCTCCCCAAGTGACCTCTTTGTCTCACCTTTCAAACTCATGTACGGATGTCAGTACTAACTCCTGGTCTTTCAACTAAATGTGCTCCCCTCCTAGACCATTCACTTACCCCATTACTTTGTCACCCCCTTTCTCTCCTATGGAACTTTACTGACCACCACTGACTAAGGCCACACGCTGTCTCCTGTCCACTACCTATCAACATTGAGATCAAGTTCTTCTGTCCCCTCCAGATCAGCAGCTCTTAGCTGTCTCTCCTAAATGGTAGGGCCCTTCATGGACCCTGCTCTCTTAAGCCCCACAAGATGTTGAGACCACCCACCTTGTCCCCAATCCCAGAAGAATGAGACTCCACTCTAGCATCTGCGCTCCACTCCACTGGATTAGACCTGGGCTTCTCCTCTGATCGTTTCCATCCATGGTATCACTTACATCTAGAGATTCGTGGTTCAAGGAATCCCCACTGATAACAAACAGACTTTCCCAATAGGATCAGGAAACCGCTCCATGCTGGAGCCAATCCAAATTGCTGTCATCCCTATATCTGTCATTCCTCCTGCATACTATGTTCTCTTTGTCTGCTTCCTCTTTGACCAGACAAAAAATGATTGCAAAAAATGGCCAGACAAATATGGGGGCTGCCCATATTGGTCGTTCCAGATACATATGTTAGGATCAAGGACCAATCACTTCTGTCAGCAATGCCAGACCCTGTTCTTCTATATACAAGACCCATGGAATGCCAGGTAGAAAACAGTTGTTGGTAAGCTCTAATGTAAAAACAAAGCAGGGTCTCCAGTGAGTACTATCCACATCCAGAGAAATTTTGTCCAATTTCCCAAACTCTAGATATCGAAAAAATAGGAGAAATAATCAAACACTCCTCCAAGGTCCTTACGTCCTTGACATCCTCCCTCACAAATGGTAATAACTTGTCATTTAGCCTTTTGATTCAGACCCTGACCTTGGTGTACCAACTCCTTATGGCACCCAACCTGGTCACCCAATCTCTGCCTAAGTGCCCTGCAGTCCAAAACACGTCAATTCTCTGTGGCACTGGTATATATTGTCACCTACCTGCCAGCTGGTCAAGAGGAGTTTGCACACTGGTGTTCCTTCCCTGAACTAGGAGTAATACATGGCAAAGAATCTCTACCAATTCCAGTTTTTGACATATACCTGTCCAGCATAAGAGGGCACTGCAGGTTGTGCTATTCCTGGTTGCTGCAGAAGTAGCTACAGGTGCTGGCAGTGGAACAGCAGGGCCGACGATTTCCGTAACCCTATACACGAAGTTCTTATCCCAGCTTGACAATGGTTTCCAAGGAATGTATGAAACCATGCTCATAATCCAGAAAAAGATCGATTCTTTGGCACCAGTTGTGCTTCAGAACTGACAGGGACTAGATGTTCTGACAGCTAAAGAAGGTGGTCTTTGTCTGTTTCTCCAGGAAGAATGCTGTTTCTATGTCAATGAATCTGGGACAGTAAGAAATAAATTCCATCAGCTGCAACCAGACATCTAGAAATTTAGGGAACAGCATGAGGCCTCCAATTCCTGGGTTTTTGAAAACCCTACATGGAAATAGGATACTGCCCTTCTTAATGCCTCTTCTCCCCATTTTCCTGGAGCTACTATTTCCTCCCTGCCTCATTAATCTTGTTTCCACATTCCTTCAAAGAAAAAGTCAAAATTTTCTAACTGAAAACTCAAACATTTCCTTTTACACAATTATCAAGTGGACCCGGATGGTGAAAGTCAGCTACACCCCAAAACTGATAATGCTCCTAGACAGCAGGGAGCAGTTTAAGATGTCTAAAGCCCCTATTTCCCTTTTAGCATCGGCTTCCCCTATTTCCCTTTTCTCTTCCCTCTATGATAAGAAAAAGGGAGGTATGTTATAATCAGAAGTGGTTTACAGCTAGCCTCTGAATCCAGCAATGACACCATCTTTAGGTAACAAAGACCTGCTTGCTTCTGTTGCCATGGCAACCGCCACACTCTCAAGGCACATGCCTCACTCACGTTAAAAGTACACACACACACACACACACACACACACACACACAAATGAGTATTTACAAACTGATAAGTAAGATAGAGTACACTATTCTTTGTATTATTTTATACTATCATGTGTGTTTATAACTATGCTCACATAAAGAAAACTATTATAAGTAACTAAACATCATTTAAAAGATGGTAAGAAGAAGCAATAAGTATCTATATAAGCAATGGAAATGGAGAAAAGTACACAATTACAGTGAGAAATTATCTCTTTTTAAATTGTTTTTAATGAGTTTTTAAATAACCATACCACTAACTTTCAATTTAAGTGCCCAGGAATTAAATATCTAAAGCATATTGTACTATAACTGACATGGATAAATCCTACCTCACAGTAACTAGTACTTTTTTAAATAGGCAAAGACATATTTGTATCCAGGAAAATACATTGTTTCAGGTAGCATAATTTAAAATTTCAATCTCCTCCTTCCTCTCTAGCCTGTCAACAGCCTTATTTTCAAATGTTTTCCTATTACCCATCCTTTTCTTTTCACTTCCTCAGTCAGGTTCTTCCAGTGAAATTTAGGTCTTATACACAGTATTCCTGCTTGGCATAAGCTTCTGTGAATATGTAAGAGATATATTCCTTTCCAAGGTCCTTCCTCTTATGTTCATTAATGGACCTGGTGAAATTCAATAAAAACACACTAAGAAGTGAAATAAATGGTCTAGTGACTTGTTTTCATATAAATCAAGGATGTAATTACAAAATATTAATTTTAAATTATAGGCTGAATAACAGTTTTGTGCTACAACAAATAAAAGCAGTTTTCCAAAAAACAAAACAAAACAAACAAACAAAAAGCAAAAACAGGGTATGTTGCAAAACAAAGCAGGTGAGCCCTAAACTATGACATTTAGGAAACAGATTTTGTTCTGAAAATATTTCCGCCTATAGTAATGGAAACAAGATCATACATGGTTCAGAACCAAGAAGTATACCTTTTGAGTATGCATAGTATTGTAATCTGTATTGACAATAAGTCAATATTACTTCCTGAATCCTATTTGAGCCGATATAAAGGTAGGGGAAGAAAAGTATGAAAATGGCGGCCACCACATTCTCAAAGCTGAAAAGGTAAGATAGTCCAAAAACAGTTAGAAAACATTTACTGGGAGTCTAATCCTATGCTGAAACCAAACAACCAAAAAAGAAAGTCATACACCAACATCTCTGATAACCATATGTGCACAAGGCATTAATAAAATACGTGTAAACTAAATGCAGTAACACAAACAGATTTCCCATTAGGCTTAAGGCCACTTCATCCCAGAGATGGAGGAAAGCGTCAATACATGAGAATTAACATAATCTACCACATAAGTACAAGTACCACCCTATGGCAGACATAAAAGACCTTTGATAAAATACAGCCTCCATTTGTGATAAAAGTCTTGCAGAGAATAGGGATACAAGTAATTTATCTCAACTTGATAAAGGCAGTATACAGCAAAAGTCATCCAAAAGAGAGAAGAATTCAAAGTATTTGTGTTGGAATCAGGACCAAGACAAGGATGTTCACTCTTCTCACTTCTCAACATACGTCTTACAGTGTTATGTCAAGCAATTAAACAAGTCAAGTTAATGAAGCAAATACAAATGAGAAGGGAAGAAATCAATATATGTTTATTTTCAGGTTTTAAGATTCTATACATAAAAACTAAATCATAAAAAAAACTAGAGCTGATAAATATTGATAAAAGTTGAAAAACACAAAGTTAAAGCACAGGAATCAGTATCCTTTTTATATACAAAAGACAAACACAGAAAGCAAGGGGACAATACTATTCTCAATAAACTAAAACAAAACAAAACAACAACAAAATACTTGAAATTAATATGACAAAGGAATGTGTGCCATGAAAACTGTAAAACACTAAAGAAATTCACTGAACATAATCCTGCTTAAGAAACAGCTACAGGTGTTTCTTGCCCTCTTGCTAAGAGCAGAAGAATAAATAATACTCTATTAGTACTCAGTGGCTTCTGGGATTTTCCTAACATTCACATCACCACAGAGAACTCCAAACAACTAAGAAACCTCTTAAGTTATTGAGAAGCAAATCCCAAGCTTCATGTATTTATCATGTAAATAAAATAAACCATTTAAGTATCAAGTTTAAAATGGAGATAGGATCTAGTATGTACCCCCCCATTACCACAGTCATTTGGGTGCGACTCAGTGTGTCAGCTCCAAGGACTATGTGTCCTGAGAGCTATGTGTCCTGAGGACTTGAGGCTGTTATGGAGTTCTGTTCTGTTCACTGCCAGCATGTTCCTCATTATCTAAGAATTATGGGAAAACTCTACGGGGCCTCAAATCACTCACTGGCCAACATCTCTGGTACTAACAATTGATTTCTTATACACATTTTTGCCCTCAGCTTCCTGATGAGATTTATTAAGAATTGCTCTTGTGTAGATACTCATTCTGAGGATTGAAAGTAGATATGACTGATTTTTATATAAGTGGTTAGATCTGTGAGTCTTTTAAGAATACTTTTTAAGGATAAATAATGAAATAATTACTCCTGTCTTTGTCTAGAAGAAAACTAAAACAATTACATTGCAATTTAATGCTGCTTGAGAGATTTGGCTGGGATATATAAGTGATTAAAAAGCACAAGGGTTAGGGCATCCATCAACTATGTGTATCTGTTTAGGCTTGTGTATGATGGGCTGGAACACTGTTCCTTCTACCATCAACTCTGTGTGTGTGTGTGTGTGTGTGTGTGTGTGTGTGTGTGTGTGTGTGTGTGAATTTTCTCTCTTCCCTGGTCTTTCTCACTGACCCCAAGGAGTTAAGAGTTCATAGGTTTTTCGCTGATCATAGAGAGTGCCAACCCCCCAGTAACTTAAGCTTTGCTCCCTCAGAAAACTGCCTGTTGAGTAACATCTCTAGTCGCTGGCTCCCTGTGGCAGCATCCCTATAGGTGTCTGGATCTACCCCCATCAATACCTTTAAGCACTGACCCCAAACGGCTGCCTGCCTCATTTTACCCACCACACAGATGCCAACATTGGTCATCAGCAATGGTAGAAAATAGTTTACTTTTAATTTAGAAGGAAATCGAGTTTCAGCTTAATTTTCTGTGTGTTTTCTTGAATGTATGTGACTGTGTCCGTGAAGAGACGGACTGCCCAGAACTGCAGTTATGAACAGTTGTGAGGCGAGTTTTTCTTATTTGTAAAGACTCACAAATAATGCCCCGCCAATGCCATTCAAATAAAAAAAGAAAAAGAAAAAGAAAAATGTAGCTTTCAATTTTTTACCATTTTATACCTGAAGGAAGATAAGCATGACAATGCCTATTATTATTATTACTATTATTATTATTATTATTATTATTATTATTATTATTATTATTATTATTTTGGTTTTCACTGGAGGATCACTAGGTACAATTATGTTATTTAAAATTCTTTACATGGTAGTATAGATGAAGGACTCAGACTAAAATATTTCCTTTGTAATATATATTTCATATGTGGAAATTGTAGAACTGACTTGCGAGGCTTAATCTTTCTAAAAATATAAAAAAATCAACTATTCATTAAGAAATAGAACTCACTTAGCTTCTCCATACCTGCCTTCATAGCTACAAGAAGCAATTTCATCTCTTGAAAAAAACAGAATCAATTCAATTTCTTTGCATAGAATCGGGATTCTTACTCACTGATGAATCTGATATTAGGTCTGCATTAAAATAAGATTTAATCATTATGTTAAAATATATTTTCCTTAAGTTTTATTAAGGAAACATGGTTTCTATTATTTTCAGGTGCAAATATTTAGGTTCCAAACACCTGCATAAATGGCCGTTATTTCTATACTTAGTACAAAAACTAGTAAAATTGTTTTTTTTATTCTTCAGCAGTGTTCAGACAAAAACACGTCACAATAAACTTACGGTATCGTGTTTTAATAAATGTAAACCATTCTGTTACCTTGTCACACAGTCCCTGCGGTAGGCAAGGATGAAAGTGGTAAGGAGGATGAAGTCCACCTCCTTGCTTAGGAGAACTATGCAGCTCACTATAATAGGAAAAACAGAAAAGAAGTTTCTTGGAATGGTTATTTTTTCTTTCCTAAAAGAACTTTCTATAGAACTTAAAACTAGTATGTTAAAGAAATTTCAAGATTCTGCCAGCCATTTGATTAAACAAAAACTTACTAATCATTTTTAGAAAGTTTGGTTTCCTGTTTCCCATATCCAGAAACTAAGTCAGTGTAACAAGATGATCTCATCTATACACTACATCCATCCATACATACATGCGTGCACGCACACGCGCACACACACACACGCACAAATTTATCCACATTATATAAATATTTTTATATACTATAATGACACTTTATCTTAAACATTAAAGTTTTTCTTTTACGTACAGGTAAAAAAAGTCTAACAGCATTATTTTCTACTTGTCATGAAACAAGTACACCTTCAACTAAAAAACCTGAGCTCAATTTTAGTCAGTAGTAACTGCTTTACAGAACATAATTCCATTTTCGATAGAAAAACAGCTTACCAGCATTTGTAATATCCAAACCAAATTTGCAATCTCACCCAGATGTATAAATGTGCCCGGCACCTGAACCATAAAGAAGTCCATAAATAATGGATAAGTATATTAAAGAGATTGGTCATTGCTCTGGATAATACTAATTGGTTAAGCATGATGTGTGCTTTTATAGAACTTTTTCTGCTACAAACAACACTGATAGTAAAGCAAGACCCAAACCTATCACTTTAGCTAATTCCAAACAAAGCTATTCTGTGTACACTGCAGTAGAACATAGTTAAAAAAAAACTACTCACTGCCTCTTTTTCACACATATTGAAACACTTCAAAGCTGTATGAAAAACAGCAAAGTTATTGCACCACGAGAAACACACAGTACCATATCTAACTTCATTTCAGTAGAGCATGAGACTTAATCTCAGGGTCAAAGGCACCAAGTATAAAGGGAATTAAACACTCTAACTAGTCCAAATAAAAGACACACAGTCCAGGTACTTTATTTACAAGTCATAAGCCTAATTGGGCAGGTTTACAGCTACACTAACCTATATCCATGCCATAATGTTCCTTGTTACTTGCTCTTTTTCCAGGCCATATGCTCAGGGTCCATCTCCTCACATGGTGGTTTCCTCTTCCCTTGGTCTCCTCTCTTGTTCCCCCTTCTCCTGTCTCTTGAGACCCTCCACTCCATCCTCAATCCCACCTTTCTTCTTCTATTGCCTAATCACAGACTCTATCCATTTTTGATGAGTTAAACTAAGAAGCAAAGTTTACAAAGCATCACTTGGGGTACTTGAGGACCTGTTCCTCAGGGCTTCCAGATCTTGGGAGCCAGTATGTAGGGAGCATTTAAATACAAGCAGCCCCATGCCAACCCCACCAATAACTTTTCCTTATCTGACCAATAACCATCAACATCTTTACCTAGTACACAGCCCATACATATATTTTCAGATCCTAGCACCCATAGCTATGGCTTCTGGTAAAATGTAAGTACGTGTCACATTCTTACAAACTCAAGACAAAGTAAGCAGATTATCCAGTGTTTCCACAACAGTCCACTATTTATTCTGGAAGAATTTAAGGGTCATCAATAACAAACCAACAGAAAATGCCACTAAACAAAGACAACAGCCATGATATATCATATTCCAAAGTTACAACCATGAATTAAGCTTTAAAAGGAAGTTACATAACCTTTATATTTTAAGGACTTTTAAAATAAGAGTCTCACTTGGAAATTATGCAAAGTTCATCTTTGACCACTGAGTGTGGGCCATGCACCCCCACTGCCCTGGCCTGAGAGGCAACACCATAGTGTTCTTCTTCACTGAGCTAGCTGACCTGTTCCACAGTGCAGCAGAGTGCATGGGTCTCTCCACAAGCAGAGTGAGCTACTCCATGTGAGCTTCATGGAAATGCAAGGAAACATGGTCCTCACTGGAGGGCAAACTAGACAAGCACATGGAGAAAGGATGTGAAGGAAGAGTTGGAGAAATCAGAGACCAGGACACAAGATAGTGAAAGAGAAATCGCTGAGAGTCAGTCTGTGACTAATAGAATTTTTAAACTGTTGCTCCTGTAGAATGAAAAGTAAAGTTGCTAACAGGACAGAAAACATCTGCATCCTGGGAATCCAGGAAGGGTTTGTAAAAGGCCCCAAACATGTGCAGAGATTAAATAGCTCTAAACGGAGTCATCAAAGAGATGATTCAGGAAACAGCACACAAAGGAAGTCACAGATGGATCAAATGCTCTGGTTACATTGACCTAATTTCTCAATATAGGAACAAGAAATCAGTTTCCAAAAAACACGAAAGATGCTTCATCTAGCAATACAAGCCAATATTAGACCTTATTTTTATAGAGCTAATGTGTAGAAGTGAAAGATACTAACTTCTAAAATGACTCTTAGTACATTTAATTTTTGTCTGATGTCTAATAATGACTCAGAGAATGTGATATTGGGAAAAAGTAGAAGAAAGGCATTAGAAAAAGAGTTTTAGGCACAGGTTTCCCTGTAAATTTAATAAAAGACAATCTAGTCCTTTTATATCTAGCAAATACTTTTACAGGCTCCAAATGGGTCAAAGACATTAAGATACAAAAATGAATGTCATAAACTTAAAACAAGAATATAGTATCAAGGCATTATGACCACTTTTTTGAAGGAAATGAATATTTCATTTTGTACCTTTTCAATAGCAAGTGGAACTTAAACATTTCCTCTAATATTTGACTTCTGGTGGCCCATCCAAAAGAAATGAAGAAGATATGAAATATAGAAGGATGTTAAATATTTTAAAAATCCAGTGGCTGCTAAGAAGCAGCTAATTAAGTAAACAAAGAAAATATTCTCCTGCAAAACCATGCTTGGCCAGCCAGTGATGGAAAGCAAGACAAAAGAAGATTAGTTTCCTGCTACTTTCAAAGAACAAGCGGGGTTGGGGATTTGGCTCAGTGGTAAAGCACTTGCCTAGCAATGGCAAGGCCCTGGGATCAGTCCCCAGCTCCGGAAAAAAAAAAGAAAAGAAAAAAGAAAAGAAAAAAAGAAAAGTGCATCATATCATAGAACAAGCACCTACCCAGGTCAAAATCTAGATATAGACTACTAAAACAAGCAGCTGACTTGGAGTCTACCCACCAGACTGAGCAACAAAGGAACTTAGAAACACCACCAAACGTGTACAATAGGTTTTTTTTCCCCTCATTTTGACAGATGTTCACTAAATATTTTCTTAGTGTTCAGCATGGGACACGTACTGTATACGTCCTTCAGTTACACATCCCTTGCTTTCTAGAAGTTAAATTTTTATCTGTTTAATAATACGAAGTAGGAAATTCAGAAAGAAAAATCATCCTGGTACACAAGTATGCTGAAAAAACTGACCACAAACAATGAAACAAAGACTCAACAAGCTCAGGAAGCTATTCCAAGATCTACTGACACAAATCACTAATCTCAAAATTTTCTGAAAACATTTAACAGCTCATAAGAGCCCTAGAAAACTTGAAAAACTGATACACATATAAAATATAAATGTGTGTCTACAATCACGCTTCCCGGTGCACAGTGTAAGCAGATGATGGCAACCAAGAAAGACTAATTCCAGAAAAGAAATCCAGATGGCCAGATTCTGTTTTGCCTCAACAGGGTCATTTCTAAAATAACCATTTTTTTTTTTTAAATCTGACAAAACAGGAAACAGAAGTAACTGGGATAAAACAAAAATCTAGATCCTTTCTACTGTGCTCTATGTCTTTCTTCTCGTTAATGTGTTTCTAAAACAATAATTTTTTTTTAATATTTGTGGTTTTACAATTTATTCTACAAGGAAACCAATGGGAAAGACTTGCCAATTTCTTTGGAACTGTAATGCAGGGTAGTAAAACAAATGAAGATGCTGTGATTGTAAAGAGACTAATTTTCCAAGACAGTTATGGAAATATTTTTTTCTAAGAAACCAGCTCAGTCAAATGAGGCATTTAGACTCTGGTTACCATCGTGGTTGTGTCCTTCCTTGAGTCGGGGTTCCCTGCTATGTAGCCTTCCCTTGAAAGTTCTGTTCTGTTGGTGTCATCTCCTGAAAGCCGAGATTAGGTACCAAGGTGTCTGCTTTTAAGTTCTAAAAAATACTGAAGAACATAAACTTCAGTGTCTGCATGGTGACATAAGCCACATAGCTAATAGCTCATCTAGTTAATAGGAAAAAATCATGCTTTCATTCCCAACCTAAGTTGGGATTGAGTTCCAAGTGAACATCATCCTCCAGTTCCAGAAATCAAAACTATACACTGGTCATTGCTCAGATTTTGTTTGGATTCATGTTGTCACTTGTCAAAGTTTGGACCTGGTTCTTCCTCCCAGCCCCATATCCCAGGAATAAGACGGAGACTCAAAATATATTAACAAATACCTTGGCCATAGAGCTAGACTGTTCTCTGACAAATTCTAACCCACTTACTCAAATCTACATTCCGCCATGTGGCTCATTACCTGTGCTCAGGAACCACGAGTCTGTCTGCTCACATTTTTCAGGGCAAATCTCTCTGACCTGGCTCTATCCCAGAATTCTTTCTGCCTCCTGGATGTCCCAACTTTTATTCTACCCTTTCCTATAGGCCATAATTTTTTTTTAACTAAAAGGTGATATATCCATACAAATACACAAGATACTCTCTCTACAGTCACTAGCATTATTAAAGCCTTCAAAGAGCTAATGATTCCAATTCTACTTTTACTTCTAATGCACCAACACCAACACAAACGTTCAGACGCCATCCATGGGAGGACTATTGCTTTAAAGAACTTATATGCACCTGCTTTTCCTTTCAGTTTATTCTGGTAATAATGCCACTCCAGCTGGGGGTTAGCATCAGGATGAAAAGGTGTCCTATCTAGACCAGGCTGGCCGGGAACTCATAGAGGTTCACCTGCTAGGATTAAAAGCTTGCTCCACCAAACATGGCTCTGATGAATTGACTCAATCTAACAGCAGCAGAGTCAGTTTTCTGTGGCCTTTGATTTCTTACAATGAAAAACAGGCGACTCAGATATCAGGTTCAGATTGTAGGAGAAGAAAATGAGACAAAAAACTACAATCAGAATTTTGTAATTCTGGTATAAATAGGTTTAGAGAGCAGGGGTCTCAGAACAAAGAAACATATAACACACAAAGCTCTCCTGCCTCACTACATAAGCCAGACAAAAGAACAATAGCCCAGAAGGTAAGTATCCCTAGCCTAAAATCAATTTCTTTACATTCAAAAAAATCCCTTTCAGAGCTGAGTCAAAACTACCTAGAACAAAAATAAAGCCTTGTTGGGAATCTAGAATTTTCTAGTATTTTCACATAAGAGAAAAACTGACTTTCAAACGACACTGCAAATGTAGCTATCTTGTCCAGAAAGAACTAAAGAAAAATGCTAAATAAATGCTTCTAATACTAGTAAGTAGTACACACATAAACCTGAAATTTCATTTGCAAAACAGACTGCCCAGTTGACTCAACTCAATGATACAGAATTATCCAAAACCCAGAAGTTAGTATGTTTACCTACATTAAGGGAGGAGAGTTATTTGAACAGAACAGAAAGTCTGAAGACACAGTATAGCAGAAAATTCCCCTTAATGAGCAATAAAAAGATATAGAAAATATCCAGAAACTCTCATCTATGTGAGATAACAGAGTCCTCAATTTAAGATACTCTTCTCTGTACATTTCAACGTACATTAAAGCAGTAGTATTCTAATTTCCCTATACCTGTGATAATAAAGGGTAGCCAATTTGAACAAATGAATAAATTTAATTGAGAAAAAACAAAATACTTTCCAAAGAATATATTGTTATCATTCCAGATACACACCCAGACACATAGTCACATACACTCTCTCTCTCTCTCTCTCTCTCTCTCTCTCTCTCTCTCTCTCTCTCTTATGAACCATTTTTTTTAAACAAACAAGAATACAGATCTTTAAGATCTGTTATACTTCTTACACCCAGGAGACAAAGAAGAAAACAGCATCAATATGCCTTCCAGAGCTCTGATGTCTGGGTGTCCTCAATACTGACATATTGCCTAAACGGAAAAAAAGAGCATTCAAACCCAAACTAATTCTTCTCATTAAAAACATATTTAGTCAATTTTAAAAAATCACATTTAAGAATAATGTTAACATAGTATAGAATATATTATAGACTGTATGCCACCTTAATACATGAATTTCCATTTCTCCAGTTTTCTGATAGAATGTTAAATCACTTCTAACAATAGCATAGCATTATTTCCTATTCTACATTCTAACCTTCTTCCTTTAAGATTATAATTTTATAAGATAAATCTGACTATACAATTTAGTTATGTGTAGTTTCACCTTTTTAGCTTTGATAAACTCCATTCTGCACAACTCTACAAACTTTATTTAATGAAACAATTACAATGGCTACTACTACCCAATGTTCCTGATAAGTAATAAAACACAAGAGGTTTACAAGGAGTTAGATTAATTCTCACAACACTATAGGGAAAAATTACTATCACCCACAACTTTTATATTAGTAATATAAGTTCAACAGCTGGTGAGTGCCCAAATTGGAATTTATTTCCAGTCAGTCTGATTTCCAAGCTCTTAAATTATCATACTTGTTGTTAATAAAATCTCGTTGTAATAAAATAACCACCACACCCATCCAAATAGAGCATACAAAACTAACACAGTTCCACTTGGTGAGATTTAATGGGAGAACAAGACAAGGGAAAGGGGTAAGAGAAAGAAGAGAAAAGAATGAAGAGAAGAGAGAGCATGAGGGCAGAAGAAGTCTGCCTTTCATTTGGAATATGACATAACTACTCCCATGTGGAGTCGGGATTTCGACCAAAGGAATACTGGGAATGTAGGGCTGTTGCCATGTCAACAGTTACCAAATGGTGTCACTGCTCAAGGCAATTCCTGATACCAACAATACTGCTGTTATAATTCAACATATTTCAAAAAGTAGTTCACAAAAAAACCAAAGTCTATATACACAGGGAATTTTTCTTTCATCATTAGCTGTTACTAGTTCTGCCGCATGACTATTTTATTTATGGAGATGAAAGTAAATATTATCTCAAAAGGAAAATTACTGACTTAGAATAACCCGAGATTGGTAATAAGGATTATTATAACCCAACTATTTGGATAACACTACTTTATAATAATATTAATTCTAATAATCCCCCTGGTGTTCCAAAATATGATAGTACATGTCTTAAAACTGCCACCCATTTCTACCTGTCTCAAGCTCTGTCCGAAAGTTTCGTGCACTGTTACAGCCAATTCTGTGAACAACTGACTCATAAAAGGCCAGTGAAAGAAGAACACAAACTGGAAACAATTAAAAAAAGTCTATACAGTCCCAAATCAAAGGACACCTGCCTGTTAAGATAAAGGACAGAGCAAGCAGTGAAGATCCAGGTAAATATATTTAAAATGCAAATTATACCAGCCCTCAACAAACACATAGAAGTCAACAAAATGATCTAAGTATAAAAAAGAAAAAGCAAAACAAACAAACAAAAAAACCCCAAAACCCCAAACCACTCTTTCTCTTCAACAAGGTGGCTAAGTGACAGATGCCAACATGCAGATCTTCATGAAGACCCTAATGGGCAAGACCATTACTCTTGAGATAGAGCCCAGTGACACCATCAATAATGATCCAAGACAAGGAAGGCATCCCACCGACCCGCAGAGCTGATATTCGCTGGCAAACAGTTGGAGGATGGCCACACCCTGTCCAACTACAACACCCAGAAAGAGTCCACCTTGCACCTGCTGCTGCGTCTGCACAGTGGCATCATCGAGTCTTCCCTTTGTCACCTTGTCCAGAATTACAATTGTGACAAGATCATCTGCCACAAGTGCTACTCATGCCTGCACAGAGTGTAGTCAACTGTTACAAGAAGTTCAGCCACACCTACAATCTGAGCCCCAGAGAAGAAGGTCAAATAATGCTGGGGTCATACCTGGCCTGTGACCCTGTGACCAACTAAAATCCATTGACTGGGCAAAGAGAGAGAGAGAGAGAGAGAGAGAGAGAGAGAGAGAGAGAGAGAGAGAGAGAGAGAGAGAGAGAGAGAGAGAGAAAGAGAAAGAAAAATATCAAGCTGGGCACAGGACTAAAACCCTAGCATTCAGAGACAGAGGGCAGGCACATCTTTGTAAGTCTGAAGGCAGCCTGGTCTACAAAGTGAGTTCCAGGACCGCCAGGGCTATACAGAAAACCCTGACTCAAAAACAAAACAAAATTCTGACAATTAGCTTTCCTGTGTAAAACCATTATGACTCTTTAGCATATCCAACAAAAATTCATGTATTGGTGGCAAGAAAATACACTGTTAACTATGAATACTCTATGCTGGTACAGCACACCAGACAAACCCACATTTGGAAAACAGCTGTATAAGAAATATAATAAGACACACATTTAAACAACTATAATTATTGGATTTTGTACTAAAAAACAGATCTTACGAGTAAACTGTAGTGGTTTGGCTTGATGCTGCTTGTATATTATTGTTCATATTGGTTCCTCAAGAGGGGTTGCCCCCACCCCACAAGCAGAGCATCATGTACTTAGGTGATGCTATGTGAACATTCTCTCCACTTTAATAGGTCAATAAAAGGTTGGAGCCTATGATTGGGTAGTGGATAGGAAAGGTGGGACTGGAGGCTCAGGAGGGGGTGGCAGGTAGAAAGAGAAAAAGAGAGAAGGAAGAGGAGAGAAGGAAGCCACTATGCACCAGAATCATGTGGCTGGGAGAAACCAGAAGTAATAAGGAGTCTTAGAATTGGGAAATAAGTGAGTATTGTATTAGACATGCCCAATCTAGGCATATAACTTATAATTAAAGTATTTGGATTGTTTTTCTTTTACATGGACTGTTAGGGTTGGAAATTTTAGTAACAAATTGACAAACCCATGTCTGGCTTAGAACCAAAGTAACCCGATACGGAAATCCACCCCCATCCACTCAATATTAACAAGTAGGGCTTCACTCTAAAGCTGCTTCAGGATGGAAATTAAGCATGAGTCTAAAGGGTGTACAGAGAGCTAACTGAGAGGTTCCCTGCCCCAAGCAAACCTAGGCAACCAGAGGGAGCACACCAGCCCTGAGCTGGGACACAAGGTGGCGCCAATGCCACAACATAGTTGGGGTTCCCTGAGTCTGAGGGAAAAAAAGAAGGACAGGAAGTCAAGGTTGCCTGAGATGAGGCCTTCACAACTGAAAATTAGCAAATGAAAACACAGCAGGTATCTTTCCAAAGCTTTCTCACAGATAACAATGGGCTGATCTAGGCATCTCTCTCCCAAGTCAACCTTCTCGTGCACACTTTGATTTCCAACATCCCTCCACTTCTAAACAGGGCACAGGACACAGGCAGCAAGACCAGCTCTCTCAACTGCTTACACTGCAGGCTATGTAAGATCAATACACCGGCTGAAGGCTATACAGGACAGTCAAAAGACCTAAAGGGCTCAAATCACAAAAGTCAAGGGTCTGTGTACAGTCAGCCCCTCCCTACTAGTGAAAGAATCTGAAAGGACCTTAATGTCCTAAATCAAACACCAGAAGGAAACAAAGGTAAAAGAAACTTCAGACCAAATATAAGAATTAAAATAGTACTACTTCACTCTTTTCCTCCTTCGCTTTTTCCAACATAAAGTGCTATAGAGAATTGAGGAGTTTCTTAAGTAGTGAATATAAAAAGCAGTGATTTTGTTTTTAACATTCTTAGCTTCTCAGAGTATATATGACCAAAGTCTAAGAAATTAAATTTGCCAAGGTATGTTGAAGAAAATTTTTGCATTTTCTATAGGCTAACTCTAAAAGCTGTACCAGGATCCACTCTGAAGTAACACTTTACCAGCAAAACTTGTAATTATAAACAGTATGATCTGCTCTCGTTAAGCAAATATCTTGATTGATTAGTACTTAACTTTAACTCAACGAATAAATAAAATAGTTAGATTCAGTCATCACAGAGACAACAACAGTACAATTAATACAGTAATGAAAATGTAGCTCTACCTTGTGTCTATATAACAAGGAACTATAGTAAGGACTAAAGAGGGCTAATATTGCACATACCTTAAGAGGCATGAACCTGGGCTGGAGAGATACCTCAGTGGATAAGAGGTCATGAGTTCAATTCCCAACAACCACATGGTGGCTCACAACCATCTGTAATGGGATCTGATGATCTATCCTGATTTTTCTGAAGACAGCTATAGTGTACTCATGTTAATTAATTAATTAATTAGCCATGGACCCAGAGAAACAAGGTGAAATCATCTAAACCAGTATGAAGACAACCAGGCAATCAACCACAGTGATATATGAAGAGATCTCAAATGACAAATATGTATCTGTCAACTGCACGGGTTAAAAAAAAAATGACACTGACATACATATTGACAGCAATTTGCTGTCAATTGGGGGCAAAGATACACAACTATGACCATCAAGAAGACTCAAAATTAAGAAAAATTTGGGTAGTAATACTCAATAAAGAAAGACAAGTGCTAAAATGATCAGAAAGTAATAAATCTAGATTGGGTAAATGAAAACTCAGAAAGAAATTATTTGGTATAAAAAAAAGAAAATAAAATTAATTAAATAAATAAATAATTGGGGCCAGAAACAGATGGAACAATCTCGCTGGGCAAAAAAAAAGGAGGTGAATAGGTGTCTTACAGTTTTATTGCTGTGAAGAGACACCGTTACTGAGTCAATTTTGATAAGGAAATCTGACTTTGGCCTGGCTTACACTCTCAGAAGTTTAGTCCATTATCGCCATGGTGGGAAGCATGGCAGCATTCAGGGAGGCATCGTGCTGGAGAAGGAGCTGAGAGTTCTACATCTTCATCTGAAGGCAGGAGCAGGAGACTTTGTCGACACTGGTCATAGCTTGAATATAAAGACCTCACAGCCTACTTCCCCAGTGACCCACTTCCTCCAACATGGCCACACATACTCCAACAAGGCCCCACCTCCTAATAGTGCCACTCCTTATAGGACAAGCATTCAAGCATATGAGCCTATGGTGGTCATTCCTATTCAAATCATCCCAGCAGAGAAGTCTTCAGACAGGGAGTACATAGCTAAAACTATATAAAAATTAAAATTTCCAGATATCTTCACCAACCCACAAGACAAACTAGTCATTTATTCCAGAGACTAGACCCAGGAAGAGTAGATAGAGCTGGTAGAAGAGGCAACCAATACAAAGGGGTAACTCGGTGATACCCTTTCTTGACTGACAATTATGGCCCTTTCCTGACCTTCTTTGACAAATCCAAAAATGTTCTCTGCTATGTATGTACCCTTTCTCAAGCAAAAAAAAAAACAAAAAAAAACAAAAAAAACCCAAAAAACCCAGATCTTTCTCTAGGAAATCACAAGCATGCACCCCAAAGGACCTCAGGGCCAACCCTAATCCTGAGTTCCTGCATGAAGACCCTGAGAGATGAAGTGAAGCCTGGGATACTTGTACAGACTCCAAGGTGTTGGAGCGCCAAAGCTGTGATTTCTGCCAGGGAGAGTTGCTTACATGGGATATAACCAGCCTGGAAGAGATATATTTTACAGGCAGAAAGATGGAGGGATGGTGCCATCTAAGCCTCTGATATCAGATATTAAGCTAGAGCCCTGATTCTCAACCTTCCGAATGCTGTGACCCTTTAATGTAATACCTTGTGTTGTCGTGAACCCCAACCATAAAATTATCTTTGTTGGTACTTCATAACTGTAACTTTGCTACTGTCATGAATCATAATGTAGACATAGGTTTACAGATGGTCTTAGGGAGCCCCTGTAAATGGGTCATGACCCACAGGTGGGATGTCTGAGCTAGGGGACTTGATGTTTACATGCTGCCTTATCAGTCTTGCTTGGTCCAGTGTTTTCTGACTATGCCCCCATTCCTTCTTTTAGGAAATAATAATATATATCTTTTCGATTGTATGTTGAAATTAATTCACTTTTTGAATTCACAGGGTTTTATTGAGACTTTGGGAGACCATGGGGACTTCTGAAGTAGGAATAAATATACTTCGTATTATAACAATGGCCTTTGGAGCCTGGGAGGGAAATGTGGTGGTTTGAATGAGAATATTTCCGATAGACTCAAATCTCTGAAACCTGGTGGTGACTTTACAGGCTATAACTTGCTAGGGGCTAGCTCTGAGGCTAGTATATAGACTAACCCCAATTCCTGTTCACTCTCTCTGCTTCATATTTGTGGTTTACCATGTGATCTCTCAGCGCCCTGCCATGATGGTCTCATGGAAGCCCAACCAAAATAAACTCTTCCATAAACTGACTTGGTCATGGTACTTCATTATAGCAACAGAAAAACAAATAAGTCAGACTATAAGTAATTGAAGATTAAAACAATTTTTTCTTAATCTTAAAAAGTTCATGATAAAATTGGGCACAAAACCAGTAAAAAGCACTCAACATCTCTAACCATTAATATAGATAGCAATTCCTCTAAATATTGCAGTGTCCCATCCTCCTGCTTAACAGAACAAATGGTTCCTCCAGCTTCTGGAACAAGGCAGCCAGGTGCTCATCCTACAACCAAGAAAAGAAATTCCAATAAACAGCAGGTACAGCTCCCTGACACAAAAATAACTTTAAAATCCCAACACACTTACAAATACATTTTCATGTTTTTTATACACTGTTTTGATTAGTTTGCTTTTTTTCTCCATCTTTATTAACATGGTTATTTCTTTTTTTTAACAAGATTAGCCTTTTCTTTTCTTTTTTTTTTTTTAAGATTTATTTTATTATATATAAGTACACTGTAGCTGTCTTCAGATACACCAGAAGAGGGCATCGGATCTCCTTACAGATGGTTGTGAGCCACCATGTGGTTGCTGGGAATTGAACTCATGACCTCTGGAAGAACAGTCGGGTGTTCTTAACCACTGAGCCATCTCTCCAGCCCAACATGGTTGTTTCTTAATTACATTTCAATTGTTATTACCTTTCCCAGTTTCCAGGACAAAATCCCCCTAACTCCTCCTGCTCACCTTCTATATGGGTGTTCCCTTCCCCATCCTCCCCCCATTACGACCCTCCCCCAAATAATCACATTCACTGGGGATTCAGCCTTGGCAGGACCAAGGGCTTCCCCTTCCACTGGTGCTCTTACTAGACTATTCATTGCTATCTATGCAATTGGAGCACAGGGTCAGTCCATGTATACTCTTTAGGTGCTGGCTTAGTCCCCGGAAGCTCTGGTTGCTTGGCATTGTTGTTCATATGGGATCTCAAGACCCTTCAAGCTTTTTAAGTATTTTCTAAGATTCCTTTAATGGGGATGCCATTCTCAGTTCAGTGGTTTGCTGCTGGCATTCGTCTATGTATTTGCTGTATTCTGGGTGTGTCTCTCAGCAGAGATCTACATCCGGTTCCTGTCAGCCTGCACTTTTTGCTTCATCCATCTTATCTAGTTTGGTGGCTGTAAATGTATGGGCCACATGTGGGGCAGGCTCTGAACGGGTGTTCCTTCTGCCTCTGTTCTCAATTTTGCCTCCCTATTCCCTCCCAAGGGTATTCTTATTCCCCTTTTAAGAAGGAGTGATGCATTCGTATTTTGGTCATCCTTCTTGGGTTTCATGTGTTCTGTGCATCTAGGGTAAATAGAACATTTCGGTTAATATCCACTTATCAGTGAGTGCATACCAAGTGTGTTTTTCTGTGATTGGCTTACCTCACTCAGGATGATATTTTCCAGTTCCATCCATTTGCCTATGAATTTCATAAAGACATTGTTTTTGATGGCTGAATAGTATTCTATTGTGTAGATGTACCACTTTTTGTATCCATTCCTCTGTTGAAAGGCATCTGGGTTCTTTCCAGCTTCTGGCTATTATAAATAAGGCTGCTTTAAACAGAGTGGAACATGTGTCTTTGTTATATGTTAAGGTATATTTTGGGTATCTGCCCAAGAGAGGTATAGCTGGGTCCACAGGTAGTTCAATGTCTAATTTTCTGAGGAACCTACAGACTGATTTCCAGAATGGTTGTACCAGTCTGCAATCCCACCAACAATGGAGGAGTGTTTCTCTTTCTCCACATCCTTGCCAGCATCAGCTGTCACCTGAGTTTTTGATCTTAGGCAGTCACTGGTGTGAGGTGGAATCTCAGGGTTGTTATGATTTGCATTTTCCTTATGACTAAAGATGTTGAACCTTTCTTTAGGTGTTTCTCAGTCATTCGGCATTCCGCAGCTGTAAATTCTTTGTTTAGCTCTGAAACCTACTTTTATTTTTTTTTTTACTTTAAATTTTTTTTTATTAACTTGAGTATTTCTTATTTACATTTCGAATGTTATTTCCTTTCCCCGTTTACGGGCCAACATCCCCCTAGCCCCTCCCCCTCCCCTTCTTTACCGGTGTTCCCCTCCCCATCCTCCCCCCGCTGCCGCCCTTCCCCTGACAATCACGATCTCTGGTGGTTCAGTCTTAGCAGGACCCAGAGCTTCCCCTTACACTGGTGATCTTACTAGGGTATTCAATGCTACCTATGAGGTCAGAGTCAAGGGTCAGTCCATGTATAGTCTTTAGGTAGTGGCTTAGTCCCTGGAAGCTCTGATTGCTTGGCATTGTTGTTCATATGGGGTCTCGAGACCCTTCAAGCTTTCCAGTTCTTTCTCTGATTCCTTCAACGGGGATCCTGTTCTCAGTTCAGTGGTTTGCTGCTGGCATTCTCCTCTGTATTTGCTGTATTCTGGCTGTGTCTCTCAGGAGCGATCTACATCCAGCTCCTGTCGGTCTGCACTTCTTGGCTTCATCCATCTTGTCTAATTGGGTGGCTGTATATGTATGGGCCACATGTGGGGCAGGCTCTGAAAGGGTGTTCCTTCTGTCTCTGTTTTAATGTTTGCCTCTCTATTCCCTGCCAAGGGTATTCTTGTTCCCCTTTTAAAGAAGGAGTGAAGCATGCACATTTTGATCATCCGTCTAGAGTTTCAAGTTTTCTAGGCATCTAGGGTAATTCAAGATTTGGGCTAATAGCCACTTATCAATGAGTGCATACCATGTGTGTTTTTCTGTGATTGGCTTACCTCACTCAGGATGATATTTCCCAGTTCTAACCATTTGCCTACAAATTTCATAAAGTCATTATTTTTGATAGCTGAGCAATAATCCATTGTGTAGATGTACCACATTTTATGTATCCATTCAACTGTTGAAGGGCATCTGGGTTCTTTCCAGCTTCTGGCTATTATAAATAAGGCTGCGTTAAACAGAGTGGAGCACGTATCTTTTTTATATGTTGGGGCATCTTTTGGGTATATGCCCAAGAGAGGTATAGCTGGATCCTCAGGCAGTTCAATGTCCAATTTTCTGAGGAACCTCCTGACTGATTTCCAGAATGGTTGTACCAGTCTGCAATCCCACCAACAATGGAGGAGTGTTCCTCTTTCTTCACATCCTCGCCAGCATTTGCTGTCACCTGAGTTTTTGATCTTAGCCATTCTCACTGGTGTGAGGTGAAATCTCAGGGTTGTTTTGATTTGCATTTCCCTTATGACTAAAGATGTTGAACATTTCTTTAGGTGTTTCTCAGCCATTCGCCATTCCTCAGCTGTGAATTCTTTGTTTAGCTCTGAACCCAGTTTTTAATAGGGTTATTTGTCTCCCTACGGTCTAACTTCTTGAGTTCTTTGTATATTTTTGATATAAGGCCTCTATCTCTTGTAAGATTGGTAATGATCTTTTCCCAATCTGTTGGTTGCCATTTTGTCCTAACCACAGTGTCCTTATCTTACAGAAGTTTTGCAGTTTTATGAGATCCCATTTGTCGATTCTTGATCTTAGAGCATAAGCCATTGGTGTTTTGTTCAGGAAATTTTTTCCAGTGCCCATGTGTTCGAGATGCTGCCCTAATTTTTCTTCTATAAGTTTGAGTGTATCTGGTTTGATGTGGAGATCCTTGATCCACTTGGACTTAAGTTTGTACAGGGTGAGAAGCCTGGATCGATCTGCATTCTTCTACATGCTGACCTCCAGTAGAACCAGCACCATTTGCTGAAAATGCTATCCTTTTTCCATTTGATGGTTTTGGCTCCTTTGTCAAAAATCAAATGCCCATAGATGTGTGGGTTCATTTCTGGGGCTTCAATTCTGTTCCATTGGTCTATCTGTCTGTCTCTGTACCAATGCCATGCAGTTTTTATCACTATTGCTCTGGAATACTGCTTGAGTTCAGGGATAATGATTCTTCCTGAAGTACTTTTATTGTTGAGGATAGTTTTAGCTATCCTGGGTTTTTTGTTATTCCAGATGAATTTGCAAATTGTTCTGTCTAACTCTTTGAAGAATTGGATTGGTATTTTGATGGGGATTGCATTGAATCTGTAGCTCACTTTTGGTAAAATGGCCATTTTTACTATATTAATCATGCCAATGCATGAGCATGGGAGATCTTTCATCTTCTGAGGTCTTCTTCAATTTCTTTCTTCAACGTCTTGAAGTTCTTATTGTACAGATCTTTTACTTGCTTGGTTAAAGTCACACCGAGGTACTTTATATTATTTGAGTCTATTATGAAGGGTATCATTTCCCTAATTTCTTTCTCAACTTGTTTCTCTTTTGTGTAGAGGAAGGTTACTGATTTATTTGAGTTAATTTTATACCCAGCCACTTTGCTGAAGTTGTTTATCAGCTTTAGTAGTTCTCTGGTGGAACTTTTGGGATCACTTAAATATACTATCATATCATCTGCCAATAGTGATATTTTGACTTCTTCTTTTCCGATCTGTATCCCCTTGACCTCCTTTTGTTGTCTGATTGCTCTGGCTAGAACTTCAAGAACTATATTGAATAAGTAGGGAGAGAGCGGGCAGCCTTGTCTAGTCCCTGATTTTAGTGGGATTGCTTCAAGTTTCTCTCCATTTAGTTTAATGTTAGCAACTGGTTTGCTGTATATGGCTTTTACTATGTTTAGGTATGGGCCTTGAATTCCTATTCTTTCCAGTACTTTTATCATGAAGGGGTGTTGAATTCTGTCAAATGCTTTCTCAGCACCTAATGAAATGATCATGTGGTTTTGTTCTTTCAGTTTGTTTATATAATGGTTCACGTTGATGGTTTTCCATATATTAAACCATCCCTGCATGCCTGAGATGAAGCCTACTTGATCATGATGGATGATTAATTTGATATGCTCTTGGATTCGGTTTGCCAGAATTTTATTGAGTATTTTTGCGTCGATATTCATAAGGGAAATTGGTCTGATGTTCTCTTTCTTTGTTGAGTCTTTGTGTGGTAATTGTGTCTTCATAGAAGGAATTCGGTAGTGCTCCATCTTTTTCAATTTTATTGAATAGTTTCGATAGTATTGGTATGAGGTCTTCTATGAAGGTCTGATAGAATTCTGCACTAAGCCCGTCTGGACCTGGGCTCTTTTTGGTTGGGAGACCTTTAATGACTGCTTCTATTTCCTTAGGAGTTATGGGGTTGTTGAACTGGTTTATCCGTTCCTGATTTAACTTCGGTACCTGGTATCTCTCTAGGAAATTGTCCATTTCCTGCAGATTTTCAAGTTTTGTTGAATATAGGCTTTTATAGTAAGATCTGATGATTTTTTGAATTTCCTCTGAATCTGTAGTTGTCTCCCTTTTCATTTCTGATATTGTTAATTTGGACACACTCTCTGTGTCCTCTCCTTAGTCTGGCTAAGGGTTTATCTTGTTGATTTTCTCAAAGAACCAACTTTTGGTTCTGTTGATTCTTTCTATGATACTTTTTGTTTCTACTTGGTTGATTTCAGCTCTGAGTTTGATTATTTCCTGCCATCTACTCCTCCTGGGTGTACTTGCTTCTTTTTGTTCTAGAGCTTTTAGGTGTGCTGTCAAGCTGGTGACATATGCTCTTTCCTGTTTCTTTCTGCAGGCACTCAGAGCTATGAGTGTTCCTCTTAGCACAGCTTTCATTGTGTCCCATAAGTTTGGGTATATTGTATCTTCATTTTCATTAAATTCTAAGAAGTCTTAATTTCTTTCTTTATTTCTTCCTTCTCCAGGTTATCATTTATTAGAACATTGTTCAACGTCCACGTATATTTGGCCGTTCTTCCCTTCTTGTTATTGAAGGCCAGGTTTAGGCCTTGGTGTTCTGATAGCACGGATGGGATTATTTCTATCTTTCTGTACCTGTTGAGCCCCATTATTTGACCAATTATATGGTCAATTTTGGAGAAAATACCTTGAGGAGCTGAGAAGAAGTTATATCCTTTTGCTATAGGATAGAATATTCTATAAATATATCTTAAGTCCATTTGGATCATGACTTCTCTTAGTCTGTCTACTTCTCTGTTTAATTTCTGTTTCCATGATCTGTCCAATGATGAGGGTGGGGTGTTGAAATCTACTACTATTATTGTGTGAGATGCAATGTGTGTTTTGAGCTTTAGTAAGGTTTCTTTTACGTATGTGGGTGCCCTTGTATTTGGGGCATAGATATTTAGGATTGGGAGTTCATCTTGGTGGATTTTTCCTTTGATGAATATGAAGTGCTCTTCCTTATCTTTTTTGTTGACTTTTAGTTGAACATTGATTTTATTTGATATTAGAATGTCTACTGTAGCTTGCTTCATCCGACCATTTGCTTGGAAAGATATTTTCCAGGCTTTCACTCTGAAGTAGTGCCTGTCTTTGTCTCTGAAGTGTGTTTCCTGTAGGCAGCAGAATGCAAGGTCCTCGTTGCGTATCCAGTTTGTTAATCTATGTCTTTTTATTGGGGAGTTGAGGCCATTGATGTTGAGAGATATTAAGGAGTAGTGATTACTGCTTCCTATTTTATTCATAGTTGGATATGAGGTTATGTTTGTGTGCTTTTCTTCTCTTTGTTTTGCTGCCAAGATGATTAGTTTCTTGCTTCTTCTAGGGTATAGCTAGCCTCCTTATTTTGAACTTTACCATTTATTATCCTTTGTAGTGCTGGATTTGTAGAAAGATGTTGTGTAAATATGGTTTTGTCATGGAATATCTTGGTTTCTCCATCTACGTTAATTGAGAGTTTTGCAGGATACAGTAACCTGGGCTGGCATTTGTGTTTTCTTAGGGTCTGTATGACATCTGTCCAGGATCTTCTGGCTTTCATAGTCTCTGGCGAAAATACTGGTGTGATTCTGATAGGTCTGCCTTTATATGTTGCTTGACCTTTTTCCCTTACTGCTTATAATATTCTTTCTTTATTTTGTGCGTTTGGTGTTTTGACTATTATGTGATGGGAGGAGTTTCTTTTCTGGTCCAATCTATTTGGAGTTCTGTAGGGTTCTTGTATGCTTATCGGTATCTCTTTCTTTAGGTTAGGGAAGTTTTCTTCTATGATTTTGTTGAAGATA
Organism: Rattus norvegicus; assembly: GCF_021556685.1. NCBI lineage: Eukaryota > Metazoa > Chordata > Mammalia > Rodentia > Muridae > Rattus > Rattus norvegicus. The sequence goes on from NC_141545.1 coordinate 1,793,043, forward strand.
TTTCCTGGTCCTTTTAGCTGGGAGTCTTCACTATCTTCTATACCTATTATCCTTAGTTTTAATCTTCTCATTGAGTCCTGGATTTCCTGTATGTTTTGTAACGGTAGCTTTTTCCGCTTTACATTATCTTTGACAGTTGAGTCGATGATTTCTATGGAATCTTCTGCTCCTGAGATTCTCTCTTCTATCTCTTGTATTCTGTTGGTGAAGCTTGTATCTACGGCTCCTTGTCTCTTCTTTTCGTTTTCTATATCCAGAGTTGTTTCCATGTGTTCTTTTTTGATTGCTTCTATTTCCATTTTTAATTCCTTCAACTGTTTGATTGTGTTTTCCTGGAATTCTTTCAGGTATTTTTGTGATTCCTCTCTGTAGGCTTCTACTTGTTTATTTATGTTTTCCTGTGTTTCTCTACGGGAGTTCTTCACGTCTTTCTTGAAGTTCTCCAGCATCATGATCAAATATGATTTTGAAACTAGATCTTGCTTTTCCCGTGTGTTTGGATATTCCGTGTTTGCTTGGGTGGGAGAATTGGGCTCCGATGTTGCCATGTAGTCTTGGTTTCTGTTGCTTGGATTCCTGCGTTTCCCTCTCGCCATCAGATTATCTCTAGTGTTACTTTGTTCTTCTGTTTCTGACAGTGGGTAGACTGTCGTATAAGCCTGTGTGTCAGGGGTGCTGTAGACCTGTTTTCTTTTTTTCTTTCAGCCAGTTATGGGAACAGAGTGTTCTGCTTTCGGGCATGTAGTTTTTCCTATCTACAGGTCTTCAGCTGTTCCTGTGGGCCTGTGTCCTGATGAACCCTACTTTTTAATACGGTTATTTGTCTTCCTGCAGTCAAATTTCATGAGTTCTTTGTATATTTTGGATATAAACCCTCTACTGGTTGTAGGATTAGTAAAGATTTTTTTCCCAATGTGTTGGTTGCTGTTTTGTCCTTATAACTGTGTCCTTTGACTTATAGAAGCTTTGCAGATTTATGAGATCCCATTAGTCGATTCTTGATCTTAGAGCATAAGGTATTGGTGTTTTGTTCAGGAAATTTTCTCCAGTGCCTAGGTGTTTGAGGTTTTTCCCCACTTCTTCTTCTATAAGTTTGAGTGTATCTGGTTTGATGTGGAGATCCTTGATCCACTTGGATATAAGCTTTGTACAGGGTGGTAAGAGTGGATAGATCTGCATTCTTCTACATGCTTTCCTCCATTTGAACCAGCACCATTTTCTGAAAATGCTATCTTTTTTCCTTGGCTCCTTTGTCAAAAATTAAGTGTCCATAGGTGTGTGGGTTCATTTCTGGGTCTTCAGTTCTATTCCACTGGTCTATCTGTCTGTCTCTATACCAGTACAATACAGTTTTTATCACTATTGCTCTGTAATACTGCTTGAGTTCAGGCATAGTGATTTCCCCGGAAGTCTATTTATTGTTGAGGATAATTTTAGCTACCCTGGGCTTTTTGTTATTTTGGAAGAATTTGCAAGTTGTTCTATCTAGCTCCAGGAAGAATTGGCTTGGAATTTTGATGGGGATTACATTGAATCTGAAGCAGTCATTAAACATCTCCCAACAAAAAAGAGCCCAGGTCCAGATTGGTTCAGTGCAGAATTCTATCAGACCTTCATCGAAGACCTCATACCAATACTATCCAAAGTATTCCATGAAATTGAGACAGGTGGAGCACTACCGAATTCCTTCTCTGAAGCCACAATTACTCTTATACCTAAACCATACAATGACCCAACAAAAAAAGAGAACTTCAGACTAATTTCCCTTATGAATAGCAACAAAAAATACTCAATAAAATTCTTGCAAACCGAATCCAGGAGCATATCAAAACAATCATACATCATGGTCAAGTAGGCTTCATTCAAGGGATGCAGGGATGGTTTAACACACGGAAAACCGTCGATGTAATATAAACAAACTGAAAGATAAAAACCACATGATCATTTCATTAGAGGCTGAGAAAGCATTTGACAAAATACAACACCCCTTCGTGATAAAGTTCCTGGAAAGAACAGAAATTCAAGGCCCATACCTAAAGATAGTAAAAGTCATATACAGCAAACCAGTTGCTAACATTAAACTAAATGGAGAGAAACTTGAAGCAATCCCACTAAAATCGGGGACTAGACAAGGCTGCCCACTCTCTCCCTACTTATTCAATATAGTTCTTGAAGTTCTAGCCAGAGCAATCAGACAACAAAAGGAGATCAAGGTGATACAGATTGGAAAGGAAGAAGTCAAAATATCACGATTTGTAGACAATATGATTGTATACTTAACTGATTCCAAAAGTTGCACCAGAGAACTACTAAAACCTGATGAACAACTTCAGCAAAGTGGCTGGGTATAAAATTAACTCAAATAAATCAGTAGCCTTCCTCTACACAAAAGAGAAACAAGCAGAGAAAGAAATTAGGGAAATGACACCCTTCATAATAGTCCCAAATAATATAAAATACCTTGGTGTGACTTTAAACAAGCAAGGGAAAGATCTGTATGATAAGAACTTCAAGCCTCTGAAGAAAGAAATTGAAGAAGATCTCAGAAGATGGAAAGATCTCCCAAGCTCATGGATTAGCAGGGTTAATATAGTAAAGATTATTTTCCCTGAAAGTGAAGCTATATGTTACAGCTAGTGGTATACTTTGTCCAAACTGCAAACAACTTACTTTTACTGATTAGTAAATTTTATATGTTCTTTGTATTTTTCAAAAATTAGAAACATAAAAAGAAAATGTTTTGCTATATACAGATGATTAACTAATAACACTATGTACTAGATACTTGTATGTTTTTCCTAATTCTCAGTATTACTAGCAATGCTGAGCTAACCAAAAATATATTGAATTGTTCTGTGCAAGAATATCTACTTCCTCTGAACAAAATTTTTGAGAGTAAAATTAACTTTAAAGGTTAGAATTTATGAGCAGTGAAAATATATTCTACCTGAAGTCAGATTGTAAACTAAAATGAACAGAAATTATGTGGATATGTAAATATCTTTATTCGTTAAAACACAGCCTTTTTCCCAGCCATGATTTTCAGATTCTGTCCTCCAACAACACTGCCTCATTTTAGGCGGAGATTCTGTATGGAGAGAAAAAAAAAAGTCAGTTTTATACCATAACATACTCTTCATTGATATTTTATCAAGGGAAATGGGAAACTTGAAAACTCAAATGTCCAATTAACGAAAGACAAAAATATAATCCCAAGTAAACAGTACCAAAATGTGTTATTTTCAGGTTACTTCATCAGTGCAGTCTGTCCAGAGAACATCCTCCCTACACTTTTAGTCTCATATTTAAACACTTTTCCAACTTTCTACTTGTAAGAGGTGTCAATGGGGAATCTATGCCCTCCTGAATAACACTTAACATCCACTTTGCATAAAACATCAATAAATCCAACTGTCACTTATTTGTTACCATTAATTAGTTAAACAATCTACTAAAATATTCCCTTTGTCATCTGACCTAAAATGACTCTTAAACGGTGTCATACAAGCCACTCAAGAAAACACACATAGTATGACACATCTGCTAAACAAAATTCATCCCCAAGAAGTTCATTAAAGATCTACATAAGGGACTTGTTAGTGTGATACCCAATTTAATACATGAGGTTGAAGCAAAATACATTAAGGGAGTATTACTTACTGCAGACCCATGCCAAGATGTGCTCTTGAGAAATGAGTACATGCAAGAGATCAGGGGTAAGAAGGTGTGTGTGTGGGTGAGGGCCTGGAGACTGGGTAGAAGCAGGCAGACAAGAGCAGAGCCATGAGGGCAGAGAAGGGAAGACAAGGTCAGAGGACAGAAAACACTGGCATTCTTAATGCAACACTTAACTGTACTATACAACACCAAGATTACCAGATCCTGGCATGACTCAAGCTTCCAGCCTAGGGACTAACTAGTCAGCTAGTTAAGTCATTGTTGGATCAAAAGAGGCGCAAAGTTAAATTTTTCTAGGTACAAGTTAGACCACCACTGCATTAACTTTCATAAATTAACATTTACATTTACATTGCGTTCTGTAATTCTCTAAGATTATATCAAAGACTATTATATGAAGCCTTCACTATCAAAGTCAAACTAGCTTTGTTAAGATTTATAAGAATCTTTAACACTTAAAACATATTTTATCCACACACGTGACTCCTACTTTTTGAAATGCCTTTTGATTTGGTTTCTCTTTCTGACATTTGTATTAATGACATATTATATACATGAAAAACGGCTAAAGACACACGGACGTTGTCAGCTAGGTCCTAGGAGTGAGAAAGACAATTTAAATGTTTTAGGGGCATATGTAAAAGGCCCTGAGAATAAATTACTAATTCTGTGGACTTTCCTCTTAAATTTGCTCTTGGCAGGTACCAGGGTGTTCCATGGCGTGTTTCTTATGAAGCCCAGAATTGCCAGATGTATCTCATAAATTCTTCTTTAGAGGCTTATTTGCTAGTCTTCATCCCTAATCCTTCAACCAAAGAAATTTCTATTGCATAATGACTGGTTTAAATAAACTCTGAATCTATACACATACTTTTAACAGCAAATGACTTGAACATTCTGCTAATGTGTATGTGGCAGTCATTAAATGTAACAACATGAAGTCATATGCATGAGAATGTCCTCACAGACTCCGATATTGAGACACTTAGCTGGTGGTGCTGTTTGGAAGGGATTAACAGGTATGGCCTTGCTGGAAGAAGCATGTTCCAGGGGGGAATCTTTGAGAGGTAAAGAATGTTGTATATCCCGTCTGCTCTCTCTGCTTCTGCTCACCAACATGCTTCCCATCAAGATGTCTATTAAACTATAAACAAAGTTACTTCCTCATGGGAAAAGCAACAGGAAGGTCTCTTCCTCAGGTTTGCAGCTTACTTGGCAGAGCACCAGGATTCTCTGCTTGAGAAAGTCTGCTTCCTTGGACTCAGTTTGCTTAGAATGACAAAGACCCTAGGTTGCCTGCAAGCTGGCAAGCTGGGAACAGTCTCCTCGTGGCATTTCCTACAAATAATAAAATATATATTCAAACGCAAACCAGGTATGGTGTATTACACCTTTAATTTCAGTGTCTGGGAGGTACAATGAGGAGAATCAGAAGTTCAAGGCTAGCCCCTATCTATATAATGAGCTCAGGACCAACCTCAACTACAGAACCCTAGTCTCAGTTCTTAAAAAAAAGAATCAATAAAAGAAAAATAAGTGAGAAATAAAAATAATAACAATTCATTTGATTATTCATTTAAGAGCACGGTATGCTCACCAAAGTTTCTGCTGTGAAAAGCCGCTGAGAAAATCCTTATTGATGGTGTAACAAGGAGGGTATCAATCAAGTCTGACACTGAGAAAGATGCTAAGGCTATGGATACGCATCAGGGGTGCAGCACTCGCCTGTCATGGAAGAGGCTGTGGGTTTGGTGTCAATAATTAAGGAAAAATGCAAACCCAAGCAGGCCCCACAAGAAACTAAAACTATGTTTTCTATAAAAAATTGTCCCAAGGCAAAGTCAGTTCCCAAGTAGTGGACATTAGAGAAATAAATATCTGAAGAGAACAAAATTTACAAATACCTGCTACTTCTCCCCAATGGGATTCTTTCCTCTCTGAGAATAATCTGTCAACTCCAGAGGAGTGGCTGAAGAGCAGCCATAATTTTAAGAAATACCACACGAAAGGAATGAGAACTGGAGTTGAAGAATCTTCCAAAAAAACTGATCTCTATATCACCAATAAGAACTGAGGCTGGAGAGATGTCTCAGTGGGTAAGAGCCCTGACTGCTCTTCCAGAGGTCCTGAGTTCAATTCCCAGCAACCACATAGTAGCTCAGATCAGCTCTGTAAGGAGATCTGATGACCTCTTCTGGTGTGTCTGAAGAGAGTGATAGTACACAAACATACATAAGATAAATAAATTAATTAAAAAAAAGAAATAAGAACAAACTAGAAGTAAACAAATCAAGTTTTCTGGAAATTAAACCCCCGACAACTTCTACTAAAAGGCCAAATACAAGGCAAGTGATACATTTCTCCACACTTGCATTGATAATCATTGCCCTAGTTAGGGTTATTATCACTGTGATGAAACACTGAAGCAAGTTGCAGAGGAAAGAGTGTATTTGCCTTACACTTCCACTTGGTAATCCATCACTGAAGCAACTTGGGACAGGAACCTAAACATGGTAGCAACCTAGAAGCAGGAACTGGTACAGTGGTCAACCAGTGGTGCTGCTTACAGGCTTCCTCAGCTTGCTTTCTTATACAGCGCAGGACCACCAGGCCAGGGGTGGCCTCACCCACAAGAGCCTTGGCCCTCCTGTATAAATCACTGAAATAACACCCTATAAGCTTTATTACAACCTGATCTTATGGGGAAGCATTTTCTTAATCCAGGTTCCCTCCTTTATGATGACTATAGCCTAGATTGAGCTTACATAAACACGGAGAGCATATTCATATGTACACGTTCATATTTCACTGAAACCAACAAGAATCTTGATTCACATACTCATATATTATCATGAAAATATATTAAATTGCCATTAACTGTACATGTGATTGGGTAGCAAAGAATGTTTCAGGCCATCCAGGACTACATAATGTTGGGGTAGAAATCTCATTTCATGTCTAGACAAACCACAACGGGACAACAAGGTTCCATGTGGAAATGTTTAATGAGAGAAGAGTAGAAGAGGAGAGGAGTAAAGACCGGTCATGAGCATGTGGAGGGAAGGGGGGAGGAGAATGGGGAGAGAAGGGACAAAGGGGAAGAGGGGAAGCAGGGCGAGAACAAGAAGCATGAAAGGAAGAGAGTAAGAGAATGAGGAGGGGACAAGCAGCCCCTTTTATAGTGCCCGGCATACCTGGCTGTTACCAAGTAACCGTGGGAGTGGAGCTTAGACAGAAAACTAACACATAGTGAGAACCTGTTTCCAAGAAAAAAACAAAAACAAAAACAAAAAACAAACAAGCCAAATGAACAAAAAAGTTTTTTCCAGGACTGAAGAGATGCTTCAGTAGAGAAGAGAACATAATACTCTTGCAGAGGATCAGAGTTTGGCCAAAGCAAACACATCTAGCAGCTCACAACCACCTGACTCAGCTCCAAGAGCTCAGATACACTCTATGATGCCAGCACCTTCATTCCCATGTGTGCATACCCACCATCACCACCAAGCAGCTATTACACACACATGCATATTATTAAAATAAAATAAAACATTTTTATAGAAAAACTTCTGAAAATTCAGACTCAAACTCTGAACATATAGATCACAAATTCTCTCCTAAAAGTAGTATAGGGAAAAACTCCAGCATTTGGACCTCATTGATAGCAACAAGAACCATGTAGTATGTGGAAAATTATTACAAATCATTTATAGGATTATAATCTATGAGGTGTCATATTATAAAAGCATAAATTTCTGCTAATCCATAACGATCACCAGAAAATTAATAGTTTATCGATGTGTCTGTGGTCTAACTATAGAGAGGTTCTCCACTCCCCAACACTTGTCTGTTTATTTAAATAAGACTTTGTCTAAAGTGAAGAGGGCAATGGATTAGGATACAAATAACATGATGAGGAATAGTTCAAAAAGTGAGTTGTTTTCTTCCTGTTCCAAGCAACTTTTGCAATTACAATGTGTCCTCTTTACTATGCTAACTCATTAGGAAGCAATGGTTCTGTATTGACAAGTCATCAATTATAAAGCTAGACTTGTAGGTAAAAACCACCTTGTTTGAGGTGATTGGGTTTCCAAAGCTAATTGTATGGTGTTTGCTCATCTCAGGTGAGCATCAGTGAGAAACAGTGTCTAAAATACAATGCACAAAATAAATCAGCCCACAACTTCTCTGTATTCTGCAGCACTAACAGAGAAACTATCAATGATGATGTCAAAAACTTAAGCTTAAAAGTAAATTAGACATGAACTCAAATATCTACAACACATTATGCCCATCATTTGGGGAATGTCCTAAAAACACTTTAGTGATTTATCAAAGGATTCTATTCTGCCAGTGCAGAACAAAAATCATACTGGAACAGACTTAGAATCCCTTTGAAAACTATTCAAAACATAAAGTTACTTAAAGGCACCATCCAACCGCTACAGAGAGACACAATGGAAAGGATTTACTAATGAATGACCTCAGCTCAGATCTTAGTCAAAGGACTGCCACCTTAGCTATTATACAGGGTATATTCAAGAGCAGTGAGCCTCAGATTTCTTCACCTATTTACAAGAAATGTGACTGACTAGTGGTCAGAAAATCCCCATGTGGGGCTGTATGTGGATATTAGGTAGAGATGTGACCAGAGTAAAGAGAACTGAACGTAAATATGTCAAGCAAAGAGGGTTCCATTGTTTAATCCTGTCTTTAGCAGTCTTTTTCTTATTTAAGTTTTAGATTTAAGTTCTGAATAGAGTCTCCTCAAGGTTTAAAAGTAAAACAGTTTTGAACAGATGAGACTGATTTAAACTAGTCAGCTAAAAATAGTGTAAAATTCCTCAGTGTACGGTTGCATGGGTCCCATGTCCACTCTGCCACAGGGCAAGGCTGTAATAGGCAGGATGTGGGAAACGACTGCACTTATCCCATCGACCAGTGGTTGTATGGGAAGTCAAGGGACACTGCTCTGGGGGGGGGGGATGAAATGTAGTCTGAGGCACAGGACCACTGGAGCTGCCTGAGGGATTGGGGAGGTTCCTTGGGCCTGCAACAAGGCAGGGGCTGTCTGGTTCTTATGCTCTTAGGCATCCAGGTGCCCCTGAATGCACAGAAGAGTTGAGAATGGAGTTGGGGCCCATGGAACTGGATCTAGTCCAGGGCTGAAGGGGAAAGAAGGGGGCCTCTAGCTGGTCGTTTGAGGAGAGGCTTTGGATTGGTGATGGGGGGCTTGGTTTGGCTTGGTTGTGGTGGTTGCTGTGGCTAGGAGAGCAGGGAGGCCTTCTGCAGGAGATTAGATACTGGCTCTGTAGTCTAAGGCCTTCTCTGTGGCTCACCATGGCGAATCCCAATAAAAAGAGGCAGTCCATGGTTTTACGATATTTATCGGCATAGTGAAAAGTGAATGATTAAATCCGTACCCCACGTCTTAGGGTGGACTTGCGATTAAGTACCTTTTGAAGGGTGAAATATCTAGGAAGGAAAGGTTATTGGCTAAGCCTCCAGGCCTTTGGTACCTCATTAAAATGGAGATATGCCTTGAGTCTATGAGACCACAGGCCATTTCCTCTACCTGTGGAGGGACTTGAGGCATTACCCTTATGTGACTGATGGCCATGAATCTATGGAGGACTGTGAGCTTGTGATCTGCCTAGTTTCCCAGGAGTCAGGCGAAATGCCTACTGTCTCTTCAGTGTCACCGGGATTTCTAGCCTTAGTTCAACCAGAAACCAGGCTGTCTTTCATGGTACCACACAATTCTTACTTCTTGTTTTCATATGACTCTATGAAAGTTGCCCAAAGTGCCTCAATCACTGAAAGGTTCTGCAAGCTAAAACTGTAAAGAAATATTAAGGCAAAAATATTAAAGGTCAGCCAATCAGTGGCTATAAAGTATATTTATGCCCTGTTCCATTCAACATACCACAACATTCAGCCAGCTGGCTTCCCTTCTGTGGAAGGGGAATGGTAGAGCAGCATGGATTTAGAATGTTTACAATAGGCTTCTTGACTTACAGGATTACTAAAGCATGTGTCCTTCTTGCTGGGCACAGCAGTAGCAGCTCATTCTGGACTTCAATGTACATGTTAAGAGGCCTATCACACCCCATCAAAAAACTTCCTTTTTTCTGCTTACGTGGGCATTGGTAAGCTTTACTTAATTTTGCTTATTTTTTGGTTTTTCTGACATAGGGTCTCTATAGCCCAGGATGGCCTAGAACTCAAAGTTATCCTACTGACTCACACTGGGTCTTGGCATACACTACCACATTTGATTCTTAATTTTAATATTTGTCAAAGGAACTATCTTCATTAGGAACAATCAGGTTTTGCAAAAGTGGCATTTCACATATTTACTAAGAAAATTACTTATACAATAAATAATAAAGAGCTCATTTATCACACCCTGACAAAATGCTCCCAAATACAGCTAATGGCATTTTTAACTCCTAAAGATACGAAGTATTAATGAAGGAAACTGAAGCTTGCCTGCCCCCCAACACCCCCGTAATTTCAACACTCAGAAGACTGAGGCCGAACAGTTATGGCTGGTTTGGGCTATCTAGGAGTGGTAATGGCGATGTTGTGGGGAGGAGACATAGGAAGAACAAGCCAGGTACAGTAAGTCACACCTGTAATCCCAGAACACAGGAAGAAGCTAAGGCAAGAGGATTCTGAGTCCAAGCCAACCGAGGCAAGATAGCTATGTAGTTAGATCCTATCTCAAACAAACCAATAACCAAAACAAGTAAGTGCAACTGCCTTTGAGTGACCTTATTCAGTCTCACTGCTGTGGTCATATACAGATACAAAGTGCTACCCTACCCTCACTTAATAGTTACAAGAAATATTTGTTAACTAAAACAAATGTACAATGAGTTCACAGTTGTGCCCATTTTAGTCATATGACATAACACATAATGTGCCACAAATGTAGAGAAAGCAACCTGGGGCCACTCTTAGACAAGGCGAGATAAGCTGGGTTTGGGCCCACACATATCTCTCTTCTAAGTACTTTCCCCCTTACCTTAGCCATCAGTTTCCTACTTAGGCAGTTACTTACAACTGAGGACCTTAAGGTATAGTGCAATCTAGGGACATCTGTATTTAAAGGAGCTTCTCTGTAAGAAATCAATGGGACAGTCTTTTAAATGAAGAGAGTGAAACTGGGATATCACATGCAAAAGAAGATGGACCATTAGCTTACACTATATATAAATATTAATTCACAATAGATTTTAAAATGGACTTAAACATAAGACCAAAACTACTGAACTCTAGAAAAAGAAAATAGGTAAATATTTTGACAGTGGATTTGTTAATGATTTCTTGGATATGATATGAACATATACTCACAACAAAGTAGATAAACTAGAAAATACTCAGACATAATACTGTGAAAGTAGAAGGGGGTCCATGACAAGAATAAATCCCATGATTTTATGTGCCAACTAAAACTCTTAACTAAACTTTCGGGGAGAAAAAGTAAAAACTGGAGCTGAAGAGATGGTTCAGCACTTGAGAACACTTGCTTCTATTGCATAGGACTAAGGTTTAGTATTCTCCGCACACAAGGCAACTTGGAACCATCTGTAACTGCAGTTTCAGGATATGCAACCTTTTCTTGCCTCTACATGCATGCTGTAAGGATACAAACATGTAGTCAAATATTCGTATGTTGAATTAGTAATTATCAGCACTCAAATGCTGCTGCCGGTAGCAACAGCACACAATCACAACCCTCACCGCCTGCCCAAATGCTCTAGATTCGCAAATGAAACACATACAAAGACACACACATACACATACACACACACAGACAGACACACACACACCACATACACACACACATACACACACACAGAAACACACACACACTGACACACACACAAACACATACACACACAAACACACACACCACACACACACACTGACACACACACAAACACACACAGACACACACACATAGACACACAGACACACACACACACACACACACACACACACACACACACAGACACACACACACACTCAGAGTCTTCTATTTAATATACTTTATACATCGAAATGTCTGGACCCATCCAAACATCCCAGCAACTAAAACATTCTCCCCTCCCATATGCTTTAATTATTTCTTACTAAAGCCTATATTCAATACTGGCAGCCACAGACCCAAGCCTGCAGCCCTCATGCGCCATGATCTCCAACTCTTACATGTTTTCAGTGTCTCTGTGTCTTTGTCTCCCTGTCCTACATTTCTTAGGCCAGGACCTTCTCTTTCCCTGCTAATGGTGATTCCCAAGTCCCGCCTCTGTCTCCCTGCCTAGCCATTGCCACCAGCAACTTTATTACCAATCAGAGCCAACTGGGGGGAAGGACTCTCAGAGTCTTACAGGCAGACATGTGGTTCCCATGTGCTTTTGGGAGCCAAATGAAAACAAATAGCATTACAAACAATCCACAACACTCATACACAATAAGAAAATAAATATTTAAGGTAAAACTGCATCAAATCACACAGCAGTGAAAAGGAAACTTACAAAATGGAAGAAAGTATGTGAAATTATATTCAATAAGAGATAAAGATAGGAGAAGCCGTGGCAGGACAAGATGGCAGTTGATGTTAAGATTCTGCTCTGTGTATTTACAGGTTGTTATTAATGTTCTCAAGAGATGGATAGTACCGGGCTTTGTATGTTTAAATGAGAAATTGTATCTTACCAATTGGATCTAAGATTATTGTGCTGTGTGTTTTTTTATGTGAGGGTTTGAGAGTAGGAAAGTGTGCGGCTGGGGTTTGTTTACACCAAGATATCTAGCAGATATCTTGGGGCACCGCAGTGAGGACCTAGCAGGGTAAAGACAATTACTCTTTTTATTTTTATATTTTTACAACAACAGATGGCACGCCAAGGTGATGAGGAAGAATCCATTAGTAATCCTGAGAGTTGAGAGAAAGTTTTTATTTTCTAAGTAAGAGGAGGCCGGTGCCATGTTAAGTCATGTGATATCTTAAGCATGGGAATTCAAACAAAGAAAGGGGAAGCCACCTGGGCTGGCAGGCTGTAGGTCCCCTGCTGTGTGATAAGTAATGGCAGATCAGAGAGTCAGAGATTAAAAGCTGCTGTTTAAAGAAAGTTGTTTAGAAAGTCTTTCAGGATACTCATATTCTTTTTAATGTGGGCTCCACAGGAATTTTGGGTTGAAATCCTAGTTCGACAAGCTACTTCTTAATTACAAGCATTATTAAAAGGTGATTGAGTTTGTTTTTAGAAAGAAGAGAGTAAAGAGATTACTTGAATCAGGTGGGGATTTTCATCCACGATTCAGAACTTAGATAGGGAAAAATTAGTCACTAACTCGAAGTAGAGAGTTGTGATATAATGTCTTTAACACCAAGGAGAGTGAATGCAGGCATATATTTTAGAAATTATTAAGGTTAAAGAAAAATCTGTGGCTCCGGGTAGAGAGCTTAACAGATTGAGATATTTTGGACTAAAGTCCTGGTTTGATGTGTTGCTTATTGATACTGGAATTGATAAAAGGTATTTTGTTTGTTTTATGGATTACACCACTAAAGGCCTTATGGCTCGTTGATGCCGGCTAGCGAGGGTTTGTGGTTACTTTTCATATATACCACAACAGGAAGCTCAAATTATCTTAACGTGGGCTCCATGGGAACTTTGGGATAATTTCCCGATATCACAGAGTACAAAAGCCTATCAGGCTCATTGTTTAGCTTACTTCCTTTTTTAAAAAATTGTTTAATATTCATGATGGGTGTGACTTTGAGTTTTATGATTATATTATTATCTGGGAGAGAGTGCAAGATACAAGCTTTTCTGGTTTCAGACTAAGGAACACAGTATTTTGGGAGAAAGATTTTGTCTTTGTGTTTTTAAAACCTGTGATTAGGCTCTGGAAACCTCACAGAGTCATACTGATCAGATTTGATAGAGGTAGACCACCCGAAAAATTTATTCAGGAGAATCAAACAAAAAGGTATCTCGATTGTAAATTTTTCTTGAGAGTTGTATTTTACAGAGCGTGCCTACCTACTTGGAATCCTGGTCTCAAGGACTTTCAGGTGGGTCCAGTCAGGACACATCCACTACAGCATTTGCTTCATTCTTCCTACCTCCTATCCCCAGGGATATCTCAAGGCCCATGTACAGCTTGAAGAAGTTATGGAGGAGTCGTTGCCCCAATTCTATGTACATTGGGGGGCTGAAAGTGGTTATTCTAAAATTGTTTTTATGAGGAATTTAAAATTGGTTATAATTTAACAGGGAGGAATTAGCTAGATTGAATTGAACTGTCATAATCTCATTTGGTAACTAGGCTGGAATCATATCTTTGCTTTGGTATTAAATTTATTTTTCAAAAGAGTTTAAAGAGCCAGTCCTTCTATTGTTGCCATTACAAACTTCTGAGTTGATTACACCTGTGAGTTAAGATTCAAATAGCAGAGTCATGGCTCTGAGTTTGTGAGAGAACTTTCAAGATACTATTAAGATATAAAGACAACAGTCCAGATTGTCTTATATAGATAGGTGGTTTTCAAAAACGTCAGAAATCCACAAAATTTGAGATTTAAAGTTATTTATTTTTTGTTGAGACATATCTGCTCCTAACAGTTACCCTTTGGTGAATTTAATGAAGAATGTGAACATCTCTACCTCCAGGTGAGGCAATACTTTGTGGCTAGGCAGCCACTACACAAAACTGCCTGTTTCATCTGCAGACTAATACTGTCCGGAAAAATTATACAGAATAGTTGACTGATAAACTCTACCAATCAGGGTTATCAGCCCTTCAAAATCTGCATTTCAAGAGTCTGTCAGTTGATCTTGGGCCAGAAGGCTGAAGACTTGTGCTCACATGTTACTAACAGGGGACTGTGCTGGTGGAGATTTGTCTCTAAAACCTCTCAGTTCTGGAAGCCATGTTAGGCTTCCTATGTGTACAGATATTTGTCATTCCCAGATTTCTGATGGGGTTGAAGACATTATAGTCTCATAGCCTATCAGGCTGTGTAACTCTAAATATACATATTTTATTGGATAGTTATCAGATAGTATACAAGCTAGCCAAGATATAATACAGATTTTAAGCATTTCTTAAGCTGGAATGGATAACTAAATATTCTCTTTAACGGATATAGTGTTGGACTGGGTGTTGATATATTTTATGCTCTTAATTACAAAAAGATATTAGTTGTGCTCAGGTTATATTTGAGAGAAAAGTTTTTTTTTTGTTTATTAGACAAAAAAGGTGAAATGTAGGATGATGTCTCAGGTGAGGCAGGTACAGGATAGAAGGAGGCCTGTCATTGGAGGAGAAGCAAGGATGGGCTGGAGAGAAGTTTGGAGGAAGAGGAGGAGACTAGGGGAGAGAAGAGGAGACAGGGCGGAGGAGAGGGGACTGAGAAGCGGTGGCAGGACAAGATTGCAGGTGATGTTAAGATTCTGCTCTGTGTATTTACAGGTTGTTATTAATGTTCTCAAGAGATGGATAGTGCCGGGCTTTGTATGTTTAAGTGAGCAATTATATCTTACCAATTGGATCTAAGAAAAAAAAAGAAATGAAAATATAGGCTACTTAAAACTAATTTTATCATCACTGAAAAAGTAATCTAACAGGTTTGATGTATGGATGGCCAATAAGCACAGGAAAATATGCTCCCAGTCACCAATCATACAAAACCACTAGTAGATGCCGCCTCACACCCAAATGGATGGGTACTGGGGTTCGGGGCGTTGGGCATAATCTAAGTATTGAATCCAGTGTCATGTGTGCCCTAAGCAAGTGCTCTACCACTTAACTCCAGCCTCAGCCCTTTTTTCCCTTGAGTCAGACTCTATGTAACCCAAATAGCCAGAATTCCTGATCCTCTTTCTTTCATCTCCC
Organism: Rattus norvegicus; assembly: GCF_021556685.1. NCBI lineage: Eukaryota > Metazoa > Chordata > Mammalia > Rodentia > Muridae > Rattus > Rattus norvegicus. The sequence continues at coordinate 1,808,634 of NC_141545.1, forward strand.
AATAGAGGAAATAGGCGAGAGGATTTAATGATGCTCCTACTGTGGGAAAAAACATGGCAGAAATCAAAAGCATTACTACAGCACTACATTATCTATGTCCACTTTTGAGTATAGACCCAAACTCAAAGTAGATGTGGCCCTTGGTGAAAATGGGTTGAGTTGCTTCCTGGGGTCTCTGGTCTGGCAGGAAATGGGCAGAGTGTTAACAGCTCTTACCAGGAAAGTGGGGAGGTTTGGGAGGACAATACAGGAGAGCTATCCAGGGTCCTGGGTCTCCTCTGCTACTGTGGCAGTGCCAGTGCCAGTGCCAGTGCCAGTGCCAGGGTGGCATTAGCAGCAGTAGGCTTTCCTGATGGTAGGAGGCTGCGCCAAGGTCCAGATGAAAGCTTCTGATGACAGCTCCTGGAGAGAAAGCTCTTCCCCAAGAGTTACAGCTCAGTAAAACAGACACTCTCCGATTACTCTAGGTAACGTAGCTTCTGTAGTTTATTAAATGTGAATAGGAAATATACTTTTGGAGGAGTAGAGTGGGATCCAAGGGAAGATGCTTCCCACTGGATCAGTTTGAGAAGCTAGTGATGCTCTACTTGCATGGGGAAGGATTCCAGGTGTTTTTCCTACGTGACTAATAGTCCTGGTCTTCTCAGTGTGGTGTCCTGGTTACATGTTCTAGAGCAGCCAATGGCCTCATTCCTACCGTTATCAATTCTGAGATTCATGGTGTTTGAGATCACTAAACCTTCTGAGTTCTTCTGTCTGATGTCATGGTCCACTTGCTCACAGTGAAACCTTTATCTGTACACATGTATTCCCAACAGCAGCATTCATAGTAGCTAAAAGGTGAAAGCAATCCCAAATATACATTGATATACGATCAAAAAACAAAACATGCAACACACACATATGAAATATTATTTAAACTTAGGAAATTTCGGATGTGCAACAGCATAGTCAGGAGAACAAGATGCTAAGAAAAGCAGTCATTTGTAAAGTTAAACTGCTCTACCATCCCACTCAGACCAGATACTTCAAGTATTTAGGAGATTCTGAAAATAGGAGAGTGTGTTTTGGGACTGCGGTAATAACAGGAGCATTCTAGGTCAAGATGAAAGGGATTTACTAACGAATGGTGGTAATGTCTGTTGCACACTGTATTTTTTTTTAGGTTTTTCATTTTATTTTATTTTATTTTTATTAACTTGAGTATTTCTTATATACATTTCGAGTGTTATTCTCTTTCCCGGTTTCCGGGCAATCATTCCCCTCCCCCCTCCCCTTTTTTATGGATGTTCCCCTGTTGGGTCTAGCTGGTTAATCATTGCCCGACCTTAAGCAAGCCCCTGGGTCTCTTTCTTCATCTGCCATGTGACAAGATAACTCATGTTGTAAAGAGATTGAAGAGGAAAGGGAGTTTGGCTGTGAGATCAGTAAGGATGTTCCTGACTGCTTCCTGACTGAGTGTTGCCAGCAGTAGGCAATGTGTGGATGCATAGATGGATGGATGCATGTCTTGCTGGATGCATGGATGTTGGATGCATTGCTGGCTGGCTGGATGCATGCTGGATGGATGAATAGATTGATGGATGGATGGATGGATGGATGGATGGATGGATACATAGATGGATGGATGCATGGCTGGCTGGCTGGATGCATGCTGGATGGATGCATAGATGGATGGATGGGTGGACGGATGGATGGATGCATGGCTTGCTGGATGCATGGATGCATGGATGGATGCATGGTTGGCTGGCAGGATGCATGCTGGATGGATGCATAGATGGATGGATGGATGCATAGATGGATGATGCATGGCTTGCTGGATGCATGCTGAATGGATGCATAGATGGATGGATGGATAGATGGATGAATAGATGGATGGATGCATGGATGTTGGATGCATGGATGGATAGATGGATGCATAGATGGATGGATGCATGGCTTGCTGGATGCATGGATGGTTGAATGGATGCATGGATGGATGGATGCATAGATGGATGATGCATGGGTGGGTGCATGCATGGATGCTAATATGATATATGGTTGTGAAAGACGTTCAGACACAAAATAAAAACTGAGGGTATAGGAATGAGCAAATCAATTTTGTTCCTTGTCCAGAACTCTCAAAAGAGTTTGGACTGGAGAAGCTTACAACCTTAACACTTTTAAATAAACTGTTTTAATGTTATTTGTTGAGAATTTCATACATTGATACAGTATATTTCAGTATATCCACTTCACCCCCTGTATTTGCTCTAATAATCCCTTGAATACAGCGAAGCCTACTCATGGGTGAGGGGCCACCACTGCAGCATGGTCCACTCACTAGGGACCATACCTTTAAAGATAACCCTCCCTTAGCAGTTCTCAGCTGTCAGAATCTTCTCAGCTTCAGGCAGGGGCTTCAGTGCCCTACCACATCTGTGCTGGAATGTTGAGTGGTTTGCTCTTCTGCTGGACACCAACTGCACTGAGTTTGGGAGTTCAACGGCCATATCATGAGCATATGTCATTGTTTTGATCCAATTCCTTCCGACTTTTTTCTCTTAAACTCTTTCCACCTCTTTTCTTTCCAATATTCCCTGAGCCTTGAGGGAACTTGGTACGGTGGGAGCATCTGTGGCTGAGCTCTCCACAGAGAGTTCATTCTCAATAGTCGGACTAGTTATGAATGTGTATTAACTACCATCCACTGTATGAAGATGCTCCCCCAATGACCACCGAGAGCTGTGTTAATCTATGAGCTTGTAACTGGTATAGTTTGATATTATATATCCATTTAAGAAAATAGTAGTTATGGTTCATTCCCAGGGCTTATGAGCCTCTCCGCCATGGTTTCTTTACCAGATTTACAATGCCAGGCAAAAGTTTCCTCTTGTAGTGCAGACCTTAAATCCACCCAGAAAACGATTGGTGATCCTCATAACATTCCTGCCATTTGTGGGGCACCCATGAGTACATTTTGCCAGGGCTTTTGTTATGTAGCCCTGAGTAGTCACAGTGGAGTGAGAATAGTATGCATAGCATCTTCTAGCATCATAAAGGGTAGCTAGCAGGGGTGGAAGCTTCCTGCTAAGTACTGTGCAGGAAGGTCTGTGTGATTTCTTCAAGTTCTTTGACCTACTTGTGTGGTGTCATCAGCTATAGGATCTTACCATCACATTCTGATGGGTAGCCCTGAGCAACGAGAATTGACATCTCTGGTATCATCTCTGTGACATCCTCGACCAACAACTTGAGAGTGAGATGTCCTACATCTGGCTCTGGACTTTTTGAGAACTTGTAGCCAATGGAAGGAGAATTATCCACCTTGTAAGTCAATTCCCTTTAAACGGTCGTTGTAAGTTGGCAAGTAGCTTTTCATATGGCTTTTTAATTTTAATGTTCTTGGACATTTTACCTACTTGTATGTCTGTGTGAGGCTGTCAGAAGTCCTTTAACTCAAGGTACAAGGAGGGGTGAGTTACCATGGGCGAGTAGGTGATGGGAATTGAACCCAGGACTTGTAGAAGAGCAGCCTGTAACTCTCCGTCTCTCTGGCCCTTCATATGGCTTTTTCAAATATCTTTAGTGTTAGTTAGTTCTTCTTCATCCTCTTCCCTGCAATCCTAAAGATTTTAAACCAGTGTTTCATTTATGCATTATTTAACTATTGATCTAAATTGGTAGAAAAGATTTAAAAAAATAACACATGGTTTACAAAATTATATTTGTAATTTGAAGAGGGGATTCGAGATTATGTTCAAAACCAACATGGGGAAATCCTAAAAAGGATCTGGCCTCCGCCCCCTTGTTGGAACACCTTACCTGTGTTCCGATTTTCTTCTTTTGTTTATTTCTTTGTTTAAGGGTGTCTGCAATTCCTTTTTGTCCACAGCTGAACACTTTCCAGGCCGTTCTGGCATCCGATGAATGTGATTCCTATGCCCTCTTTCTCTATCCTCCCAATGGTCTTCAGTTTTTGGAACTCACCCCAAAGAATCCTACAGTGTCCAGCTGCAGCTTCCTGCTAAGGTGGGCTTCTGCCAAGGGGAAGCAGATGACGTGAAGAGAAAAGCCCTGTATTTCAGCCTGACTCTCAGTGAGCAGTCAGTGAAGAATCTCTACCAGTGAGTAATGTGGAGTGTGTGACTGTGCTATGCACTGGAAGGACATTTAGGAGGGACACTATCTCTAGTGGCAAGAAACCATTTGATAATAACATTTGGTGGCTTCTAAGAAAGGCGCTGGTTCAAAACCAAGAGCTAAGCTGGACCTCTGGAGCTTCAGGCTGAACAAGATTTAAAAGATTCTTTCTTTTTCCTACACTATCTGTCAGGCATAGAAACCAGCACCAGCAGTGATTATATGTTTTTGCAGAACTACTGGGGATTGCTGTGAAAAACATTGTTCTTGGGGCTACATAAAAATATCCAGTCATAACTAACTGCCTCAGTGGAAGCTTTTCAGGTTAATGATTTCTGGAGAGGAGGCATCATGATTCAGTCTTTCAAACAGGTATTGTTAAGGATTAAATTATGAGTACTATAATGGGGGGAGGTAGTTGAGGCTTTTAGTTGCCTCAGGTTTCTCCTGGCACCATCACCAGAAATCATGCTGACTGGTTTACCCACAGTGTTGCCAGAGACAAATCCATTTCTTAGTCTCCCCAGTGGGTTATTCTGCTAGTGGTGCAATAGGCTATTCTTCAGGTGTCTGTCCAGTTGGTGCTCCTATGAGACTATTGACTTCATGTGGGCTCTTTTGTTTTTGTATTTTGCAATACAAGCTTAGCCCACAGTAGTTACTTTGTGGCTTCCCATAGTGGCTTCTCAGTCAAATTAGATTGTGGGCAGATAGAGTGACAGAGCAAAAATTTGCTGATCACTTTATCTGCAGAGCATTGTGATAAAACACATGCAGATATTATCTTAATTAAAACTCTCTCAACTTATAGGTGGTAAGTATAATTATCTTCCCAGTTTTACCAATAGTCTTACAGAAATTATGAAAGGTGCTTATGTCAGAGTTAAATGGCCGAGCCATAGTCAATACTGCTCTGTAGTATGGATACAGGGGTGATCTCTTATGCAGAGTAGATAGGGTGTTTCTTACTTGGATCTCATGTTACCTGGTTGTTTGTATTTGGTTCATTTTATCAGTCACTCCGGTTACAGCTCACTCTGCCCCTCTCGTGCAATTTTGATATTTCTGGAAAGCATCAAAGGAGACAGTGAAGAACCGGAGTGAATGGATGACAGTGTTTGTGTGTGTGTGTGTGTGTGTGTGTGTGTGTGTGTGTGTGTGTGTGCGCGCGCACGCATGCACGCACGTGTATGAAGGCCTTTATGGGTCTAGTAGGGAAACACAACTTTCTCCTCACATGCTCTTTGCACAGACACACGGGCACGCACATGCACATGCACAGCAGCTTCTTATGGCTATGCAGGTAACAATTCTCATTCTAATATTCTGTGATTGTTGGTCCTTCCCAGATGCTGTTGGTGTCCTGGGGCTCTGCCTTTAAAAATCATAGTATTTCAAGCACTCTGCCCTATTTCCAAGGGTTCTACATACAAGTGTCCCCTCCTGTTCTGCGATTCGTACCGGGTCTTGGTCTCCATCTCACCCGCTGTGTAGTCTAGACTCTAGAACAGACTTAGCATTTGGCCTCTATCCTTTCTCCTCTAACCTCTTTCCCTCTAGCTTAAAGACTCTCTCTCCCCAGGTTGGACCTAGGGCCCCTTGGATGGAGGGCTGAGTGCTCGAAATACTACGATTTTTAAGACACAGGCATGTGCCAAAAAGGAGCAGCGTGAGACATGACCAGAGTGGCTACCACTACTCTGAGTGACAACTCTGATACCTCCCCTTTCAGCGAGGGCTTTGCCTCCCATTCCAGTGTTTCCATACTTAACACTGTCTCCTAGGCTTCTTTCCTCCAGATTCTGTCAGTATCATTGTCTTAAGGGTTGAAACATTGCATCACACATGCCCAGTATTGAGGACAACATTTGTAAACTAAAGTATCTCAGGATCATGGTCCTAGCTCCCTCTGGATGCTTTGCTGTACCCCTCCAAGGAGAAGAACATTTTCCAAGTCCTCGAATCTCTTCCTCCAACAGAGGTCATACATTATTCATGTTTGCAGGCCTCTTCTGAAACATATGCATATTCAGGTAGAGAAGAGAATAGTTCCTGGGAAGGGATTAGTCACAGGCAGGCCAGCATGGCTGTTCTGTTTTGTGATACAGTTTTTCTTTCTAGGAGACAAATTCTATCTGTGAGCATTCAAACCTACCTCAGTGTGGAGGGTAAATTAACTGTTTAGATTCCCTCCAGGCACTGTGGCAAACGACAGAATATTGATTTATGTCTCATTAGAAGGCATTTATTTAGCTCCACTCTTGCATGATTTGTATTTTCTTACTCTTTGAAGCTTTGAAGCTGTCCACTTCCAAATTCAAGAGGTTTCCCAGCTGCAATACCCCTGCTGTGGGATGGACTGGGGCTCCAGGGTCTCTTCTTACTGACTGGTTTCAGTTTTTAAAATTACATTACTGTGTGGGAGTTGCGGGTTGGAGGCAGCTGGTGGGGAGGTGTCTGGATCGGAATCCAGTTTGTCAGAGTTTGTGCTCTCCCCCTACCACATGGATTCTGGGTTTGCTCTAAGCTCTTGTAAGGAAGTGGCTTTCCATGCTGAGTCATTTTATCAGCCTGGAGTTTTGTCTTCTGTGGTGTGTTTTATTTGCAACCCTAATTTCTATAAGCACCAACTGAGTGCAAGAGTTGAAGCTCTGCTGGTAAAACACTTTACTTGCAGACACAAAGTTCAGAGTTTTGACCTTGGTGCCATACGAACAGGGTTTAGTATCACACCTGGTATCCCAGTGTTTGGGAGGTGCAGGCGGGAGTAACAGAAGCTCAAGGTTATCCTCAGTTACATAAGACTGTGTCTCAAAAAATGAAAAGAAACCTTAGCAATTGAATATAACAAGTCACAGAAGGGATGAACACTGACCAGACTCGGGGAGGAGAGGGTTTATTTGGTTTACTGTCTTGGGTCACACAGAGCATTATGGGAGCCAAGGCAGGAACTAAAGCAAGACAGGAACCTAGAAGGAGGTAGGAACGGGAGCAGAAGCTGTGGAGGAACATTATTATTGGCTTGGTTCCTCTATCTTACTCAGCCTGATTTCTTACACAACCAGAGATGGTACCCTAGGGTGGTATCACCCATAGTGAACTGCTCTTCCTCCCACAAATCATTAACCAAGAAAATGCCCCTCCCCCAGACTTGCCTTCAGGCCTGTGTGATTGAGGCAATCTCTTCTCTGGTCTGCATCAGGGTGACGAAATCCAGCCAGTACAGCAGAGTATCACGAATACACTTGGGTACAGGTAGTGGCTAGTGGACAGTGCACAGAATGAGAGAGAGATAGAGAACTGAAGAAAACCTCAACTCTCTTCATTATTGCAGTAGAAACCTAGACTAGAATGATGAATACTTGCCCCAGTGAACAAAGAACTTGTTATATGATTCAGTGGATCTTAATACTTCTTTTTAGCCATTCCCTCTTATTCTTGATTGTTGACTTTTGAGGAAATTAAATAGTCTGGGAGAATTTGAGCTTAGGTATTTCGTGCAAACACAGGATTGATATCATTGGCTAGGTCCCACTTTCCAGAGTCATTTTTTTCTCCATCTTTATTAAATTGGGTATTTTTTATTTACATTTCAATTGATATTCCCTTTCCTGGTTTCCAGGCCAACATCCCCCTAACACCTTTCCCCTCCTACTCTATATGGGTGTTCCCCTCCCCATTCTCCCTCCATTACCGCCCTCCCCCCAACAATCACGTTCACTGGAGGTTGATGAACGTGGCAGGATGAAGGGCTTCCCCTTCCACTGGTGCCCTTACTGGGCTATTCATTGTTACCTATGCAGTTGGAGCCCAGGGTCAGTCTTTGGGTAGTGACTTAGTCACGTGAAGCTCTGGTTGGTTGGCATTGTTTTTCATATGGGGTCTCAAGCCCCTTCAAATTCTTTCAATCCTTTCTCTGATTCGTTCAATGGGGAGGTCCCGTTCTCGGTTCAGTGCTTTGCTAATGGCATTCACCTATGCATTTGCCATATTCTGGCTGTGTCTCTCAGGAGAGATCTACATCCAGTTCCTGTCAGCCTGCACTTCTTTGCTTCATCCATCTTATCTAGTTCGGTGGGTGTATATATATGGTCCACATGTGGGGCAGGCTCTGGATGGGCGTTCCTTCAGCCTTCCAGAGCCTTCCTATCCCGAGCTTTCTCTTAGGGTTAGGAGTCGTCTTACACATGGCTGTCCTCTTCACAGCAAGCATACATTGACACTGAGATAGTAGGTGACTGAGCTGGCAAGAGTAGTGCCACATCCCAGCAGAAGATCTTGAGTTTCAGGATAGCTGGGACTATCTGGTGAGACTACTCTGAGAACAGAGATTCTTGGGAACTAAGAGGGGTTCATGGTCTACAGAGAAAATGAAGATCTGTTCCCAAATACCGAGCCTCATTTTGATTAATACATTTGTATCTTACCCATGGTGAACTTTTGCTCAAAAATTGTTTTAGAGTTGGTCATTAAAAAGTACTGATAGATCTGTCATCCTCTGTCATTAATATATTAGTCCATGAGAATCAGAGTACACAGAGATGTTTGGAAGACAAAGTTTCTTGTTAGCATGAAATTCTTGCCGTGGCTTTGCCAACTTTTGGCTGTAAGATCTGAAGACTAGCTAACCTCTCAAAACCAACTTTTTCCTCACTAAGATCTAGCACAGCTACCACCCGTATCTTGCAGAGCACAGTGAAGACTGATAAGCACTGGTGTAGGCACGGCTTGTAGAAATCAGTACTATTTAAGCATTTTAGGAATTGTAAGCTTAAGTAAGCTTGAGTCCGATATAAGTTTCCATTCACGTCGAGAAAGCATAAAATATTCTTTCATTCCATGTTTGCTCTCAAGACAGCCAGGTTTTTGACAGAATATTTGATTCGGGGTTCTGGAGCAGACATATAACCTGATGGCTTAGTGTTCCATACACAATGCCAGACAAAAGGCAGCTTATAACAAAGTTCCTGTATGGTATTTATCTCAGTTACTTAGAAGCTTTGCTTCTGTTTGACATAGCAGGGAAAGTTTGACTTTGATCGTTAAAGTGTTTTGATTCCAAAATAAATTCTGAAGGAGGATGAATGGACTGGTTAAAATCCACTCTTTCCACTGTTCTTAGACTAAGCAACCTGGGGATTCCTGGGGTGTGGGCTTTTCACATCAGCAGCAGGCTGGCCCTGGACAATGTCTGGCCAGCCTCTGTCAGAGGTGACCATTCCACAACCTGCTCCTCAGCGCTGGAGCACTCCTTCAATCATGCTGCAGCCCTGGAGATCTGTACTGAGGACAGTTTCAATTATCACAATGAGAATGGAAAGCATGTAGAATACCCACCAATTGAACCAGGGGAGGCCCTGGAAGGCCACAGCAGAATCGATGTATTGATGTGTCTTTCAAATGAAAGGCTAATCCAAGCTTTGTGGATGTTGGCACCACATCTACAGATTCTGATTATGCTTCTCCTTTGCCACACCCAGCACCTGGTAACTGGCCATCCTACCAGGAAACAGAATCGGCTTATTTGGTCCATGAAATCAAACAGGGGCCACCTGTGGGAGAGGTAGAGGTTCTGGATTTCAAGGACCCAGCATTGCTTTTGGATCCAATGGGCACCAGAACCCCAGCTCCTCCACAGGCAGATGCAGTTTTCCTAACTCCAGACAGGAAAGACCTGGGGAACAGAAACACCCAGTCCTATTCAGAGGCATGGCCAGTGCCTTCAGAGCCAGATGTTCCTGTTGCTCCTTTGGAAGGAGAAATCCTTCCTAATTACCCCGAGTCTGGTCACATGCCACCCCTGAGTGGAGGGAGGTATGTGGTAGGACTGGATGACCATGTGCGTTCTAAAGCTCAAGGCAAGTGCATTGAAAAACTTGGCATTTGAGGTTTTGTTTAAGAAAATAATAGCAGAGTTGACAAACTATGCATGGACATTCACCTGGGCCCATCCCTGTACCAGGCAGGCTGGGGCAGGCTGGGGTAGGCTGGGGCAGGCTGAGACAGAAAGATTGTCTAGGTTCAAGAGTAGCCTGGGCCATATAGAGAATTCTAGGCCAGCCTGGATTATACAGCCAGCTCTCCTCCCAAGTTTAATGAAAAATTTCAGTTTGCAAGTTCAGAGAAGGTGAGCCATGTCAAGGCTTCATAGGCATTGCAGGATGGAGGATACAGCCATTTAGCTTTGATTGTGGTAGTTAGCTGTGCAGGCTTAGACAAACATGCTGAAGAGCCTTAGGGAGAGAATATGGTATAGACACCTGTGTCTGCTATTAGTTCTGGTTCTTGTCCCCACAGCTGTGGCCTACACCTCCCCTGAACCACCTTATCCTGGTTCTGTGACTCACTAGCACTAAAGGTAGCAGGAAGAAGGCAGGGGAATGCCCAGAGGGAACAACTTTTCATCCACCCTGATGGACTGGGAAACTGGTCCTAGATTCATCCTCCCCCACACCTATCTCCTCCTCTCCCTGCTCAATGATCTCTGCCAGGAGGAAGTGTCAGAGGTCACACCTCTCTCCACAGCATTTCAACTTCACAGTTTTTCTGTCAGTGTTTTGATAAAAACATTAACCTAGCAAAGAGGATCTTCTGGTTCTGCTGGACATTTTCTGCAGGTTCAGGAGTTGTTTAGAGAAATAGTTCAGGAGGGAAGAAAACACTTTGTGTTTAACAGGGTATAGAGTAATAGTTAGGGTAGGACTGTTGTTGTGAAGTTTGAATCTTGGCCATGCTAAGGCAACTTATTTCACCCTCAAGTTTCTGATTTTCATTTATAAATGTATTGCCAGGATTTGTTGTTAGTATATGTTATGTTTTGAGTGCCTGCATTAGTCTGTTTCTTAGAAGACAATTACAGCCATCATTACTAATCTTTAGAGGATTTAAAACATAGCAAACTGGAGGATGGGGGGGGAGTGAACAGCTGGGCTGGAAAACAGAGAGACTGAAAACAGAAAGTTTCATTAAAAAGCTTTTACCTCCTGGCTCCATTTCTGCTTGATGAAGTTTGATGAACATTTGTTTTTGTAATGCCAAAAGCATGGATTTCTTTTAAACGTTCTAGAACTTTCAAATTCTTCTAACAATCTCCTAAAATATTCAGTGTGAGTTCTCTCTATCTAAAGAGATTTAAAGGCACGAATCAAAAGTTTCCTCAAAGAGATTTTGTGTTACAGATGTGTTTCTGAGTGGCCTTTTGTTGGGGGTTGTATTTTCCTGGCCCAGGAAGAGCACACAGTTATTGGAAAGTGGTCTATGTACAGTTTGAAACCTGAGGAGTGGGCTATGGCCCAGCACAAAACTGTAAACTGATCTAAAACCTTCAGAGAGTTTTCTTTTGCATCTCAGTCATGGTTCTTGAAGCGTGAACTTTATAGATGACAATGTGTCACAGTGTCAAAGGTTGTGCGTGGCTGTTTAAGAGCTCAGAGAGGCCTGAAATGGAACCAGTCACTGGGAACTGAGGGTAACAGCATAACCCAGGAGGGACATAATCTGTGGTATTTAATTAGCTGCCAAATGTAGTCAATGCTGACATCTAAATGCTAGAATGTTTATGAAAAAGACATTCAGGGGGAGAATGTCCAACTGGAAGCTTTCAAGTTGTAGAGGAGAAAAATACATTTAAATTTTATTAAAAAATATTTATGTGTGTTCATGTGTACAGGTTCATGTGTGAGAAAGCCTAGCCCTTAAGAAAGAATGTTTGGTGAGCTGTGTGAAGCATAGAAACACGTAATTGTTATTATTTATGTTCAGAGGAAACCCTGGTGTCCCGGAGGTTTATCCAGCAGCTGTGGGCTTACTCTGGGCAGCTGTTGACATGGGGCTGAGACCGTCTAGTACCAGCTCAAGGTAGGAAACGCGTGGCTTCTGGTAGTGGATGGACTTGAGTTCCCCCACAGCTCTGTTGTGTAGTTTGAAGACAGATGTTGTTTGAACCTTATTTTCTGAATAGAGAGCACCCTTCCCAATAAATTTTAACTTCCCCTTTAAGCATATAGTATTTGGTTTGCTGAGTCAGGGAATTAGGATTTTGTTAAAGGCTGAGAAAATTTCTCTTCTTTTTAGTATTGTTTTCATTAGGGTGTGTGTGTGTGTGTGTGTGTGTGTGTTTCTGTGCATGCCTGCCTTCCTGCCTGTTCATATATATATATATATATATATATATATATATATATATATATATATGAGTTGTTTCCTCCCCATGGGAATAGGAATAGGAGCAGTCCTCTGAAGTGGCCCCAGGGCAGCTTATGCAGCATGATGGTATAGACAGGTTCCATGCTGCCACCCTGAGCAGTGTTTCTTTGTCCTGAGAGCTGGCTGCAGCCCTGCTCATATTGGGAGCTTTCAATTCCAGTCTGCAGTACATTTTTGGTTGTCACAGCAGAGAGTATCTGCATTCTCACCGTCAGGGAGATGGACTCCATTTGCAGAGAGAGAGATTCATGGGGAAAGACTGTTAGTCTCAGCAGATTGAGCAGCTGTGAACTTTCCCTTCACTAAGGCCATCCCTAACTCACGCCTTGGGAACTGTTCCCTACAGCTTTTACTCTGGACTGAGCTCACCCTCCCTGTTGCCTGCTCTATTGTCATCTTCCACCAGGTTCCCGGCAGCTACACACACAGACCAGTTCTTTTAGTCTTGGGCAGGGATTTTGTTGCAGCTTTCAACCTGGAGTAGCAAGCGCTGCTGAGGTGCTGGGGTCCGCACAGCTGGGAGAACTGAAGTAGAGGAGGACGGTGAGGCTCAAGGTCGCAAGCTCTGGGCCAGGAAGTGGTGGTCTCACAGGTGGCCATTTCTGAGCACCATCTCCACTGCTGTTTCTAACCCCCTGGCTTCTGATACCTGAAGGCCGTTACTGACTTTCCCATAGCGATGCAGGATGGGGAGGAGTCTGTGGGCAGCAAGTAGACACACCACCTAACCCGGATCAGGTGACCCAAGGGTGTCAGCCCCGCCTTCGCCCTCTCCCCCATGTCCCACCCCCAATCTTCGGCCAAGCTGCTCAAGTGGTTCTAGCTGTTGGCAGGGTCCTGCAGCTGTGATAGGCTCCTCCTCTCTGGCCCCTCCTCCCCACCCACCTCTCAGGCCCTCCTGGGATAGCTGTCCTCCTCTGGGGCCCTGCACTTGCTCCCAGCATGTTGGCTAGGCTCACTGCTCTCCTCCTTTACCTATTTTTGTCCTTGGCCATCCTGGTCCAGACAGGTAAGCTGAGTGAGGGCTGGGGCACCCGGGGCACCTGCCCTGGTTCTTGGGGTTCGATCTGTACATGAGCGACTTTGTCTCTACCTGGCTGGCCTGAGGTGTGACATCTGGATAGGAATAGGGAGACCTGGCTGCTCTGGGCCTAGGGGTGAGGGTCTAAGATTTTCTGGAACTGAACCAACTCTGAATTGAAGATGAGGGATGGCACCTTTTTAGGGCTGGTATGAAAACACTAGGATGTTAAAATCCTAGCCAAATATTAGTGATAACAGCTGTCCCGAGCAGTGTACCTTGGGAAAACCTTAGAAAAAGCAGTCATTTTGAAAATTGAGGCCACCTGCAACAAAAGCATCTAGAGAGCTTCCCAGGAGACTCTCTGGCCACTTTCATCGGGAACTCAGAGGGTTAGTAGAGAGACAAAGGGAAATTAGGTTGGGGGCGACTTGTACTTCTTAATAGCATCCTACGTGCTTTTGGTGTCTGTCCCTACACTTCTAGAGACTCTGGTCATATTTTGTGGAGGAGGTGTACACAGAAATTGTGCTGAATCAAGGGAACGTTTCTTTCACCTTGTGCAACTCAATTTGTAGACCAGGCCTAAGTGGCATCACCTGTGGTCTAAGGTTAGAAATGCAGTAGCTCCTGAGTTCCAGTGATCTATTTAGAATAGTAATCAGATCCCCAGGAATTTGCAGGCACATTCAAGTCTGAGTAGTGTCTTCTTATGATAAATACAGTCTGTGATTGGGAATTGCATCTTAAGCATGGCCCAGCAGAGTCTTCTTTCATTTATTATGTCCTGTCTCCACATCAGGAGGGGAAAAATGGCTTCAAAAAAAAACACTGCGATTGTATTTGATTCAAAGCAGCATTATGCTTTGAGCTTTCTAAAAATGAAGGCAAACCCAACCAGTGAAAAGCATAGGCTTAGGCAAACCAAACTTGGCCTTAGCACTGACTTCTAGCAAGGTTTATGTCACATGTAGGGAACACTAGGAAAGAGAACTCCTTGCCCAGGTCATTATGATGAATGAATGAATGAATGAATGAATGAATGAATGTAGAAATGGTTTTACTAAGGTAATTCTGTTGGTGTTGGTACAAGAACCTTTCAGTGAGCTACAGAGAGATGGCCAGTCTGGGTTCTGGTTTCCAGGAACTGATGCTGCAGAGGGTGAAGACAGCCAACACTTGTATCTCTGCGATGACAATATGGTAGAGGAAGAAACCCAGCATAGACATCAGATCTATGTCATGGACTGCTACGGAGGGAAGGAAGCAAACAATCACAGGGATAAAGAGTGGCTCATGATTTTAGTCTGCCTTTGGGGATAAAATATTTATTGTCTAGTGTCCTTTTGTAGAGAAAAGTATCCAGTAGCACACAATATCCTTGAGGTTTGTGTCCCAAACACTGTGGAAGATGCCTGAGACAGTAAATGTCAATTGTTTTTCCTTTGCTGAGTTGAAATGTGAAGCCCTGTGCATGGTAGATAATTGCATCTTATACAGTGGAGGTTTTGAAACTAGACTGTGAATGCCCTTAGGTTTTTCCTGCTTTGAAGTAAGAGAGATGAGGGAAGCTGGTAGAGGGGAAGTCATACAGTGATTAATTGGCAGCTAGTGTTTGCTCCCAGGCTCCTGTGACTCCACAGTCACCATCTTAAAACACGTGGCATAATTCATTTAGACCTGGAGGCTGCCCCACTTCTAACCTTCTGTGGCTTTCTGAAAATGAGTTCTCGAAACACGTTCAATCAGTCCATATAATGACTCATAATCGCAAAAGATGTCTCTGGTCCAGGAATGTGTCCATCTTAGATCAAGTACTACTCCCTGGGTGTTTTTGTGCCCATCGTATGCCTTCCATACTTGTTTGCTTGCTTTCTTTTTTTAAAAGATAGAGTCTCAAAGTTGCTATGTGTTCAAAGCTGGCCTTCAACTCTTGATCCTCCTGCCTCTGCTTCCTGAGACCTAGGCTTAGATTCCTGATTCTCTTGCCTCTCCCACCTGAGACTTGGAGTTACACTTATGTGCCACCATGTCTGACACACATCTTGTTTTGAATCAACACTACAACTCTTTAGGTTAGATATCCTCACTTCCAAGTAGGGGGACTGTGGCTACACGTCAGAAGAATAGCAGGGTTCAACCAGATAAGAACGCCACTCTGTGACCTTTTTGTTTTGTTTCATTTGACCTAAGAATACTGAACCAGAAGTATCTTTGCTTTAAATGTAGGGACCTAATTTTTCTGCAGCAGGGTCCAGGGAGCTCTGCCCCAGTGTCCCTTTATTCTTGTTCTTGGTCCTCAGTAATGGGTTGTACCTGGACAACCCTAGAAGGCATGCAAAAGGTTCTAGAAGCACTTTGGAACTCCTGGAGGGTTCCAATGTCCCTCCAGGCACAAGGAAGTAGCAACACATTTTAGCTCTCAAAAGTTGAAAGGGTGATTAAAACGTCACTCTAGAGACCAAGGGGAGTTAATGTTCATGTGTTCTACCGCTTCTGAAACATCTTTTGAGGACAGGTGCATCACACACATGTATGCCATGCACCAACCTGGGAAGGTTGCACAGTTATCTGCTCTGACACTCAACGTACATAGAGACTTGTTTCAAACTGCTTTGCAATTCTATCTTGCCATAGTCAGGACCATCCAATCAGATAGACAGCTCTCAATGGACAAACTATAAATGGCTAATAAATATTTGAGGAAATGTTCAATATCCTATGTCTTTGGGGAAATGCAAATTAAAATTTCTTGAGCTTAGAATGGTGTTGATGAGGATGGGGTGGGGGCGGCTTACTCAACATTGGTGCAGCCATTGTGGAAATTAGTATGTGGTTCCTCAAAATCTGTGAATAGAACTCCCATATGATTCAGCTTCACCACTCCTGTGCATGTACCTAAAGGACCTTAAGTCAACAGACCAGGAAGATAGCTGTGCACCATGTTTGTGATTATTCCCAAAAGCCAGGGTATGGAATCATTCTAGACTCCCATCAGTTGACAGGTAGCTAATGACAATGTGGTACATACATGTACATAGTGGAGTTTTGAGACGATTATCATTATCATTCTTTTTATTATTATTTTACTATTGGGGTATATATGTCTAGCCACACTGCAGGGTACACATGGAAGTCAAAGGACAAGTTTCTTTAGTTAATTGTCTTCTTCCACCCTACAGGTCCCAGGGATCAAACTCAGGTTATCAGGCTTGATGGCAAGTGCCTCTACATACTGAACCATTTTACCAGCCTCACAATGGATTTCATTCATCTGTGAAAGAAAAAGTTATATTCCTTGCTGGAAAATGGATAGAACTGGATATAATCGTGGATAGAACTGGATGTGATCATGTTAAGTAAAATACATCACCCCGAAAAACAAATACCCAAGTTTTTCCCCTCATGTGCTAAGTCTATATGTGTATCCATGTATATATTTATATTCATAAGACATGAAGATAAAGCAGGACTGTTGATAAGAGGTAAGGGAGTAGTAATATGGCAAGAAAAAGAGGAGGTAAATAGGGAAAAGATAAATAGAACCTTTTTCTCAGATGTGAAATCAGAAGGGAGACTAAGTAGTGGATAATAGGGACGGTGAGCATGAGTGAAGTATGAAATGTTACTTAGGTTTGCCTGTTTCTAGATGCAGACAGCAGAGCAGTTCCTTAGCACCAGGCCTTTGAATTTTAGCCTGGAAGTTGTATGCAGGTTGGGGTAGCATAGTGTGAGAAACCTTCTAGCATATACGAGGTTCTGGGTTCCAGGAAGTAGTGGTGGGGCAATAACAGGAAAAGGAAAGTGGGTTGATTGATAGTAGATATCTTGTAAGCAAGGGAAACGTGGGTGCTGTCCTGTGTGGTGTAAGATGTTTGGCACATAATCTCTTGCCTTTACCCAGCAGGTACAGCACCCTGCTCACTTGCCATGCAACCTGAAGACGACTACAGAGAGCGTCCAGTGTGTGCCGAGCAGTAGATTTCTACTGGTGGAGCACCAGTGATATTGACAAAGATGTCTATCTCATGACTCTTGAGATATCTCTGTATGCGTGTGGTTCTAGGGCTGGGAAAGAGGAGAGCCTTGTACATATCACAGAGATGCTCTACTACTGCCAAGACACAGCCTAGACCTTGGCAGAGTTTTTCAGAACAGGATCTCTGTTTGTATTTCAGGCTAGTCTTGAACTTATAAGCCCCTCCTGCTTCTGCTCTGAAATGCAAGGATAAAGGTTTCAGACAGTTTGCAGATGTGTTTTTGTTGTTGCTTTTTTTTTTAAATAGTTCTCTCTCTTGATTTCAATATACTCAAACACCCAAGTTTTCTGTTTTCCTTGCTGCCTCAGTACAGACGTGTTGGAAGAAATGAGGTCAGAGGCCATCTTTGTGGATTGGTGTCAGCTCCACTCATTTCAGATCTAACCTGGACTCTGGTGAGCTTTGGCTGTCCTAACTGTACAGCAAGTCACTGAGATGGGTAGATGTTAGGTCTCGCCAGTCTCAGTGCCTGATGACTTTTATTTTATCTTTGGTTTTGCTGTTGTTTGTTTTTTCTTTAATTTGAAAATCTTTTATAACAAAAGTTTTTAAAAAATGTGCTTTGATGGCTAATGGAAGATGCACTCTGGCTTATGCCTTTAAAAATCTATTTTAACCTGTCATATGATAAATATCAATAGTCAGAAACCATATTTGAAAAGCACATGAAGGTCTTCAAGTGTTTTAGCATCTAGAGTTGTAAGACCAAAAAGTTTGATGCTTCCTTTGGCAAAATTATAATCAGGAGAGTTGTTTCTGCTGTGCACAGTGGTTATCACTTTATTGTTATGAAGTGATACCCGACTGTCTCCTGAAGTGGCTGTTTTGGTTCTGGCCACCAGCAGTGTACTAAAGTAGCCATTGTGTAATGGCCTTGCCAGCACTTGTCAACTTTATCATGAACTAAACCCACAAGATTTACACTTCTACTATACAATTATATTATAATTATATATTTGTAATATATTTAATTTAAATGCTTCCGATTACTGCAGGGTTGTCTAAGATAGCTTCTTCTTTAATGAATTGCCTGGTCAAGCCTTTGGCTCAGATCCTTGTGTATATTTTCTCCTGGTTCCTGCTAACAATGCTCTTTTTTCCTGTTTTCTTTGCTTTATTTTTTTCATTATCATTACAATATCTATCTGTTGATATGTCTGTCTGTCTGTATCTATGCAAGTCATTCCCATTGTTTGCCCTAATCTTAAGTAGTATATGAAAGGACTGATAATTTCCTTATTGACTTATTTGAAAAAGTCAGTATCTTTGGTTTATCAAGTCATGTACTTTGTGTTAGCAGACAAGGACGTAAAATATTCTTCTTTGCTCTCAGTTTATAATCTAGTACAATAAAACCAAGAGAATATAATATAAACAAGGGATTGAACCTATCATAGTCGCTTACTAGCCAAATGCTTTTGAGCTCTATGCACAGCTCCAACCTTGTCTTTCTAAAATTATGCTTTGTTTTTGAGATCTACTTACCTGCAAGTTTCTGCCACTTACAGCTGAGAATAAAATTTTCAAAGTTTTAAATGCTATTAGGATTCCTCCCCACTACCATTGATTTTTTATTTTTTAGAGAAGATCTTCCTGTGTAGCTCAGTCTGCCACAAAATCTCAATCCTCCGCCTTAGTGTTTACAGTGCTGCCACTAGAGGCCTGCCCCACTATTCCTGGCCTACCTTGGGCTTTAAAATATTGTTTTAGATTTATGGTTTACTATTTTATCACTAGAAATATTTTTCCTACATGCATGGATGTGTATCATGTGGTGCTTTGCGCCCTCAGAGGTCAGGAAGGTGTTTGATCCCCTGGCACTGGAGTTACAGATATAAGCAGCCATGCAGATGCTGGAAATCAGTTGCCAGCACCCCGGTCAGGTCACTTACAACCACAATAGCTCCAGGTCCAGAGTATCTAAGGCCCTCTCTGTAGGGACTGCACTAATACAGATTTAACCCCTCGGCCCCTGTATGCATAATTTAAAAAATCTTAAAAAATGTAATTTTCTTTTACATTATTGATATTTCCCATTCAAATGATATCTATGTAATTCTTTTAACTTTGGGTTTGTTTTCATAATCTTATTCATTTTCATTTCTCACAGGGCTGTTGCCAAACATTGTATAGTATAGATTTCTGTTATGAATAGGATCTTTTCCTCCACCTCCATTTCTCTAACTCATGAATATTGTTGCCTGAGAAAACTTAAGATTTTTTTTCATATATCTGAAATTAGCAGCAACACCCTTAACTACTTTCTAAAGTTTTGTGTGTGCATGTATAACATGAACAGCTTCTGATGATGGACCATAGTCTCTAGTCTATACACGCATGCACACACATACACACACACACACACATGAGAAAGAGAGAGCTAGAGAGGCAGAAAGATAGAGACAAAGACAGAGAGACAGAAAGACACAGAGTCAGAGAGAGAGACAGACAGAGATGGAGAGAGGGAGACCGGGAACACTTCACTGACTGAGCTACATTCCTCCACCCATGTTTTGTTTTGCTGTGTAGCCTAGGAATGTGCCAGGATGCTTGGTTTTGACCAAGTTTTTGAAATGTATAGTTACAGAATATTATCCATTAAGTCCAGTTGAATATATGATTCGTACACAAACAGGTATTTTGGTCTGTTTTATTTAATGTTATATCCCTAGGACGTGCAAGAGGGTAGGTGTTTTTCAGTTCAATGGAAGGAAGAACAGATATATCCCAAATTTTCCATTCACAAGCACAGAGATATAGTGATTTTGTTTTGAACCAGCCATAGTGGGGAAGTTGAAGTAAGAAGATGGTCTGTGTGTCTTCTTATTCTCTGATTCCTTTTATATGGTAGCTCTCTGCCTCACCAGGCTTCTTATTCATGAATTTTCATAACAGCTTTATTTGAAATTGCCTGATACTGGAATGAACGCATATGTCCCAGACAATGGAATGAACTGTAACAATCACTTGGTGCACTCCATTGGGAGAGATGGCTTCACAGTTGGGGTGAATGGACTCAGACAGTGGTAAACACTTCAGGCAGTATGATGCCACAAGTATGACTTTGCTGGAATTACCTCACTGTGGAGGCAAAAAACAAATTAGTGGTCATTTGGGTTCTGAGGTGGGTAGTGGATGGAGACCTAGGAGAGTTAGAGACAAGTATGTGTGTTAATCGGAGGTGAGGAGAAGGGGCCATTATAGTGATGTAACTGTTCTTTGTCTGGACTGTGGTGGGGTCACATGACACATTTGACAAAAGTATGGATGAGCAAACATTCTCCAATGAACGAAGATAAAACAGCAGAAGTCTAAACCCAGTGTATGGTTGTGTGAATTTCAGTATTTTTATTGTGATGATAGACTATGTCTTGCCATAATGTGACTTTTGGAGGAAACTGAGCAAAGCACAAGAAACCTCTTATGTTGCTTCTTACAACTCTGTGAACCTGTAGTTATGTTGGTAAACTTTTGAGATCCTGTGGTTCAGTAATTCTGAAGACATCTGCATACATGTCATGGGTAGAGGGCAACACCATGTGTCTTCAATTGTTCTCTACTTTTAAAAATATATTTATTTATTTGCCCTTTTGTGTCTGTTTTGGCTGCTCATTCGTAAGTGCATCACTCGAATGCAGTGCCAGAAGAGGGCGCCAGATCTCCTTGAACTGGAGTGCGGGTGGTTGTAAGCCAGATAACACATACCCAGTGCTAGATTTACAGCCGAGTACCACCACATCCGGCCTTTACATGGCTGCTGCACACCTGAACTCAGGCTCTTATGCTTGTGCAGCAGTAACGTTACTCAGAGGTCTCCCTAACCCTGTTTGACTGTTTGAAATAGAATAGGTTTTTCTGACATTGGAATCGTAGCACCCAGTTCCTCATGCTCATGTGCACAGCTGGTTTCGTGCTTGGGCAGTCAGACTTAGGTTTTGGTTGGAAGCCAGGTATATTTATGGTCCTTAAGACATAAGACCTCCCTCTCTCCATCTCACACCCTGAATACTTGGCCATTTCTCATCCTTCTCAGCACACATTATACGGGGCATCACTGTTGCAGATGGGAGCTGCAGAACTCCTGATCCACTAAGATGTGAGACATGTCATCTGCTGACTCCTGTGGTCCCTTACCGAGCCACTCTGTTAGGCTTCCCTCACCATGATGCACTTTATCCTCTAAGACTCGAGTCAGTGTGAGGCCTTCCTCTGTAAGTTGCTTCTGTCAAGTGTTTGTCCCAGCAACAAGACTAGAAGTCAGAAAGTGGAGAGATGGGCTGGGCTGTTCCTCACTTGGTTCCGAACTTGCTTGGTCCTACCATCAGGTAATCCCAGGCACAGAGACTGCAGTTACACACGCTGTCAAGGTGCATTCTAGCTGCAGCGTGGCTCAGGACTCTGTGCCTTTGCACCTGACTGATAGCCCACTGCGTAGCTGGACTGCATCATAGGAGATGACCTTCCTCACCTTTCTCTAGTTTTACTTCTCTCTTCCTTCCTTCTCCTCTCTCCCCACCCTGTTTCTTCTTGTATTCCTTTCAGCAGACTGGACTGCCCCAGTGATCCTGCACTTCTGCTTGTCATGCAATGGAAGATGGCTGTGTTGCTATCTGCTCAGTAGTGTTACAAGTGATATGTGATTGGCCAGCATCACCCTTTTTATTGTTCTTGGGTAATTTTCCGTATTCCACGTGTTTCTCCTGAAAATAGATGTTTGAGTTACTTTGCTTTTTATTACAAATGAAACATGTCTGAGAGACCAAGGAGGGGCATTCCTGACTAATGGAGCACATATATGTTTAAGGTCTTAAGAAACTTCTGGGGGTTTCTAAAGTGTTCCTACCATGTTCTACTCTTAGCAGCCACGCATGGCACATTCCATTCTTCCTCAGAGTAAGAGGAACTTCCAGAGAAACAGAAGTGGCTTAAATAAGAAAAACAAATTCACTCAAGAAGAGCTTTGAATCACTAATAAATGTTGACTGAAACACAGAAAAATGGTAGAACCACTTTGGAATGCCTCCTGTGTCTAGCTATTGTCTGTGGACACCCATGTGCTCTTTTATTTTTTATTTTTTTTTACTCTTTCCCAGGTGTTTGGATGGAGCAAGGATACAGACATGCATGCCTGAGGACATAATGTTTTAATTATACAGATGTGTGTGGCATCCAGCTTGAAGTTCTCTGTAAACAGGGCCAGCTGTTCCTGACATTTTCCTCTTCTTTGCTTTTACTTTGTATAGAGGCAGATAACGAAAAATGATGATTTCTGTTCCCTCTGATCAAAGACTGTTAACCTTTCAGCTATAGCCTTATCACAAAGCCAAGAACTGCTCATTGAAGGGGGGAAATGGGCCTGTTGACATTTTACAGGATTTTTTGCAATGATAAAGATCTTTTTGAGGGTGGGGCCAAGGGCACAAACACCTGTAATGTGTGCACTGTCCTGAGTGTCCTTACATTCTCAGGAAACAGGGGGCTACTGCTTTGTCTGTACTCTTGGAACAAACACATATCCTCCTGAAAGGACCAGAGTTTGTTGTGCTGATAGAGGGGGCACGTGGTAGACTGTGCTGAGGCCTTCACAGCCTCTGTTGAGGGAGTAGTACTGGAAGGGGGAGCCTTTTTGTCTGGTATCATTAAACAATGCTTGTCATCTTAGGCTACGACTTGGCAGGACACTTCCATAGAGCAGGACACACAGATTCATATGGACCAAAGTGGCAGGAAAGCAGTTTCCTAAGGGAGAAGTCTTGGTTTTTTTTCATTTAAGAATTTAAGAGGAGGGCTCAAAACCTGTGCACTCTGTACTTTTGGTCAATCGTCATTGGCTATCTGTTAGTCTGGCAGGCATGAGTTTTAAAAACACGAAAACAGTATTGGAAAAGGATGTTCTGGCTCAGGGGGAAACCCAGGCTTTGCCAACCTGACTTTAAACAACTTTTTTCATAGAACTTAGCACAGCTTGTTATGCTGGGGGTGGGGTGGGCAGTGTAGGGAAGAAACATAATTATGTAAATTTTGATCTTAAAGCTTTGTTCGTATGTTTCCTGGCAGGCTGTTCTTTAATCTCTAGAGCAAGATTGCTCAGAATTACCATATATTCTCATTAATTGCATTAAAATTATAGCAAAGGTTGTTTTTGCTATAATCAAGAGTGATTTTGATTAATACTTAGGAAATCAAACCCCTCGCCAGCAGTGGGAATGAGAACAACCTCAGTCAGTCGTCCTTTCTCTTCCTTCTCTCCCCTTCTTGCAAAAGGCCAAAGATACAAATGCACCAGAGGGATTTTTAAGAGTCTGTTTGCTTTTGCAGATAGTTCTAAGGCAATCACTCCAAAATGGGAGTCCATTTTCCTCTCTCTTGAGTGTGAAGAAAGAACACAGAAGTGCACACCAGCCTGCCTTGGCTGGCAACAAACAGTGCCAGGAGCACACACACTCTCTTACAGGCTGACTGTTAAGTCAGCAGAGAATGCTGGGAAAATCTAGAAGATGAAGAAGGTAACATACCCATGAACCCATGTAAAGAGGACATGAAAATTGCAGACAGGTATTAGATAAAAACTAAAGGACCAGTAGAAGATGATCTATCTTTGCTTTTAGAAACCATACCTATTGAGGCATCCCACATTATAACTTGCTCTGACTTCAAAGCATAGTTTGACACGTGTGTTTTTGTGCTTATGATCTGTTCATGAGCGTTCATTAGTACACTGTGTACAGTGTGAGGTGGAGCAGTTCATTGAGGGAGAAAAAGACACTGGAAAGATAGTCATTTGACACGCTATAGTTTCTAATGTTTCAACCACACCCTCCTCCATTTTCCCTCCCTTCTTTCCATTCTTTCGAGTACTGAGGCTGGAAACCATGACATTGTGTGTGCTAGACAAACACTCTATCAATGATTCTCTGTTGCCTCCTTATTGATCTGTGTATTAATTTTTGATCACAGGATCGGTGTAAAGTAGTGTATCTTCACTATCTCCTCCTTCAAGGAGTGCTCAGTACTCTAATCAGAGACATAACCCATTTGTCCATTGTCTTTTTCCTTGCCAACCTCTATGGTTCCTGCTTTTAGGAAAAAGTGGGGCCAGCTTACAGGTTCAGGGGTTCAGTCCGTTATCCTCAGGGCGGGGGCAGGGCAGCATCTACACAGATGTGGGGCTGGAGAAGCTGAGAGTTCACCATCTTCCGAGGGCAGATAGGAGAAGACTGGCTTCCAGTCAGCTTTTAGGAAGTCATGTCAGACTATTTCTTATATTTGGACACTGTAGGTATCTGTGTTGCACTGCTTTCTTAAAGTTACTGGGACACAGTGGAGTTAAAGTACTACATTAACAACTGGCCAGACAGCAACATTTGATCCATTAAAGACTGAATACCTGACAGTATGTATTATTTACTTTTTTATTGCTTTGAAAGACACCATGGCCAAAGCAAATTAAAAATAAAATTAGGATGATGTTTCCAGAAGGTTAGAGTCCATGACAGCAGACAGAAGCCATGGTGTCAGGAGCAGCTGAGAGCTTACATTTTGGGTAATTTAGTGTGAGCATGAGTGAGTGTGTGTGTGTGTGTGTGTGCGCGCGCTTGCATGCGCAAGAGTGTGTACATTAATGTGTATGTGTATGTATATGTGTAAGAAGAGAGAGAGAGAGAGAGAGAGACAGAGAGAGACAGAGACAGAGAAACAGAGAGACACACACACACAAAAAGAGATTGATATGTACCATGGTGCCTGTGGAAGTCCAAGAAAAGTTATGGAGTTGATATTCTCTCACCTCTGTATCGGTTCAAGGAATCGAGTTCAGGTTATCAGGGTTTCTGCTTTTTATGCAGAAGAAAACTGTACAATAAACTACATAACTTAAAAATTGAAAAGAAATCATAATTTTTTTCCAATTCTCCAGAGTAGAATTCCCCAGAGTTCAAAGTATCAGCAGAGCCATGCTCCTGAGTGTTCCTGGATTTCAATGGAATCCTTCCTTCCTCCCCCCGCCCCATTCTTAACTACTTTGTATCTCACTAAAATATAAGAACAGCTAACCAGTTTCCTGTGGATAGATGTGGTGTCTTGGAGGCCTTTCTTCTGGATTTAGATTAGTGTGGGCAAAGGATGTGTCCCTCAGGTGAGTGGAATGCCTTTCTTTGTCATCTCAGCTTTCACAAGTCCTTTGTAATCACAGTATTTGCAAAAAGCTGTGCAGATGAGAGGGCCATGGTACAATGTTCACAAATGTCAATGTGTAGCAAAGGCTTAATAATGCACTAGGTGTGAATGATGAACCTCAATTAAGGCCTTTGCCAGTCATATTGCCCAGTTAGAATATACATAATTGTAAGTAGGACTCCATTTTTTTTTA